>NW_007726166.1:781303-787154 GCF_000696425.1 Galeopterus variegatus
GGTGAGGGGCCTGCACTTGCCCCAGCTTCCGAGACTGAGGACCCCCAGATCCTTCTTGTTCCCTGATCAAGACAGGTGGGTATTCGTGGGTCTGTGCGGGGTGGGGGTGGGGAATAGGATGACGTGATCCATGGGGGTGGGGGTGGGGCTTAGTGAGGGGATGGGGATCTGGTGACGTTTGGACAAACAGAGCTCAAATCCTGTCCTCTGGCATGCTGTGTGTGTGTGTGTGTGTGTGGATGTTTGTGGTTAAGTGCAGAGTGAACACGTGTGTGCCCAGGTGTATGTGGTTGTGAATAAGTGGGCAAGAGAGCAGGGCTGCAGGGATATGCCAAGTGGGGAGGGGATGGAAGCTGGCCCAAGTACAAGGGTGAGGGAACTTCAAAAAGTTCATGGGAAGATTCGTATTATCTTCTAATCCTATTTTTCCACAAATTTGTTTTTTTTTTGGGGGGGTGCTGGCTGGTATGGGGATCCAAACCTTTGACCTGGCTGTTACAACACCGTGCTCTAACCAACCGAGCTAACTGGCCAGCCACCTCCATGAACTTTTTGAAGTACCCTGAAACATGGCTGGAAAGGGATGAGGGGCTGGGAGTACCATTGTGAGGGATGATGGAGACCCCTCCGGTGTCCTGCCCTCCCTGTCTCTGCCTCAGAACTTAGGGACCTGGCTATAAGATCTCTCCACTCCCACATGAGCCCCTTACATTTGGAACTAACCCCTCCTGCCAGCCCTGGCCTGGCCCCTCAGCAGCATGTCCCAGCCTGCTGTGTTGAAAGCAACTGGGACAACTCTGTGGCAGAGAGTGAGTTATATGGAGCTCAGAGTGGGTACCAGCTGGCTATCTGGGGGCCCTGGAGCCCACCTCAGGGAACAGCCCATCTACCCAGACCAACAGCCAGAGTCCTGAGCATCACCCTCAGTACCCCCTCTCCTCTTCCACTCCCACCTCTGGGCAGTCCAGGTGCTTCTACCCCTGTGCTGGGTGACTTCTCCAGCCCTGCCCTGGCCACCTCCACAGCCCACTGAGCATTTCACTATGTCCCCATGGGGCTCCTTGCCTCAATTCTGTTCCCCTCTGATCACTCTGTCTCACTTCCTGAGTGACCATTCCCACCTGCAGATCTGACTAGGTCATCTTCCAAGGCCTGAGTATCACTGTAGCCTGGCCTGGACCGCAGCTCACCTGCAGCCTGTCTCCCCCCTCACTTCTAGATGCAATGTAGGAGCCCCGTATTGGATTTTCAGAAATATGCCACACATTCTCACCTCTGGGCCTTCTGTATGAACTGCCCAACCCCAGGCCCAGTCTGCCTCCTTTGATACTGGAGACTGAACTAAGCTTACCCCTAATGCCTACCCTCACATAGCCCTGCCTGCTCCCTTGCCTGGCACCCCAGCGATGGCGGCTCTCCAAGGGCAGGGGCTGTGACTTGTTCACTGGCGAAGTCTCCTGTAAACACTCATCCCTTCCCCACTTCCAGCCTCACCTTCTCCAGCCCTGGTTCTGATCCTGGCTCCAGCATGAGGCCAGCCCAGCACTGGGCTCTTTACTGGTCCTGGGCAGGAGTCCCAGATCCAGACCCTGTTCTCAAGCCAAATTGGTCATCCTCAGTCTTGAACCTGGACACTTGAACTCCTGTTTTGGCCACTGTAGGTGGGAACCCAGAACCGTTTGGCTCCTTCTGGAAGACGGAGGCAGATAGGTCTCCAGTAACCACTGCTCTCCTCCGGGGTCCCTGAACGGTGTATGTGACCTCCATGGAGTTGTCCGCAGAGAGTAGCCACACCCAGGCCCAGGCAAAGAGAGAGGTAAACCCCACCCCTGAGCTCACTCCTGCCAGAGGCAGCCTGTTTGCTTTGCATGTGCCCACGTCCCCCTGTGCGGTAGCTGCTGGGTGCGTGTGTGAGGTGTGTAGGTCTGCATCAGGTAGGAGCTGTAGGAGGACTGTAGCAAAAGTCCACTAAGGACTCGACAGTCCCCCAAACAAGGTCCCTTCAGACCTGGCAGTGCCAGTGCTGGTCAGGAGAGGGGGTTGAGACCTCCAGGCTGAGCACCTTGCCTGGCCCCTTCTCTGTTGATTGCCTCAAGGAAAGACGAAAGGCCTGGAGGGACCACGACTTTGCTCCTCTTCCTCCAGAGATGCAGCCACACAGAGCCCCAGGCTCTGGAACTTCCTTCTCCCGCAGCCACGTGCTGGGGCGCCCTACCCACCCCTCAAGGCTCCCTGGAGGGGTGTCCCCCCTCATTCCTGTCCTCAGGAAGACCATCCATCTGGATGCCTTTCCCCAAAGCCATATTCCACAGACTTCCAGCCGATTGGGCCTTGGAGCCAGAGCCCAGAGTGAGTCCCCACAGGAGACTGGCATTGCCCCAGGAGCTGCCCTGAAACCCCTGCCTGCCAACAGCCTTGTGCCCAGGAAGCTCAGCTCCATCTCCTTAACACTCCGTCAGAACAGCCAAGCACGGCCTCTGGACCCTCTACTTTCTCACTGGAAAGAGTTGCCCACCCCAGGCAGGGAGTCTGCCATTCACAGAGAAGGGAGGCTGTCCTCTCCAGGCTCACCACCCATGACCCTAGTGCCAGGGGGCCGGGTCCACTCCAAAGGCCCAGAGAACCCAGGTCTGACCAAACCCAGCAAGATGTCCATAGTGGAGAAGCCTCTGGTGAGTTCATACCTCGCCTTACCTTTCCAATCCCGGTTAGCCAAGGGTTCATCAAGCCTTGCTGGGCCAGGCCCACTGGGTCAGGGGCACCCTGTACCAATGACTGCTCACACGCCTACCAGAGCTTCTCCAGGAAGAAGCAAGTCCCGGCCCAGGGGTAGCCCCAGATCCCGGCTGCGTCTCCAAAGGGCCACCCCTGTTATGAATTTGTCTTCTGTGGACACAAGGCCAGACATAGCCAGACACTTAGTGACAATGGCCAAAAACAGACCTAGCTTGGCTATCAATCTGGCCACACCAAACACATCCAGATGGGACACAGGCAGAGAGTTCCCCACTCTGAATACCAAGGTGGACACAGTCATGGACTTGTCTACAGCTGGCACAGCCAAGTCAGGCAAAGCCATGAACGTGGCTCCAACAGGCACTGCTATGAATTTGACCACAGTAGGGGCAACCAAGCAGGGCGTAGTCATGGATCTGATAACCTCAGACCCAGACAAGCTGGGCAAAGCTATGGTTACAGCAGGTACAGCCAAGCCAGATATGACCACAGGCAGCACAGCCATGGATCTGGCAACACTAGATCCAATGAAGCTGGACACAACCATAGCTACACTGGGCACAAACATTTTGGGCACAGCTATGACTTTGGTTAGAGCAAATACAGCCAAGCTGGGCACTACTATGGATCCTCTTGCTTTGGACACAAGCAGGCTGGGCACAGCCATGGGTTCAGGTGTGCCAGTCACCCCAGACTCAGCCATTGGGACCACACTGGATGGTGTCAATAACCTGACCACATCAGACATTGCTACCTACTCACTGATGCCAAGCAGAAGCACAAGCCCTGCCCTGGACCGTGCTACAACAGAGGCTGCCACACTGGACCTGGCCAAAGAATCCAAAGGTACATGCAGAGAGCTTTGTTGGGGATATACTGGGCTGCTGGCGGGGAAGGCAGGTTTATGAGCCTGGAGATGGATCACGCTTGGATAGGTTGGGAAAGGGAGGGAAGACTCTAGGGTCAGAGTTGAATGGTTAGGGGAGAAGGGAATGGGAATTGAGGGGCAGAACATAAGAGGTGTACCTGGAGTTTGGTCCCAACCTGCCAGTTAGAGGTCAAGCTGGGAGAAGCCATCAAAAGGAAGATTTCCAGGGAGGAGCAATTATCCCGAGTCCTCTCTTTAGCATCTCTCATGGTTGTTTTTTTGTTCTGTGAAGAGCTGGAATAATCAGGTGATGAGTTAGAGGTCAAGCTGGGAGAAGCCATCAAAAGGAAGATTTCCAGGGAGGAGCAATTATCCTGAGTCCTCTCTTTAGCATCTCTCATGGTTGTTTTTTTGTTCTGTGAAGAGCTGGAATAATCAGGTGATGAATAGGTGAGTCTAGCTTTAAAAGCAAACCTCCCACATGAAAATACAGACTAGCACTTCAGTGAATGGTGATTTGTCTCACAGTAGTCATCATTGCAGCACTTCTCCAGATGTGAGAAAATGACCTCACCTGAGACCTACTAAATCCATTCACACTCAGCCTTTTTAGGAAGACATCTGTTGCTTAAAAGCTGTCCTGCCTGGAAGTCTCTTTCTTGGCTCTCCAGCCCCAGCCCCTTAGTCCTGAAAGGTAAGGTGGAGACTTGTATACTAAGGTACTTCAAAAAGTTCACAGAAAGATTCATATTATCTTTTAATTCTATTTTCCATTGACTTTTTGAAGACAGTGGAAGTCCTACACAGAACTATAAACAGGTCAGCAAAAGGGCTCGAAGTTCATTTGGTCTCAGAGAGGCTGTGGCCTGCCTAAAGTCACACCAAAGCTGGTTTGTGGCAGTAAGCTGATTGGAACCCAGATCTTGGAATTCTACTTTGGGCAGCCTCATTCCCAGCATTTCAAAGGCTCAGAGATTCTGGGTCTGGAAAGGTGCTTGGACAACATCCAGTCCGATGCTTAAATTAGGTCTTTGTGTTGCCAGACCCCTTCTCATCCCACTCTGCACACTCAGTCTGGGACTCCACCCTGGCTCTGTGACCTCAGCTCTCCCTCCATCTTCAGTCTGGCCTTCTCTCCTGAAATGGAGACGTGGACGGCCAGCGGCCCGCTGGACTCCTCTACCTGGATGTCTCAGCCATGTCCAGAGGCAGCCCTTGTCGTCCTGAACTGACTCCCGCCCTCCCCGATCTCACTCTCAGCGGCAGGCACTGCCACCTTCTATCTCATGACTAGAGACCCGGGTGTTCTCATTCTTCTCTCTCCATCAGATCCAGTCGATTTCCAATCTTGCTGATTTATCTCCTAAGTACTTGCCTGTTGGCTATCTGTACCCTCCTCTTCATCTCTCTGCCCCTGTAAGGCCACCCCCTCGCCCCCAACAACTGCCACGGCGTCTCACATATTTGATGGCAGTACTTTTGGCTTAACATTGGTAGGTGACTCACCTTCCCTTAGAGTTGCTCCTTAGCCTGGCGTCCAAGGCTGCGGACTTCACCTCTGAGCTCTGTATCCCCGTCTGGAATTTTCTCTCCTTCAGTCACGCCCCAGAGCTCTGGGCTGTCACCAGCCCCATGCAGCCTCACCTCTGGAACTCCTCACCTCTGCTGCCCACTCTGCAGAATGCCCTTCCGGTCTTCCTTCCCACCATCTCCCTCACCTCCTCTAAGAAGTCTTCCGCAGCCTCTCTCTCTCCAGGGTGCCCACCTGTGGGCATCCGTGCAGTACCCTGTGCAAACCCCACCCCCTGCATTGGGACAGTCCTCTTTCTGTCTCCTCCACTAGGCCCAGAATCTTTCGAGGGCAGGGATAATCTTTCTCATTCTTGTGCTCCCAGGGCCTGGCAATATGCTGTCCATTAATGTTGACTGAATGCACGAAAGATTTTTCTGATGGGTAAACTGAAGCTCAGGGAAGTTCCTGACTAGGCCAAGGTTAGAGGGCTCATCATCCCTCAACTGGGCCCGGAACCCGGGCCCCTGACTCAGGGCTCTCCAGGCGCCGGCGTCTGGCCAGAACCGCGGTGAGCCCGCGCAGCACCCCAACCACCGCGTGACCCACACGCGCGCACGGCCCGCGGCAGCTGCCACTGGTCCCCTGCGCCCCCAGCCCTGCCCCGGTCTCGAGGGTAAGGGGCCACGATGGAGAGGGAAGAACTGGACCGAGATGCGGGCATCTTCCCCGGCCGA
>NW_007726166.1:788063-793521 GCF_000696425.1 Galeopterus variegatus
CGGGTGGGCGGAGAGCGCGGAGGGGCGAGGCCCGGCTGCAGGGGCCGCTCGGCCCGGGGGGAGCCCGCGTCCCCGCTCAGCCTTGCAGCCCCGCGCCCTGAGCATCTCCCCGGAGGAACGGAGACAAAGGAGGATTCATGTCCAAAGGTAGGGCGGGCGGCCGGCCTCCCCCGCGGTCCCCGGGACGAGGCTGCGTCCTGGGCAAGCGCTGGCGGAGGTGCTACCAGGGGGAGGGTTGATGCGCCGAGGAGGCCACGCGCGGTGACATATGCACGGACACACGCACACATGGTGGCACGTACCTCGAGAGATACAGTCTCGGAGAAAGGCACACACAAGGAGATAGCGAGACCCACGGACACCCAATGAGGGACCCAGATGCGCACAGAAAACCCCACGCTGGAGCACACCAAGGTACGCACACACATACACACCACGCACAGGTACCAGGGCCACCTACAGCCAGATAAGAGACCTGTGCGCTGACACATAAATCCCCTTCCCCCACATACAGCTGAGACAGGCACCAGCTGGTGGTATCCAAGGGAATTCCTTGGCCTCCAGAGGACTGGGATGGTGGAAGGGGGTGTCCCAGGGCCCTTTGCTCCTGCGAGTGGGGAAGGACTAAGATATCTTTTGTGATTCCTTTTCTGAGAGCCCAGGATTGGAGCCGTGGTGGACTGGAATTGCCTCTGCGGGTGGGGGTGGGGTCTTGAAGGCTGCTGGGGTCGGGAGAAGATCCCCAGCTCAGGAGGGAAGGAAGAGGGGGGCCTGCACTAAGCCAGGGAGGCAGGTGCTATTCTGGAAAGGTCCCCTCCCCCTACTCCCACCTTCCAGCAGAGGGGTGGGGTCCCTGGGCCAGACAAAGACAAAGCCATTCATTTGCCTGTAAAAGAAAGTACCAGGGTCCTTGCTTGGCATGGGGATGGAGGCATTGTTTCTGTGGGGACTTGGGCAGAGCTGAGTCAGGTGGACAGTGCTTCTCCCTGGAGCACTGATGGGGCAGGTGGTTCCTGGCAGGGCGTGCAGCAGACAGGTCCCCTCCTGTCCAGGGGCCCTGGGAGAGCTGGAGCTTTGGAGGGACCCCAAGGACTATCTAGCTAGGATGTCATACTCAAGCTGCATCCTGCTGCAACCCCATCCTGAGCTCTTCCTCAACCTTGGCGCCCCCTACCTCCCAATCCTTGTTGCAGGGGGGCGAAGAGGTCTCTCTTAACGGGTCTACCACACTTGACTGTGGCCTACACATCAGCCTTTTTTGCTGGCCCGGGTCAGCTGCTCTGCACAGGGAGCAGTACCTGAGGGAGCAGAAAAGTGATGGTTCTGAAGTGACACCTGCCTCACCATGGGGTTTTCATTCATTCACCATCCATTCATTCATTGCTGAGCGATTGTGGTATGCTGTGTACATTGGGACACAGATCAATAATACATGACCACTGCCCTAAAGAAGGGTGGGAAGTAGCATATATTTAGTGCCAGGTCATTTACCTCCATGATTTTGTATAACCTTCACAGCAACCCAGCAAGGCAGGTACTATCCCCACTTTTCTAAGGAGAAAACTAGGTCATTTACCTCCATGATTTTGTATAACCTTCACAGCAACCCAGCAAGGCAGGTACTATCTCCACTTTTCTAAGGAGAAAACCGAGGCTCACAGAGATCACCCAGCCAGGATTCAAGCCTGGGTCAGCTGCCCATTTGAGGTTGGCACAGTGGGACCAGGGTAGATCATGGAGGTATAGAATCCACCTGCAGAACCACATTTGTTCTGTGCCCTGGAGGTCTTTGTGTACTAGTTAGGCACCCTCAAAAGACAGTGGACCCTTGGGGGTAATGACCTTGTCTGAGGGACAAAAGTGTCCTTGGCATTTAGTCTAGGGCTTGGCTGGAGTAGGCTCCCATTTGTCAGTATATAAAATGGCCTGGATGGGATGGAATGGATGAATGTGATAAGTACCGGTGTACCCACAGGGGACAGAGGCAGGACAGAAAAGGGGCATCCATGTCAGATGGGAAAGCAGAAGCTTTTCTGAGGGGTAGCACTTAAACTGAATGCTTAAGGAAAAGGAGGAATTAGCCAGGGGCTGGAGGGGCATAAGGTCTTCCAGCAAAGCTTGTGGTACAGTGACCAGAAGCATGTTTGCAGTCTTTGTGGCTGATGGGTGGCTGTTAGCATGTGATTGGCATGTAATTGGCATATGGTGGGGGGGGGGACTGACTTGCCAGCAGGTGCGCTGTACAGTGCACACAGTGAGTACTCATATATGCCTGCTTGAAGAGTGAAAGTGAGATCTGTCCATGCCCTGGACCTGTAGCAGGCCTGATTTGGCCCCTAGAAATTCTTGGGAATACAGTAGGCCCTCTTTTTCAATCAGTCTGAGTTTTGGGGGGGCCCTTTTAGGATGCTGCATTTGACAGGCCATGGCTGAGCAGGCAGGCCATGATGAGGACACACATTTATGGGGGGGGGTTGTAAGTATTCATATAAATACAAGATTCACTTCCGGGCCTGTAAACTGGGGATGTGACCTCCCCCACTCGTCAGGTGGAGCTATCTCACAGCACAGGTTGTGGAGACCAAATGGACTCAGCTGTAGCGGCATGATGGTGATGAAAAGGGCCAGCCTGTGTAGCAGCTGCCTTGGCCCCCAGTGCAGGTGTGCTGAGTGGGGCAGTGAGCCATGTGCGAGAGTGGAGGAGTGGAGGGCAGGGCCTGGCTGCTGAGAGTCAGCTGTTGCAGGGCTGAGCCAATCTTGCTGCCGCCTGGAGCTGTCTGGCTGGCAACAGCTTCCTAGGAAGCAAGAGGGAGCCACGCCAGGCCCTGGGAGGTCCCGAGGCTTTGTCAGATTTGGCTGTGCCTGGGAGTTATGGGAAAGAAATCTCCCATTGAGAGGAGGGTTTTGCCAGTACTGGTGGAAGGACCAGGTGGTAGTACAAGAGCAAACTCCTGGCTGGATGTGGGGTGGGGGAGGCTGGCACTCCTGTCCCCTCTCCCTCCTGCCCATCTGCTGCTCCATCAGTTCTCCCTGTAAGGCTGATCCTCTGCAGGGCAGTAAGCATGAACCGTAGGAGTCTAGAATGGCAGAGCTGGAAAGCATCCTCGTGGAGCCCATAACCATGCCTGTGTAATTAGCACCTGAGGGCATCTCCCTTTAACAAGGGCTTTCACATGCACTGAGGCAGGGGAAAGAGGGTCTGGGACTGTGAGGTGCTATGCTAGGTGCTTCTAAGCATCGTATCTCATGTAAGGCTCACCCCAGCCTCAATTGTGACCCGCCACTTCACAAAAGAGGAAGCAGGCTCCGGGGGGGGGGGCGGGGGGGCCTGCCCAAATCCACAAGCCTGATAAGTAGCAGAGCCAGGCTCATTCTACTCCGCAAACACTCATTTTATGGATGGAGAAATGGAGGTGCTCTATCCTGGAACCTACCCTGTGTACAGTGGCCTGATGAAGAAAGCCACAGACTTCTCCCAGTGTGCACAGGGATGTTTGCCTTTCCCCACTAGGAAAGGGCTTTTTCCTCATCCTCCCCTTTCTTCTGCCACCCACCATTGCAAGAGAACATTGTGTCATCTTAGGCAAATGACTGTCCTCATATGGGTCTCATCCCCTCCCTGCTAGTCCCACAGATTCAAAACTATTGCTAGGAGGTTGTCTGGGGCTTCTCTGGGTACAGATGCCCCTACTTTGTAGTGGTGCTCATGGAAGAGAGGGGACACTGAGGCTGGGAGACGGGGGAGATGCTCACTCTGCAGAGAGGGTTAGCCCTGTTTGCTTCTAAAAGACGAAGGAACTGAGGTCAGTGATAGTCAACAGGTGTTAGGCAAAGATCCTAAAGGGTCATTGCCCTTTATTTGGGGAGGCAGGACTTAGGTCTGAATAACTGCAGACATTTTTTAGACTAGTGGTTCTCAGCTAGGGGACATTTGGTACTGTCGAGAGACAGTTTTGGTTGTCACAACTTGAGGGCTACTACTGGCATCGAGTAGAGGCCAGGGATGCTGTTAAACATTCTACAATGCACATAACAGCAACCCCCATAATAAAGAATTGTCCAAATGTCAATAGTGCCACGGTGGAGAAACCTGGGTTAGACACACAGATGTGGTGCTTTGGAACAGTGATGTGCATTTGAAAGTGCCCAGCAAGTGGAGAACCTGGTACTGGTGCAGATTTTGGGTCTGACCTGCTCTGTGTTCTTAGGCAAGTCCTTTCCTCTCTAGGCCTCAGTCTCTTTGTCTATAAAATGAAAGACCCAAACTGGATGATGACATTAAGGTCCCTTCCAGTCTCAACTCTGTAGAATTCTCTTATCAAGAGAAAAATACTGTGGCTTCTATGTGACCTCTGTTCTCCTCCCGCCCACCCCTCTCACCCTGGCTTTGTAGGACTCCCAGAGACCAGGACGGACGCAGCCATGTCAGAGCTGGTGCCTGAACCCAGGCCTAAGCCAGCAGTGCCCATGAAGCCTGTCAGCATCAACTCTAACCTGCTGGGCTACATCGGCATCGACACCATCATTGAGCAGATGCGTAAGAAGACCATGAAGACCGGGTTTGACTTCAACATCATGGTCGTTGGTATGGAAGACTGTGGGGTCACTGGAGGGGCTGGTGATAGGCAGCACTGAGGATCCCATTTCTTGTCATGGCTTCTCTAGGATGAGCTCTCTCTCTCTAGGAAGGAGGATTTCACCATGCTGATCACAAAAGCCTGACCCCTTCTCACCTCAAGGCTAGCTGATCCAGGGGTGGCAGCTTTGGGTGTGTGTAGGCAGCCTGGTCTAATCACCAGCTGGGTGTATGCAGGCAGCCTCTTCATCACTCTGAGCCTGCTTTCAGGTTTGTGACATGGGAGAATCATCAGTGTCCTTCCCTACCTCCAAGAGCTGGTTAGATGATGGGGTGAAGGGTGGTCTTATTTCTGATCTTTTACAGTGCTTTGAAGTTTAGAGAGAATTTCCAGGATTTGGTCACTGAATAGCATCATTGGGTCACAGAATGAAAGAGCAGGAAAGGACCTTTGTCCAGTCTTAGATGTTCACTCAGTGCTGAAACAGGGATCTGGGCATCATCCTTTCCTCCTCTTTATCCCCCAATCTAATCAATCATCAAGTCCTGTCCATTTTACCATGTAAATATCTCTTAAGTCTGCCCACTTTCTTATTTATTTATTTATATTTTTAAATTTTATTTTATTTTGTCAATATACAATGTGGTTGATTATTGTGGCCCATTACCGAAACCTCCCTCCCTCTTCCCTCTCCTTCCTCCCTCCCAACAACCTCCTTTCTGTTCGCTTGTCGTATCAACTTCAAGGAATTGTAATTGTTGTGTCTTCTTCCCCCCCCCCCAAGTTTTTTTGTGTATTTATTTATTTATTTTTAGCTCCCACAAATAAATGAGAACATGTGATATTTCTCTTTCTGTTCCTGACTTATTTCACTTAATATA
>NW_007726166.1:793605-796044 GCF_000696425.1 Galeopterus variegatus
TCCCCCCCCCCCCCCAACCCGGTTATTTGTGTATTTATTTATTTATTTTTAGTTCCCACAAATAAGTGAGAACATGTGATATTTCTCTTTCTGTGCCTGACTCGTTTCACTTAATATAATTCTCTCAAGTCTGCCCATTTTCTTTCCATCTCCCCTGCTAACCTCCTAGGGCGAGCTGGGTCTCCCACCTGGATTGCCACAGCCACCTGATTCAGTGCTGCTTGAAGTACTGACCTGCAGCAAGATGAGCTCACCTGGGGCTTGGGCCAGGGTATAAATCATTGGAAAGTCTTGCTATAAAAAACATTGGCTGCACTAAACGGTGTGCTCAGTGACACAATTGATGCATCTTCTGGTGCAAACTTCTGATCTCAAGAACTGGTAGCAAATGGTTCATGGACCCTGGCAGCTGGATAGGCCACACTTAGAGTGGCACCAACTCTTCTGGTTCTCCATATTCTTTCTAATCCACTGTCCACCAGTGATCAAATAATCATTTCAACCTGCAAAACTCACTAAATCACCCACCTTATTTGAAACCCTTCAGTAATTCTCCTTTAACCTCAGGATAGGTTCAATATCCTAGTCTGGTCTGGTACTACCTCTCCAACTCACCTCTTACCACTCCCATCTAGTGTCCTACTTGTATTAGTCCATTTCTATTGCTTATAACAGAAATACCTGAAACTGGGTAATTTGTAAAGAAACAAGATTTATTGCTTACAGTTTTGGGGGCTGGGAAGTCTAAAGTCCAGGGAACACGTCTGGTGAGGGCCTTTTCCTGGTGGTGACTACAGCAATGCAGGGTATCACAGGGCGAAATGGCAGAATTAAGAGAGCTAACTCACTACTCCTTTTAAAGCCCTCAGAACTATTCTCATGACCACCATTAATCCATCAATGGATTAATCAATTTACTTGGGCATGGTCCTCATAATCTAATCACCTTTTAAGGCCCCACCTTTCAATTACCATAATAGGATTTCCCATCCTCTTAACAGCGTCAGAGTGGGGATTAAGTTTCGGGGGACATTCAATCCACAGCACTACTGCTCACTGAAAAGGAACCATTCTTGACTTGCCATGCTCTTCCCTACCTCTGAGCCTTTGCATATGCTGTTCCCTCTATCTAGAGTCCCCTTCCTGCTTCTTGTGGCTAATTCAAAGTCATCCTTCAGGTTTCAGCTTAGTTGTTGCTTCTTCCTAGAAGTCTTCCTTGATCCCAGAGAGACTGGATTGGATCCTCTTTGCAAAGCTGTTATAATACCCTCTTTCATAGTGGTTATTACAACATATTATAATTGTCTGCTTATGGTTTGGTCTCCCTCACACTAAATGGCTCCTTGAGGGTAAGGATGATGTCTTGTTCACCACTGTACCTCCGATTCTAGGGTAGCACTTGGCACTCAAGAATACTTAATGAACAAATAACCTTTGACAACAGCCCAGTCCAAGAATGGCAAATGCAAGACATGTGGGCCACTTCTGTCCCTGGTCGCACCCGTGGCAGACATTGCTGGTCAGTCATGGCACATGCTCAGTACTGAGCCCATATGTAGCCTTTTTAACATAATGGTCTAGATGGCTATTACCAGCTGATCAGCTGAAATGAGAAATGCCCCTTATTTGCTGTAACCAGTCTCATCCAGTTCCCTCCCACTGTATTAGTAAAGAAACTAAGGCCTAGAGGGGCAAACAAAATCCAAAGCCATTCACGGAAAACAGCACAGTTGGGTCTAGAGCCCTGGGCTCTCGACTCCCAGCTAGGTCCTTTTTCTAATATACCATAGAGTGTTCTAGACCAGTGCTTCTTAGACTTTGCTGTCCATATGATTCATCCGGAAGCCCAGTTAAAAGGCAGATTCTGAATCATAGGTCTTGGGTGGGGCCTGAGATTCTGCATTTTCTACAAGCATCTGGGCAATGCTGATGCTGCTCGTCAGTTGCAAAGCTTTCTTGTGTGATTCTTGTGCATGTTCAAGTCTGAGAAACACTGCTTAGACCAGTGGTTTTCAAATGCTTTTAGATGTGATACTCCTCCTTGAAATGAAATCTGCAAAACTGCATGCAGAAAACAGGTAAAAAGGGAGCTGTTGGGCTGGCCCGGTGGCTCACTGCTTCAGTGCGCCGATTGAGAGTGCGGCGGCGCTCCCGCCGAGGGTTTGGATCCCACATACAGACCGGCCGCTCACTGGCTGAGCAAGGTGCGGGAGCGACACCGAGGGTTGCGATCCCGTTGCTGGTCCCGGTCCGGTCCGGGTGCGACACTGAGGGTTGCGATCCGTTGCCAGTCATGAAAAAAGACAAAAAAAGGGAAAAAAAAAAAAAAAAGGGAGCTGTAGTGAAGGGTATGGAGGCGGGGCTGGGGCCCCACCTGCCCCGCCACCCGCTCCTTTCCCAGGGCCCCCTCTGGCATGTATCTCTTCTGGATACCTGGGC
>NW_007726166.1:796136-812801 GCF_000696425.1 Galeopterus variegatus
AAAAAAAAAAAAAAAAAAAAGGAAAAAAAAAAAAAAAAAAAGGGAGCTGTAGTGAAGGGTATGGAGGCGGGGCTGGGGCCCTACCTGCCCAGCCACCTGCTCCTTTCCCAGGGCCCACTCTGGCATGTATCTCTTCTGGATACTAGGGCTTCTGGGAGCACAATTTAAAAGTCACCACACTAGAATAAGGAGTGGATATGGAGCCAAAAGTTTCTTTGGGTTCAAGTCCCTGGTCTTGCATTTACTAGTTATTTTGCCTTATACATATTTTATGTTAGAAGAGGATTAATCTCTCTAAGAACATCTCAACGGGAGGTAAAGATAGCTCTCCTGCGGGACTCACAGCGCTGATAGAAAGACACATTTTGCTAACAGATGTGAAGTGTGTTATACGCTATGAGGCAATATCAGAATGCAAACTAATTGCATTCTTACCTTTAGTATTGTTAAAGACTGAAAACTTAAGCAAAAAGCCAAACCAAAACAAAATACTGCTGCACTAGACAAATGCAGAGGTTGTCCCCTTTCCCAGTGGTGCTGGGCTCCAGGAAGGAGAGAATGGAATCCAGCTGATGTTTCCCTAAGGCCCTCTCCAGTAAGCAGGAAGCCATTCCCACCTGCCTGCTCTCTCCACTCATCCTCTCCATCCCTCAGCGAGCGGTCAACAGGGGTAGGCCTGGATCACAGCTCTAGAATTCTGTAAGCTCATGGGAGAGGTATTATATGCTAAGGGGGTGGACTTCCTACCTTCTCCTCCTCCTGTCTTGCTGCAGGCCAGAGTGGACTGGGCAAGTCAACACTGGTCAACACACTCTTTAAATCCCAAGTGAGCCGCAAGGCCTCCAGCTGGAACCGGGAGGAGAAGATCCCGAAGACAGTGGAGATCAAAGCTATTGGGCATGGTGAGGACCAGGCAGGGACCTCTATGGGCTTTGTTTAGAGGGGGCCTCTGCCAGAAACGGGAAAGAATGGGTCTTACTGGCAAATAAGATAAATGCGAGGCAACCTCAAGCCAGGATAGAATTGAGCACTCTATGAAGCAAACTCCTTAGACTGCTAGTTCAGGAAAGGGAGACGGGGGGGCATGGAACTTCAAGAAGTGGGACTTGAGCTGGATGACAAATCATAGATAGGATTTAGACAGGTAGAAAGAAGTATTTAGAGGGTATTCCAGGTGCAGGGAAAAGCATGAGCAAAGGTGTTGAGGTGGGGAAGATTCTGGACTCAACTTTTCCAATAATCAGTCCTGAAGAAGGGAAGAGGCCTGGGTTTCCCTGGCTAGCAGCTGCAGGGCACCTGGGGTCAGCTGTAAGACTGACCTCTCTGATGTTTTTTTCACCTCTCAGTGATAGAAGAAGGTGGTGTCAAAATGAAGCTGACTGTCATCGACACCCCAGGCTTTGGAGACCAGATCAACAATGAAAACTGGTATATGTCTGCCTTTGACATTTCTGCCCTAAAGACTCTGCCAGGAAGATTCTTAACATGGTGCAGCTTCATTCACACTGAGAACCATCTGCACCTTCCATGCTCTGCAGGTTCTGATAGCCCAGGCAGAGGTTAGGTCCCCTGGGGAGTTGTACCCTTGCTGACTATCCATGGAAAGCCATCCATGGAAGGCTGAGGGAGAATTGGTCGCAGGTATCCTAGACCCACCAGGGGAGGTAGGAAATGAGAGGGGTGGGAGGGGATTGCTATCGACCATGTCTAAGACGAGCCCCAGGTCCTGTCCTCCTGATGTATCCATCTCCCTGCCCCCCACCCCTCAGCTGGGAGCCCATTGAGAAGTACATCAATGAGCAGTACGAGAAGTTCCTGAAGGAGGAGGTAAACATCGCCAGGAAGAAGCGCATCCCTGACACTCGCGTCCACTGCTGCCTCTACTTCATCTCCCCCACAGGACACTCGTATGTACCAACCCCACCACTCTTGCTGGGCCCGGATCTGGTTTGTGTCACCTGTGCACATTCTGGAATGCCTTGACTCAGTTGGGGAGGGCCAGAGGGGCCAGAATATAGTCATGACCCCGTGACTTTGGGATCCCTCAGACTTTCTCGTGGAAAGTCTACCAGGAGGGTAAAGGTGACCAACATCACTCCACACTGCCCAATGGTGTCCCAGCCCCATAGCATGACTGTACCAGCAGAGAGAACTTGGTGTATGTGAGCAGAGGGCACCTCATGTATTCAACAAGTACCTGCTTTGGACAAGGCCCAGGGTGGGGGGAGCAGCAAGAAGGGGCAGGGCTACAGGAGTGAGGCTGGTGTTTGGGCAGGGTGTGGGACCCAGCTGTAGGCACTTGGAAGGTGGCCAGCCCAGCATGAGAAGCCAGGTGTCTGAGATGAAGTCCGACCACAGTAGAGCACGTTGGGAATGTTGATTGTGAGTAGCAGGTGGGCCCCATGATAGCAAATGATGGAAACAGGCAGAGGATGGAGATCCCAGTAGGCAAGCAGGCAACCTTCCTGCAGGGGGGTGTGTCTCATAACTTACTACTAAGCCCAGCATGTGTGTAGGTGTGTATGTGTCTTAACTTATCGCTAAACCCAGCTGCTGGGCCAGAGCTCAGTTCTTGAGAGGATGGCACAAAGAAGGTAGGCCCCAAATTTTGGAGGAAGCAGGTACTTAGCAGGGTTTCAGTGATGGGGATGGGGGAGGATATGAAACAAGAACCTTGTGCCAGGACCAGGAATCAGTAAAAGGTTGGCTTTATCTCTCCCTAGACCTTGACCCACAGTCAGAGTGAAACAGCAGACAGCCTGACTTAATGAGTCCCCGGATTGTGAACTAGAGCCAGATTGGGGGCTAGGTCCTCAGACTGGGGGAGAGGCAAGGCCCCCAGGTTTCTCCGCAGGACTAACTGGGGGGTCTGGTGGGAGGCCTGGGAAGAAGTGCTGTCCAATAGGCAGAATATGACACACAAGTAACCATGACACAAGGACGTATGGGTGGGGATGATGGTCCACTGATGTTCCCAGGAGAAAGAAATCCCTGGGTCAGAAGAGATGTCATGAAGGAGAGGTTTGAGGTGGGCTTAAAGAGAGGTAGGATTTGCATATGGACCAAGAAGACAAAGGGAGATGGTGGGACAGTGCGCAGGTGGAAGAGTCGGGGACTGTTCTGCAGACTTGACATGGGGGGTGTGTGTGTCAGAGAGGAGAGGTAGAAGGATTCCAAGCCCAGTCCTCCTCCCCCAAGGGTGCCCTGGAGTGGTGGCAGTGGCCAAGTGGGGGAGGGCAAGGTGGCTCTGACATTCCCGCCTTCTCTGGGCCCCAGCTTGCGACCGCTTGATCTCGAGTTCATGAAACACCTCAGCAAAGTTGTGAACATCATCCCTGTCATTGCTAAGGCTGACACCATGACCCTGGAGGAGAAGTCTGAATTCAAGCAAAGGGTGAGATGGCCCCCTTCTCCTCCTGCCTCCATCCCTTCCTTCCCCTCTTTTGGGTCTGAGCCATCTCCTAGCCCTCATCATTCTTCCTTCTTCTGCACCCTTAGCCCTCCCCGCAACTCTCCACCCCAGCTCCTGCTTAACCATGAAAGAGCTGGGGCTGGCGGCATCTCGGGACCAACAATGAAGAGAAGCCAGTGTGGCTCTGGGCTGCCTTCTTCCCACCTCCCAAATCTACCTTTGAAGACATTGAATACATAAATCACCATGAGCATGAGAAATCGCTCCTCATGTTAGGTTACTGGAAGGACTAGACTAATCAGTCAGTCAACCGCCTGCTAGTCCGTATTAGTATCTTCTGTAAGCTCAGCCCTGTGCTGGATGCATGGGCGCAGGCCAGGGGGTATTGGAGAGAAATGTAAAGACAGTTGCTGCCTTTAAGAAACTCACAGTCAGAGGTCATGGATGGCTTCCTGGAAGAGGTGAGACTTAAGCTGACCTTGAAAAGGGCAAACAAGAGGCTTGGGGGCTCACCTCTCCTCCCTGTGAGCAGGAACATCACATGCAGGGGCATGAGCACTGCCCAGTGGGGTCTGAACTTGGCTGTGCTGCTTGTCTAAATCCTAGCCTTGTGGACCCAGGGATGAGCAAGCTGGTTGTGAGGAGCCGGGCCTGAAGCCTGCACTCCTGAGACTCTTCCTTCTCCTGGGCTGTGCTGTAGCAATTGTAGAACCAGGGCCTGCATTTATGCAGGATCTTCCTGCTGACAGGGCCTCAGAGTTCAGAGATGATTGTGAATTATTAAAGGCTAGATTCATCTGATTTCAGCTCATGCACACATGTGCACACACCCCTCTTGACCTTTGGCCCCCTTCTCCTTCTCACCTCTAGGTTCGCAAGGAGCTTGAAATACATGGCATTGAATTCTACCCCCAGAAGGAATTTGATGAGGATTTGGAGGACAAGACGGAGAATGACAAAATCAGGGTGGGTGCCTGGGGCGCCGTTGATGACACAGATGTCCCCTTGCTACACCAGGATGTGTATCATGTACCTCCTCTGTCTTCCTGCTTCACCTTGCCTGCCCCAGGCCAGAAGTCACATGGAAAAAAGATGAGCACTATGACCCTTGCCAGGAATGTGAACACACAAAGGGGTTCCCTGCACCCAGAAAGCTGGTGTTCCCTTCCATTGCCAGAACACACAAAAGCCTCTTCCCCCAAAGGACCTGGCAAAACAAGAGTGTGGGCTGATGGAAGGGGCACCAGGCAGGAAAAGCATCAGGCTGGGGTCCAGGGGAATCTATGCTCTAATGAGACTCTGTCTCTATAAAATGAAGAGGTTAGAGTAGGTGAGTGGCTTATAGGCTTTTATTCCCCTTAGAAGAACACTTTTTGAAAAAGTAAATCTCAGAACTCCAGTGTACAAAACATAAAAACAGAGCTGGTTTGGCTAAGTGACAGGGGCACAGAGTCCTGCCTCCTCGGCAGCCCCTAGGATACCTGCTGTGAATAAGGCACCATGGAACCTGGCTTGGAAACCATCAGCCTGTGTGATTGCTTAGGTCCCTCTCAGTTCTGAATTTCTGCAATCCTGTGATTCTACATCAGCATCCTGGGATGTAGTCTGGGCTTTTCTTGTAACCCACAGAGCACTCGCTGCTTTCGTCTTGAGTCTCCTCCTCCATCAAGAGTGGATAATGTAGTAGAAGCCCCTTATCCAATGTAGCTGTGACAGGCAGTTGGCCAGTTAATCGAAAAAGACAGTTGAAGTGAGGAAATCTTTTTAAAAAGGTGATGTATACAAATCTTAAAAATTTAAAAATAAATATGAAGTTATTAAGTTAAAATAACTTTAAACATATACATCACTTTCATTAAACATTCTTTTCTTGTAGAGCCAAGGTCTCTTCTTTGAGTATAAATCTATTCTTAATGCCAAGCCAACTCACTTTTATAAAGTCTTTTGGAAACATTTAACTTAATTTTCAAAGAAACAACTCTCCACACACACGTCCTCAGCTTGTATAATAGTTAATTTACCCAATGACAATAACAAGTATGCACCAGACAAATAGATTTGGGAGCAGGCAGTTGGCTCTTGGTGAACACAGTCCATCTGGTGGAGCAGAGGGGTCTATGCACACCAGAGGGTGGCCGAGAGCTCATAGTTCAGTGGGCGAGGGCACCTGCCAGTGTAAAGCTTCAGTAAGTCTGGCTGTTGCTTGGGTGGGGGTTGTTTGAGAGAGGTTCTGTTGGTCCTAGTTAGCTCGTAGAGTCGTTCCAAATCAAACAAAACGTGTGGTAAAGCTCTGTGAAAGGTACTAAGTGCTCTCTAATTGAAGGAAAGCTGATTTCCTGAGGTTAACCAGCTAGGCAGTAGTGCGATCAGGGCTGGACCCAGGACTCGTGACTCTCAGTCCAGCGCTCTTTTTGAGAGACAGAGCCTTGCCCTTGCCATGAATGGTGTCACTGAACGAGCATCAGAATTGTGTGGTTCAAGGCTAGAGGCCTGTATGCTGTCCTGCCCTTGGACACTCAGGTCCTAGGAGGATGACTGTGCGTGTGTGTCTGGTTTGTGTTTCTGCCCCTGTCCAGCAGGAGAGCATGCCTTTTGCTGTGGTGGGAAGTGACAAGGAGTACCAAGTGAATGGCAAGAGGGTCCTCGGCAGAAAAACTCCCTGGGGCATCATCGAAGGTAATTCAATGCATCTTCTGGAAGAACTGGCTGCTGGTCAGTTATCCAGCAGCCATTTATTAAGATCCAGGCCAAGGCACTGACCTAGGATATATGATATAAAATGAATGTCAGCCCATAAGGAGCTTGCAGTCCAATGGAGATGATGGTACTCACAGGCCAGGAGCAGTAAGAGACCTGTTTAGCACCTGACTGGGTAGCACTGACTCGGCCTGTCAAAGGAGTTCAGAACATGGAGGTATTAGGAAGGTCTAGAAAAACCTCTGACGGACTGCTGAAGGGTTGTTCAGATCTTGCTGTTTCCATTATCAATGGATGTGACCTTGGACAGGTCACGATTCTGAAGGATTTGAAAGAATTGCTTTAATGATCTCATTCAATATGATAGCCCTACGGGGGGGGGGGTTGAGGGGAGGGGCAGGGGAGGGGGACAGATGTTTTTGTTCTCAGAATATAAGCCATTGAAGCACTTGAATCTCAGGCAGGTTAAGCACCTTGCCCAAGGTCACATAACTTGTTAGTGGTGAAACTTGGATTGCAGACTCTTATATTTTGATTCCAAAACCAAAGCTCATCCCATTGTCTTGTAAATTCTCTCTTTCCTATGACCCAGCGTTGGGATTTTTAAAATAACATTTTCTCATCAAGTACCTTGAACAGGAATTATTTATGAGAATGTCTGTCTCACCCATTAGATTGTGAGACTGAGGATTCATGTCTTAATCCTCATTCTGTTTCCACAGTCCTTGGTAAGTGATTTGCAAACAGTATGTTCTCAATCTGTGTTGAATTGGATTTATCATGTTGTGCGTGACCTTTTTGAGATGGCTCAATTGTGATTTTTTTATGTGTTTCTTTCTTCCAGTCAGATTATAAGTTCCTTAAGGATAGGAACTATGTCTTAGGCCTTGGCAAGTTTCTGAGGTTCTCTCTGTGTTAATTTTCTCTTCTGTAAAATGGGAAAAATAACAGTTCCTATTAGATATTGTTCCACAGGGTCTAGAGCAGTATTGTGCCCATTGTAGCTGTGTAACAAATATTTTTTCAGTGAATAAAATGCAGTGCACTGACGTGAGTAAACCTCTGGAAGGGTTACAGAATGACCTGTCCCATGGCTCCCGTCTCTCTTAAATGCTTCCATGACCCGAACAGAAGTTCACCTCCTGGGTGTTGCTGCATTAATGAAATGACCACCTGTTTTGTTTCATTTTGTTCACAGTGGAAAACCTCAACCACTGTGAGTTTGCCCTGCTTCGAGACTTTGTCATCAGGTAAGATGTCTCCTCTCCCCTGACCCAGATGGTAGGTTTGTTTGGGGTCAGGGGGACATCTGTTCAGAGTCACTCCCTGAAGCTCCAGATAGAGGTCTTTCTGACAGAGCTTCCTGCCCCAGTTCCACCTCCTGTCTCAAAGCAGAAGGGGCTATAGAAGTATCACTGGCCCTCTGGAGCGGGTCCCAATCTTTGGGTCCAGTCCATCGAAGTGATGTATTAGCCTCAGGTGTGGGTCACCACCTCCTCTCCCTGCCTCTAATTGTGGTCCTCTCTTCTCATCCCCTGTCCTTCAGGACTCACCTCCAGGACCTCAAGGAAGTGACACACAACATCCACTATGAAACTTACAGAGCCAAGCGGCTCAATGACAATGGAGGCCTCCCTCCGGTGAGCGTAGACACAGAGGAAAGCCACGACAGTGAACCATGATGACCCCTTCTCTGTGTCATCACACATACCCACTTCTACACACACACACATACACACACACCACACACACCACACACACACATCCTAAATACCACCACCAATCTCCTTCTTCCTTTCAACTCTGTCCCACAGGCCTGTCTGGTATCTGTGTGCATCTTGTCTGCTGTGTGTGTGTGTGTGTGTGTGTGTATGTGTGTATGTATGTGCAGGGGTGAGGCATTTTATCTGTGTGCATCTTGTCTGGTGTGTGTGTGTGTGTGTGCGTGTGCGCGCACGCGCACGCAGGGGTGAGGTATTTTCATTGCCCTCCCTGGGAAGTCCCCTGTAAGTTTGGTTCCTCCATGACTGTCCATTATCTGTCTCCTTCCCTCATGTCTTAGAACAAAGCCATGTGCCTCACTCAACAGGTCTGGGGGAGGTTTCATTTAAAAACGATGGGAGGGGGTGAGCCTCGGGCAACTCTTTCTTATCTCTGAAGCTTCCAATAAACTGGGGCCGCAGGGACTCTCCAAGGACAGGTGGGAGCTAGACCTGGGTGAGGGGCAGGGAGTTCAGGACAACACTCCATTTACATTGGGGGTGGTCAGGGTAAGGCTAAGTCTTCCTGGAAAAAGGAAGGTCATGGGGCAGCAGAGAAGTATGCCAGAGCTGGTTTCCTGCAGAAAGGACTAGTGCCTAGAAGTGGAGCCCCACCGTTCGGTCTGTGTCTAGTTCACTGTCCAGAAGCCACCACCTGTCTCCACTGCAGACCACTGCCTCCCACACCTGCCTTGCCTCTGCTCCTGGCTAGCTGCCTGCTTCTGCCCCCTGCTTTCTCTTTTTCCCTTTCTTTTTCTCCTTTCTTCATACATGCCTTCCTCCCTCCCTCTCTCCTATTAATCCACTTTGGCTTCATTTCTATATTTAGAATTCATGTCCAGTCTACTTCCAAAAATGACTTTAGGCCACCTTAAAATAAAGTCACACCTAAAAGCATGGGACAGTACAAACTGAGATTATAAGAGAAATCAGAGCCATAGAGAGGAATAGGAAAGAAAGTTTCTGCAGCTGAGTTCTGGAATTGGACCTGAGTTTGTAGGCAGCCCAGGCATAGGGAAGGAAACTCAGCGAGTTATGCCATCCTCGGTGTCCAGTTAAAGGAAGAACACGTGCTGCTCAAATGAGACAGCCTTTTTAGGGGCATTAAGTTCTAGAAGAATTAATTCTAAAGTATCAGAAACAATATGCAATATTTGTCTTTCTCAGCGGTTTGGCCTCAGAGACAATTTCTAGATCACACCTCCTTTTCTCCATCAGACTTCTCTTTTATGCTGGCTTCTCTCCTTTTGTCTCATACATGCTTGACCACCTCCTCTTTTCTGTTCTCCCTTACTTTTGTGCTGAAGCTAATTACATTTGTCCATCTTTTTCTGCTTTTCCCCGATTCCCCTCCTCCTGACTCCTGTATACATTCCAATGAAACCCACAATCGTACATTTAGCCTTTTCTTGCCTTCCCCTTAAGTCCAGTATTTATGAATCATTTCCCATTTGTTGTATACATAAGTTACTCTTCTTCCTTTAATCTGTAAGGTTGCTGAAATTCGGGGCCGGGGAAATGATTTAGCCTCAGGAAAGGGAAAACACCAAGTGATACTGTTTACAATAACCTCATACAACCTCCTGTCCCATCTCCTGGTCCAGCCTAGGTGTTTAACTGGTCCTCTATGAATCCCTGCATTTATAATCCCCATTCTTTATCACTCAGGTCCTAGGAAAAAAACAGACTTAAGACCCAAGATTCAGTGGACCAGGAGAAAAAGGTGGGGTGATCAGATCACTAGTGACCCAAAACCTATGGTCTCACTGTTTCCTGGAGGCCTATTTACCAATGCAGCCCTCATCCTCCTTCGCCCACAGGGTTACTCCAGGGTGGGCACCTGGCAGCAGTGTTATAGCCTAGAGGTTACAATGTTTCAACAGAAGAGGGATCCCTGGCTTCTACAGTGAGCAGTCTGAATGGACACATGGGACTGGATGCATAGGACTAACGGGACGATCTAGGGGTGAGGGTGGGAGGCATGGAAGAGGCTGAGTAGGTGAATGGTGCTTGGTAACCTTAAACCATGATCTCAGCCTCCCTGGACAAGCTGTTTTATTTGTCTGCTGCCAGTTGCTGGTCTCCACACCTTCAACCATTCTCAACCCCCCTGCAGGGAGAAGGCCTCCTGGGCACTGTCCTTCCACCTGTGCCAGCCACCCCCTGCCCCACTGCCGAATGAAGCCATTTCAAGCGCTGCTTCTCCCTCCATTCCTCTCAGCTGTTATTGCTGCAGGGCCAAGCCCTTTTTAGTTCTGTGCTTGTCCAGCCTGCCACCACAGCCCCTCAGCAGGTGGGAGGGGCCAGCTGCCTCTTTAGGACAGTTGCTTCCTCCATTTACCCAAATCACTCCTCTCCTCCCGGTGGAATGGAGTTCTCGCCAGCACTGCCCTACTGCATCATCTTTGTCAGCCGGTCCCAGCCCATCTATAGGGTGAAAGAACTCACCAAGAGCTCCTTCTGCCCTTGCAAACCCATACCAGCTACTTGTAACCATCTCCAAGGGCAATGGCATTGCTCCCTACCCATTCATGTGCATGAGCTACTCTTGACTTCCATAAAGGGTCAAGAAAGCAACTTTTCTGCTTGCTAGATTCATTGAGGTCAGCTGAGTGAGCCCCAGTGTGGGACAAGGGTGTCTCCTTTATTGCTGAAAGGTATTTATAAGGGTGGGTCACTACAGATGTGGGGGAGCTAGGGGTAGGATCACTTTAAAAAAAATTACCACTTGCAGCTGGCCCAGAGTGCGGTTAACATGCCCTCCCTACCCCATAAAGGCAGCCACTTAGGAAGAGTGGTTTTCCCAGAGACATTGTTAGAGTTGACTTTTTTATCTCCAAAACTTAAGAACTAAACACACACACACAAAACCCCAGAAACCCACAAGATGTACACTCTAGGAAGAAAAACACCTTTTGTCCACTTAGCAATAAGAGGGATCTCTTCCCACCTACCCCGACTACTCCTACCCCCAGTCCCCACCCCCCAACCCCATTAATGTGAGTAATGAATTAGCCTGGCCACAGGTGGTCGCTGTAGGCTAATGGAAAATACCCAGTGGAGGGCAAAGTCCCCCATCAGATGCATGAATGTTTGCGAATGTCGGCTGCCACTGCCCCACACACTGTTGTTGTTATAGAATCCCTTGCCCACCCCACCCCCACCTGCCATTTCCACCTGGACACAACTTGCTGAAACGCTGGTGACTTGTGGGCCATTCATCTACAACCAAGTCCTGATGGAACAAGAGGCCCAAGCCTAGGGGATGCAAGAACGACCCATTTCTTAAATGTTACCAGTCGCAGCCAACCTTATGGTGACATTAAGGTTAAATTTCCCAATTGAAAACAAGCCAACAAAAAAACTGTAAATGTTGCTAGACTATGTGTTGTACAACTGAACATTGCTGTTTGAACAATAATTGCCTGGCCTGTGTCTTATTTATGCTGCTCGCTCCTTGGCCAAATCAGCCATTACATCATCTCACCCACATGTGGAGGGTGAGATGGGGATCATCTTGGCAAAAAGAAACCACAGATATTAGAGATGACTTTGTGAAGTCAGTTCATCTTCAGTTGGCGTGAGGTCGGACCCCAGTAGTTATTTCCTGGGGTTTTTGTATCCCAAATGAGTGAGGGAGCTATCACACCTGACCTCCAGGGATGCTGTTCTTTGCATAGCCTGTCTCCCTCAGTAAAAACAATGTTTATTTTCACTCAGTTTCTTAGCTTTCTGCCTCCTTTTCCCCAAAGGCATAAGAACCAAATCTATGCAAGAAGTGAACCCATTTCACCTAGTGACTTGTCTATTTTATAGTGAATACCTTTAATTAAGCACTAGCTTTCATATTTCTTGAACTTAAACTAATCCTTCCCGTCCTGAGGTATACACTCTCTTTTGTAACCAGCAACTATCACAACTCTCTCCTGTATATTATTTCTCTGGTTCAAATGTGACAACTGTATGTGATTATGTTGGGGGCCTCAACATTCTGTAGCGTGAGTGCAAGGGTTAGACGAATGATGGGAAGTGGTTTGGAGGCGTCAAAGTTGGAGAAAGATGAGTCAGGAGGCTCTTGGAGTCATTTAAGTAAAATGATGAGGGCGGGAACTAGAGTGGCACATGACACTGAGATGGAGAGAAGTGAGATTTGAGTGACCAAGTTTGTTGAACATAAAATATCACAGGTAAAAGAAACCTAAGAGCTCTTCTAGTCCAGTGCCTTCATACAGATATGGAAACTGAAGTCCTGAGCACACAATCATCTTGCCCAAGGCTGCACTTAATTACCAGCGCAGGATAGGGGCTAGATCTCAATGCTTGTTCCACGAGTTCACACCATTCCTACCATATTTCATTTGTTCTCGAAAGTCTTGTACTTTAAAAAAATTTTCTGATATCAGGATTGTATTAGTCCGTTTTTGTGATACCTCAGACTGAGTAATTTATAAAGAAAAGAGGTTTATTTGGCTCATGAATCTGGGACAGCTGCATCTGGTGTGGGCCTGCTTCTACTCATGGTGGAAAGCTGCGGACAGCTGGCATGTGCAGATCGCATGGTGAGAGGAAGCAAGAGAGAGGGGAGGTGCCAGCCTCCTTTAAACAACCGGCTCTGGAGGGAACCAATAGATAATTCACTCATTACCCGCCCCTTTCCAGGGCATTAATCCATTCATGAGGGGATCCGCCCCTATGGCCCAAACAGCTCCCAATACTGCCACATTGGGAATCAGGTTTTGGGATGAGCTTGGGGGGAGGGGGCGGACAATATATCCACATTCTATCACGTATACATCTTACCATTGATGGCATGTCAGTTTACTTGGCAACTTTTTTTTCTCAGTGATACATTAAAAAACGGTGCATCTGGTACTTGACTGCATCATAAATTCGACGAAATGCGGAAGTATTTCCCTTTGTTTGAAGACCTCTGGTGCTATTTGTAAAGTGTAAAGGAAGTAAGACTGATCAACATTCTAGTCGTCAAAGCGGTTCTGGTATAACGCGTCCCGCCGGATACTTACAGTCAGTCACCCTTTAGAAGAGGGAGGCCGCGGACTCACTTGGTGGAAACTCACTTTCGACTTCCTGACCCCGCTCACCCGTCCTTTCCCGGACGTCACCTCGCAAGACGACTGGCTCCGGTTCTAGGCCTTCTCCGGTAGAATCAAGTCCCGTTGGCCTTTCCGAGAGGCGAGGACTCTTTCTGGACGCTTATTCCGAAAGGCAGAACCTTCCTGACCGGGCAGGAGAGTGCACAGGGACATCCTGGCAGGGGTTCTGGGGATGGCTGCTTTTAACTTTGAGTCCTGACAGGGTCAACCCAAGTCCAGACCCGCAGGCTGCCAGACCCGCTGGGCGCCACCGCAGGGGCGAGAGGGCAGGGGCGAGAGGGCAGGTGCGGTAGCCAAGGCCACTTAGCCGTCGCTCAGCAATCCGAGCTCTGGGGGCGGAGCCAATTCCCTGGACCTGCCCCTCTTTCCCGTCAGGGGCGGGTCTCAACCCCGACCCCCCCCCCCCGGCCCGGCCACGCCCCTCACGTGACCAGCCGCCTCGTCCACTCACTCGTCGTCCTTGCGCCATAATCTCCTCCCTCTCTTCCAGGGCCCCGCCCCACTGCTTGGCGCAGGCCCTGCCTCTTCCCATCCGCCGGGCGGCGGGAGGGGGGCGGAGCAAGATGGCGGTGAATCAGAGCCACACCGAGGACCGCCGCGGGGCCTCCATCCCTTACGGTGAAAGGTGCCTGAGGGGAAGCCCGGGTTGTGTTGTCAGGAGAGGGAAGAGACGAATGAGGGCTCTCGAGCCCTCAGCAAATCAGGGACGTTCCCGCCTTTTCCTGGCGCGCGATGAGGAGGTGGAGTGTGGATCCTTCCGGAAGGTCCCGAACTCTCAGGAGCCTCTCCTTGGCCCTTGGAACTTTGGAAGGTTCCTTTTTTCCCTTCTTCCCTTCCAGGGAGATAACTGCTCTTACTTTTTTGAAAAGATCGGGGCCGAAAGTGGAGACGCCGTGGAAGAATGGCGCACTCTGGGCCTCGCACGGCGCTGTGGGGCTCGCGCCAGTCGCTCTGCGCCCTCCAGTGCCGGCCGCTCGCCCTCAGCTCCTGCCTCAGTCAGGCTCCGTGGGGGCGTCCATCTTTGCCTACGAGGCAGACTCGTGCCCTAAGGCATCGACTCCACCTCGCGCCCCTCCTTCCCTCCCCGTTTTCCACGGTCGTTCTTGGTCTCCACAGCTGTGCTTTTCTGAATTGGGCTCCTCTGTGCTCTGATTTGCCCTCGTTTTTCTTTTCTCCCGCCTGGCTGGGAGACTCTCACTCAAACAGAATACCGTGCTCGGGGGGGACTGAGCACAACGAACTCATTCGAATGCATTTGTCAGGAGGATCCAACAAGACAGTACCACATGCTCATGTCCAGATCGTTTTTCTATGCTTTCTTCCCCCAGAACGCTTTCGTGACAGATTTAGACGGGTAGTTGAAGTTGTACGTCCTCACTTGCTCCTTATGCTGTTTTGTTCAATTTGGTGGTAGATGACTGGTCGCCCCTCTGACCGCGATGTCTCCGTGCGCACTGACCGGGACACTTTGACTTGTGTGCCTGTCATTCATTCTGTGCTGTGAAGCCATTTCTAATCTGGTGTTTGGGTGTTTTCTCACTCGGGCTACGTCTGTGTCTGTCTGCTTTGCTGTTTGTGTGTTGGAAGCAGGGTTTTTAAAAATTAACTACAACATACACTGATTTTATAGTTTTTAAAATTATCTTTTTGGGGTCCATTCTGTGTTCTTGAATACTTAATAATAGCATTTAATGAACATTTAAATATGGCAAGCACTGTTGTTAAATCTTTATACTTATAACCACTTTACGTACAATTAGGATCAGTACTATTTCCCTTATTTCACAGGTGGGAAAACAAACACAAAGAGAAGTAATTTTCTCGAAATCATATGGCCAGTTGCATGTGAGAGAGAGATCTTGGATTTGGATTTGAACTTAAGTACTGTGATTAACTCCTGTACTCCAGCCGTCCCTCAAAAAAGAAATGTTTCTCTGCTTTCACCTCACCACAATTCCCCTTTTAGGAATATATCCCAAAGATATATATGAAAGGTGGGCAAAGATATGTTTTCAAAAATGTTTACTGCGGGAATGTTTATAGTAATGCCCCCCAAACCCCCAAATACCCCAGATTGGGGTTTGAGCAAAGATTTATACACACTGGAGTACCAGCCATTGAAATTAATGATGTAGATATTGACACTGGGAAGCTGTGATATTGTGAAAAAATATGTATTTGGTCTTCATCCCGTTTCCTGTATACAACTCCTAAAATTCTTAGAATCTCCAAAGTGGTATCTTTTCATATCCTAATGAGTTGACTGATGGCTGGCTGCGCCTAGGTAGCTTCGGGATGGGGACTGGTCACCTGGTCTCCAGAAAGACCAAGGTAGTCTCACCCCCAACTTTGGGGAGGGAAGAGAGGTTGAAGGTTAAGCCGATGACCAATGGCCAGTTTAGTTACTCATTACCATGATTATCATTTAGTTACTCATGCCTGTGTAATGAAGCCTCCATAAAAACCTGAAAGGACACGGTTTGGAATGCTTCCAGATAGTTGAATGCGTGGCGGTTCCTGGAGGGTGGTGCAACCAGGGAAGGCGTGGAAGCTCCACAGGCCTTTCCCTGTACCCTATGTGTCTCTTCATCTGTATCCTTTATAATAAACTGGTAAACATAAGTATGTTTCCCTGAGTTCTGTGAGCTGTTGAAGCAAACTAATCGAACTCAAGAAGGGAGTTGTGGGAACCCCAGTTTGTAGCTAGTTGATCAGAAGCCCAGGTAAAACGACCTGTGGCTTGCAATTGGCATCAGAAGTGGGAAGTGGGGGTTAGTCTTGTGGGACTGAGACCCACTGTGGGATCTGGCACTATCTCCAGGTAGGTAGAGTGGGAGTTGAATTGGAAGACACCGGCTGGTTTTTGCTGCAGAATTGCTTGCTTGGTGTGTGGGAAAAAACCCACACATCTGATGTCAGAATCGTGTTACGAGAGTATAGTGCAAAAAACTGAATACTTTGTGTGTTTTTTCCACTCTCTCAAGAGCATTCTCAATATATTGGTAAGTGAGGAAAACAAGTTACAGAGCAGTTGGAGGAAAGGTGTATTTCCATAGGGAAAAGTGCAGAAGGATACATAATGGATGCTGGAATTTGGGGTAACAAAAATTTCCCCTAATTTTTCTACAGTGACTCATATGTTATAATTTGAACAAGTTTTAAACACTGGACAAAATAAAACAATGTTTTCCCTTTTTGCAGTAGAGTCTGTCCCATACATTCACTTCTCAACTACGATCAGAAAAAGATCTACAAAACAAAGCCAAGATGTGATGAATTTCTCAAGTGGTTATTGTGACTAGACAGAAGAAATCTTCGCCTTTCCAAGGTATTTCTTTAAGGTAGTTCCTAGATAGGAAGCCAAAGCACTGACAGGGCCTTCTTTGGTGAGAGGGAAGCGGAGAAACATTGCTTTTCTTTTCTGAGGGACAGCTGGAGTAGAGGAGTTGATCATAGTATCTAAGTTCACTTTCAAATCCAAGCTCTCTCACAGGCACCTGGCCATATGATTTTGGGAAAATTACTTCTCCTTGTGTCAGTTTTCCATTTATATATATATTTAACAAATATAAATATACATTAAAATATATTTATTGCGGGCTGGCCCGGTGGCGCACTGGATAGTGCGCTGCTTGGGAAGTGCGGTGGCGCTCCCGCCCGAGGGTTCGGATCCCACATACAG
>NW_007726166.1:813321-866146 GCF_000696425.1 Galeopterus variegatus
AAATATATATATATATATATATATATATATTTATTGCAAAATTACCCTACAGAATTATATCAATTTACATTCCTTTCAGGATTCAAGCGCACATTTCACCATACCCTTCCCAACAACTCTGTATCCGTTAAACGACTCCCTTTTTTTCCTTCCCCCCAAGCCCTTGGTAACAACCATTCTGCTTTCTCTTTCTATGAATTTGGCTACTTTAAATACCTCATATAAGTGGAGTCATACAGTATTTGTCTTGGTGTGACTGGTTTATTTAACTTAGTGTAATGTCCTCAGGGTTCATCCATGTTATAGCATGTGATAGGATATTCTTCCTTTTATGGCTGAATAATATTCCACTGTATGTGTATACCATAGTTTGCTTTATCCATTCATCCACTGATGGACATTTAGGTTGCTTCCACATCTTGATTATTGTTAATAGTGCTGCTATGAACATAAGTGTGCAAATATCTCTTTGAGACTCTGCTTTCAATTCTTTTGGATATATACCCAGACGTGGGATTGCTGTTCTATTTTTAATTTTCTTGAGGCACCTCATGCTTTTTTCCATAGCAGTTTCAAGAGTGCACCAGGGTTCCAGTTTCTCCACATACTCACCAACACTCGTTGTTTTCTGGGGTTTTTGTTGTTGTTGTTTTGTTTTGTTTTTAGTAATAGTAATCCTAATGGGTATGAAGTGATATCTTGATGTGGTTTTGATTTGCATTTCTCGGATTATTAGTGATGTTGAGGATCTTTTTATAGCTTATTGTCCATTTGTGTATCATCACAATCTATCCCTGTAATATACTTTTTTATATGTCGAATTTTCGTTTAAGGTTTTTTTAGTCCCCTCCAACTATTTTAAATTGTCAGCATTATTTTTTACAATTTACTGTGCTATGTATTTTATCTTCACATCATTTACAATACTACAGGTATAAATGTGTAAAGACTTTTACAGACTTCTAATTCGTTTTATGCATTTTTTTCAAATTTGACCCCAGGAAAGTGCATTATCACAACATTGACTATGTCTGTAAGCATTCTGTATTTACATAAAAACGTTGAAACTTCCTCAATAAATGAAGAAATGTCTTTTTTGTACATCTATATTTGTGAAAGATAAAATTTCTCAAGATCTTGGCTTTTTAGGTGACTACGTATACAGTGGTGACCCATCATGATTTTTGATTGATCTTGTCAAAAGACTTAGGTTGTCCATCATGGTATTTCAGATGACTACAATTATAAAGCTGGGTACACACAATTACCAACCATAGTGATATGTGTTTTTACATTTTGCTTTTTGACCTATTTCTTTATGAATACAGTTCATCTGCACATAACTTATACCCATGTGACTATTGTTAGTATACCTGAGTGTTTATGCTTGCAAAAATACATATGTTAGTATTGCCCATTTTGTTGTGTAAAGTGGCCTATGAAGTGTTCTGTTATGTTTTTATATGTTTCTCAAATGAATTCCTTTTTAAAAATGTAAATCAATGTCTTTAAAGGATTTTTTAAATTATTTTTTCCAGAATCATATTTTTGGGATTTTGATCTTTTTTTTTTTCCTTTTTGTCTTTTTTCGTGACCGGTAATGGGATCGCAACCCTCAGTGTCACGCCCGCACCGTGGTCAACCAGTGAGTGGAGCGGTCTCTATATGGGATCCGAACCCTCGGCGGGAGGGCCGCCGCACTCCCAAGCGCCGCACTCTACCGAGCGCGCCACCGGACCGGCCCGGGATTTTGATCTTTTTTTTTTCCTTTTTGTCTTTTTTCGTGACCGGTAATGGGATCGCAACCCTCAGTGTCACGCCCGCACCGTGGTCAACCAGTGAGTGGAGCGGTCTCTATATGGGATCCGAACCCTTGGCGGGAGGGCCGCCGCACTCCCAAGCGCCGCACTCTACCGAGCGCGCCACCGGACCGGCCCGGGATTTTGATCTTTTGGAATTGTGACTTTTGGGATTTTAGACTTTAGGGATTTTGATATTTGGGGATTTCAACATTTAGGATTATGGCATTCATGATTGTGTCTTTCATAATTATGGCATCAGTTGTATCTCTGTGGCATCAGTTTTAATGTCCCTTCTTTCACTTCTGATTTTAGATAGTTGCGTCTTCTCTATTTTTTTTTTTTTAGTTAATAGCAAAGAGTTTGCCAATTTTTGTTTATTTTTCTTAAAAAAACCCACAATTCTTAGTTTCATTGACTTTTTTTCTTTCTTTCTTTTTTTTTTTTTTGATCTCTCCTTAATTTATCTTTTCTCTAACCTTTATGATTTTCTTCCTTCTGCTAGCTTTGGGTTTAGTTTGTTCTTCTTTAGTGTCTTGAGGTGTAAAGTTATGTTGCTGATTTGAGCTCTTCATTTTTATTTTTTTATTTTTATATTTATGTATGTCTTTATTTTTTGACATCTGGCCAGTATGGGGATCCAAACCCTTGACCTTGGTGTTATAACACTGTACTCTAACCAACTCAGCTAACTGGCCAGCCCCTCTTTATTTATAATGTACACGTTTACAGCTATAAAATTCCCTCTTAACACTGCATTTGCAGCATCCCTTAAATTTGGGTAGGTTCTGTTTTCATTAGTCTCAAAGCATTTTCTAATTTCCCTCATGACTTCTTCTTTGACCCATTGGTTATTTAAAAGTGCATTGTTTTTTTTGTTTTTTTTTTCCTTTTTTGTCTTTTTTACTGACCGGCAACGGGATCGCAACCCTCAGTGTTNTCTAATTTCCCTCATGACTTCTTCTTTGACCCATTGGTTATTTAAAAGTGCATTGTTTTTTTGTTTTTTTTTTTCCTTTTTTGTCTTTTTTACTGACCGGCAACGGGATCGCAACTCTCAGTGTTGCGCCCGCACCGCGCTCAGCCAGTGAGCGGGAACCGGTCTCCACATGGGATCCGAACCCTCGGTGGGGGTGCCGCTGCGCTCCCAAGCGGCGCACTCTCCAGTGCGCCACCGGGCCAGCCCTAAAAGTGCATTGTTTAATTTCCACATATTTGTGGCAGTTTTTCTTGTGTTGTTCATTTCTAGTTTCATTCCATTGTGATCAGAAAATATATTTTATATGATTTTAGTCTTCTTGAATTTATTAATAAATTTTTTTATGGCTTAACATGGTCTATGGTGGAGAATGTTTCATATGCACTCAAGAAAAATGTATATTTTGCTGTTGTTGGGGGGAGTGTTCTCTGTACATTTCTGTTAGGTCCAATTGATCTGTAGTGTTGTCTGATTTCTCTATTTCCTTATTGATCTTCTGTCTGGTTATTCTATTCATTATTGAAAGTGGGGTATGGAGTCTCCTGCCATTATTGTTGAACTGTCTACTTATCATTTCAATTCTGTCACCTTTTTCTTCAAATATTTTAGGACCATTTTGCCAGGTCCATGCATGTTTATAATTGTTCTATCTTTTTGGTAGATGATCATTTTATCATTATATAATGTTCTTCTATGTCTCTTGTAATAGTTGTTGTCTTAAAGTCATTTTGTCTGATATTAGTGTAATCACTCCAGCTCTTTTTGGTTACTGTTTAATGGAACACATTTTTCCATAATTTCTTTTTTTTTTTTTCCTTTTTGTCTTTTTTCGTGTCCAGCAACGGATCGCAACCCTCAGTGTCGCGCCCGTACCGGACCGGGACCGGCAACGGGATCGCAACCCTCGGCGTTGCGCCTGCACCTTGCTCAGCCCGTGAGCGGGAACCGGCCTGTATGTGGGATCCGAACCCTCGGCGGGAGCACCGCCATGCTCCCAAGCGGCGCACTGTAGGAGTGCACCACCGGGCCGGCCCCTCCATAATTTCATTTCCATGGCGGGAGCACCGCCACGCTCCCAAGCGGCGCACTGTAGCAGTGCACCACCGGGCCGGCCCCTCCATAATTTCATTTCCATTCTGTTTGTGTTTTTGGATCTAAATTGAGTCTTGTAAACAGTATGTAGTGGGATCATTCTTAAAGAAAAAGGGAGAGTGACATCATCAAGATGGCATAATAGACACTTAGCATCTCACCTTCCCATAAGTAACCAATTTACAACTATTCAAAAGCAAAGACTGCCAACATGGAACCACTGGAGCTGGGGGAAGAGGAGGAGAGCCCTGTGGAGCCATGACAGGCAACAGTGATAGGGTGTAGGGACAGCGCCTATTGTTCTGAGCCAGCCGGTATGGAGGCAGGGACTAGCTGTTACACAGGGCTGGAAGCTAGAAAAAGCTACAGCAGCACCGTTTGTGTAAACCTGTTTGGAGTCTGCAGGGGACAGGAGGGCTTCAGAGCACACAATACCAGCCTACAGTCCATAAAGACCACTGTCAGCATTCCACTGGTCTGCACAGGAGCAAGCGCCACAACCACCTGGAGAAAAGAGCCACCAGAGACTGGTGAGTTATTGCGAGGGACATATACATGGTGTGCCCCTTGGGAAGCTATTGGAGTGCAGGAGAAAGGCTGGTCCACCAAGGGAACATTGGGCACAGCCTGGGAAGCTGGTCTCAGTGGAAATTGGTCAAGGTAGTAGAACTGCAGGGGTCTCAATCTGCAGGAAAGACTCCATCCCAGACTAGAATTTCAACACAGTCCAGAACTGGAAGTGATTAACAGTCTGCATAAAAATCTTTCCTCAGAGAATTACCAGCAAATAGCAGTCTCCTCAGATGCCTAGATATTAACATAAAGACACAAAAATTGAGAAAGAATGGAGAAATATATCACCACCAAATGGAACAAAGCACCAGCAATGGATGCAGAGGTACAGCAGATTTATGAAATGTCTGACAGAGAATTCAGAATTACCCTCTTAATGATATTCAGGAGTCACAAGAAAATACAGATAAAAGATTAAATGGTATCTGGAAAGCAATTCAGGAAAGGAATGGGAAACTGACAAAGGAATAGAATCAACTAAAAAATCCAAATTCTGGAAATAACGAATACATTATCTGAATTGAAAAACTTGATAGAAAGCTCCAGAAACAGACTTTATCAAACAGGAAAGAATCAGTAAGCCTGAAGACAAAACACATGAAATTAATCAGAGGAGCAAAAAGAAAAAAGAATAGAAAAAATGAAACAGAAATACAGCAAATATGGGACTTTCTCAAGCAAAATAACTTTGGCATAATTGTCATATGTGGGGGCTCAGGGGCAGCAGGCCCGGAACCTCCCAGTAGCCCCTTTTATCCCCCCGCCATGGGATGAGCAAGAGAGGGAACCAGTAGGATTACTCCTGCCACCCTAGTGGCCAGGAGAGCCCGGGAGGAAGGTGAGTATGCTGCCCGCCTATTCAGCCCCACAGAGAGATGCTCGGACACAGACGCGGCAGGGGTTCCGTCAAGCAGCTCCGTTTATATCCACACAAGCACCTGCTTTTATAAGCATATGGCAAGGGGATTTCCTAACTTCAACCTATCATCTTAAAGGTCATGTGAACATGCATCTTGCTCTAATGCTTTGCTATTGCAATCACGCGGTGAGCACAAGCGCGGAAATATCTTTTATCCTATAATTTTAAACTATGTCTTTCCTTGGCCACTCCCTGCGGCTTCCCTCAGGCGCCATCTTTATCTCTCCTGTCCAGGCGAATGTTTTCAACAGATTACATACATGTACGTGGGTGGGGTCGTGGCTAGTTGTCTGTCCCGCGAGGAGGTGTGTGGCCTCAACGCCCCAACAGTCATACCCAAGAGAGAGGAAAAGGAAGAGATATAGGAAGCATATTCAATAAAATAAGTGGCTGAAAATTTACCAAGGATGGAGAAAGATGACAGCATCCAGGTACAGGAAACTCAGAGGTCGCCAATCAAATTCAAACTGGAAAACCTAGAAGAAATGGATAAATTCTTGGACACCTACAACTTACCAAAGTTGAAACCTGAAGAACTAGAAAAACTAAACAGACATTAACGAGTAATGAGATATAAGCATAATAAAAAGTCTTTCAACAAAGAAATCCCCAGGACCAGAAGGCTTCACTGCCAAATTCTACCAAACATTTAAAGAATAATTAATACTGGGCCGGCCTGTGGCTCACTTGGGAGAGCGTGGTGCTGACAATACCAAGTCAAAGGTTAAGATCCCCTTACTGGTCATCTTTTAAAAAATAAAAAAATAAATAAAAATAAAAATAAATTAGTACTAATTCTTCTTTAACTCTTCCAAAAAATTGAAGAGGAGGGAATACTTCCAAACTCATTCTACGAGGCCTGCACAACCCTCATACCCAAACTGGGCAAAGATACAACAAAAAAACCAAATCAGTATCCCTAACGAATACAGTTGTGAAGATCCTCAGCAAAATTGTATCAAACAGAATCCAGCAACACATTAAAAAGATCAAACACCATGTTCAAGTAGGATTCAGCACATCAACAGAATGAATGAAAAAATTCATATGATCATTTCAATAGATATAGAAAAAGCATTTGATAAAATCCAACACTGCTTCATGATAAAAACACCGAACAAATTAGGTATGGAAGGAATATACCTAAGCTCAATAAAGGCCATATAGGACATATACAACAAACCCACAGCTAATATCATACTGAATGGACAAAAATTGGAGGCTTTTACTCTAAGATCTGGAACAAGACAAGGATGCCCACTTTCCCCAGTCATTCAACATAGTACTAGAAGTTCTAGCCTGTGTAATAAGGCAAAAGAATGCAATAAAGACCATTCAAATAGGAAAAGAGGAAGTCAAACTATCCCTATTTGCAGATGACATGATCCTATATGTAGAAAACCCTAAAAACTTCACCAAAAAATTACTAGAACTAATAAATGAATTCAGTAAAGTGGCAGGATACAAAATCAACACACAAAAATCAAATGGCCTTTTCTACACCAACAATGAATTGGCTGAAGAAGAAATCAAGAAAGTAATCCAATTCACAACAGCTATGAAAAAAATGAAATAACTAGGAGTAAACTTAAAGGAGGTGAAAGACCTCTGCAATGAAAAGTATAAAACATTGGTGAAAAAAATCGAAGAGGACACAAATAAATGGAAAGATATCCCATGTTCGTGAGTCAGAAGAATTAACATCATCAAAATGTCCATGTTACCCAAAGCAATCTACACATTTAATACAATCCCTATCAGAATACCAATGATATTCTTCACAGAAATAGAAAAAATGATCTTAAAATTTGTGTGGATCCACAAAAGATCTCACATAGCAAAAGTGATCTTGAACAAAAAGAACAAAGTTGGAGGCATTACACTTCCTGACTTCAAAATATACTATAAAGCTATAGTAACCAAAACAGCATGGTACTGGCATGAAAACAGAAAAATTGACCAATGGAGTAGAATAGATTGCCTTGAAATAAATCTATGCACTTACAGCCAAATGATTTTTGACAAAGTTACCAAAAATACACAGTTTAGAAAGGATAGCCTCTTCAACAAATGGTTCTGGGAAAACTGGATATCCACATGCAGAAGATTGAAACGAGACCCCTACCTCTCACTGTACACAAAAATCAACTTAAAATGGATTAAACACCTAAATTTAAGACCTGAAACTATGAAACTACTAGAAGAAAATGGGAAATGCTACAGGAGGTGGGAATGGGTAGTGCTTTTTTGAGCAAGACTACAAAGGCAAAGGTAACTAAAGCAAAAATGCATAAATGGAACTACATCAAGCTAAAAAGCTTCTGCACAGCAAGAGACACTGTCAACAAAGTGAAAAGAAACCCACCAAATGGGACAAAGTGTTTGCTAACCACACATCAGACAAGGGGCTAATATCCAGAATTTATAAGGAACTAAAACAACTCAACAGTAAAAAAATAAATAAATAAATAAATAAATAAATAAAAAATAACACAATTGAAAAATAGGCAAAGGACCTGAACAGATATTTCTCAAAAGAAGACATACAAATGGCCAACAGGCACATGAAAAATGCTCAACATCACTAATCATCAGGGAAATGCAAATTAAAACCACAATGATACACCATCTCACTCCAGTTAGAATGGCCATTATCAACAAGACAAAAATGACAAATGTTGGTGAGGATGCGGAGAAAAAGGAACCCTCCTACATTGCTGGTGGGAGTGTAAATTGGTACAGCCACTATGGAAAATAGTGTGGAGGTTCCTCAGATAACTAAAAATAGATCTACCCTATGCCCCAGCTATCTCACTACTGCATACATATGCAAAGGAAATGAAATCAATGTATTAAAAAGACACCTGCATTCTCATGTTCATCACAGCACTATTCACAATTGCCGAGAGATGGAATCAACCTAAATGTCCATCAGTGGATGAACTGGATTAAAAATCTGGCATATAGGGGCCGGCCCGGTGGCGCACTGCTGCAGTGCGCTGCTTGGGAGTGCGGCGGTGCTCCCGCCGAGGGTTCGGATCCCACATACAGACTGGTTCCTGCTCACTGGCTGAGCGAGGTGCGGGCGTGGCACCGAGGGTTGTGATCCTGTTGCCGGTCCCGGTCCGGTATGGGCGCGACACTGAGGGTTGCGATCCGTTGCTGGACACGAAAAAAAAAAATCTGGCATATATACACAACGGAATACTACTCAGCTATTTAAAAAATGATGTCCTATTGTTTGCAGCAACATGGACCTGGAAACCATCAGGTTAAGTAAGTCAGGCACAAAAAGATAAATACTGCATGATATCACTTACATGTGGAATCTAAAAAAAAGTTGGTTCTCATAGGAGTAGAGAGTAGAATAATGGTTACCAGAGGTGGGGTGGGGGAGGAGAGGAAGGAAAGTGGTTAACTAATGGGTACAAAATTGTGCTATCTACGCTAAGTGAATCATTGTGGAGTATATGTATGTATTGAAACAACACACTGTACCCCACAAATATGAACAAGTAAATGTTAAAATATTTTGAATAAAATAATAAATATATACTACAATTTGTTTTCTATAGGTTTTATATCTTTTTCTTCCTCAATTCCTTCATTACGCCCTTCTTTTGTATTTAATAGATGTTTCCTAGTGTACCATTTTGATACCCTTATTTCTTTTAGTATGTGTATTTATTTTCTTGGTGGTAGCTCTGCAGATTACATTTAACATCTTAATTTATAGTAATCTAATTCAGATTCACACCAACTTAATTTCAGTAGTATTTAACAGCTTTGGTCCTATATATTGTTACTGTCACAAATTACATCTTCGATCCCCTTATATTGTTACTGGCACAAATTACATCTTTATACATTGTGTGCCAATTGCCATAGATGTGTAGTCTTTTGTTTTGTTTTGTTTTTATACAATTGTCCTTTAAATCCCATGGGCAAAAATGAAGAGTTACAAACCAAAAATATATTAATACTAACTTTTATATTTACTTATGTAGTTATCTTTACCAACATTATTTCTTTGTGTGGATTTGATTTACTGTTCAGTGTCTTTTTATTTCAGGTGAAAGACTACCTTTAGCATTTCTTATAGCTAAGGTCTACCAGTGATGAACTCTCCCAGTATTTTTTTGGTGTTGTTGTTGTTTGTTTGTTTATTTGGTAATGTCCTAATTTCTCCTTAATTTTTGAAGGATAATTTTTCCAGATATATATTTCTTGGTAGAGAGTTGTGGGTTTTGTTTTTATCTTCTTTTAGCATTTTGAATATGTTATCCCACTGCCTCCTGGCCTCCATGGTTTCTGATGAGAAGTCAGCTGCTAGTCTTACTGGGGATTTTTTGTGTATGAGTAATTTCTCTTACTGCTTTCAAGATTCTCTGTGTTTGGCTTTCAACAGTTTGGTTATAGTGTGTCTCAGTGTGGATCTGAGTTTATCCTATTTGGAGTTTGTTGAGCTTAGATGTATAGTTTGATGTATTTCATTAAATTTGGGAAGGGTTTGGTCATATTTTTTCAAGTATTCTTTATTACCCTTTCTCTCTCTCTCCTCTCCTTCTGGAACTCCCATTATATGTATTTAGTATGCTTGATGGTGTTCCACAGGACTCTGAGATGGTTCATTTTTCTTCATTCATTTTTGTTTATGTTACTCACGTAGCAATTGTTATTTTCAATTGGCCTATCTTCAAGTTCATTAATTCTCTCTTTTGCCTGCTGAAATCTACCATTGAGCCCCTAACAACTGAATTTTTAACTTTAGTTATCATAGTCTTCAACTCCAGAATTTCTATTTGGTTCCTTTTTGTAATCTCTGTCTCCTTATAAATATTCTCCATTTCATGAGACGTTGTTCTCATTATTTTCTTTAGTTATTTAGATGTGGCTTCCTTTAAATCTTTGAGCATATTTAACATATTTCATTTAAAGTCATTGTTTAGTAGATCCAATGTCTGGGCTTCCTCAGGAACAGTTTTTATTATTATTATTATTATTATTTTATTTTTTGCTCCTGTGTATGGGTCATACTTTTTTTGTTTCTTTGCATGCCTAGTGATTTTTTTGTTGTTGAAAACTGGGCACTTTGGATTTTATAATGTGGCAACTCTGGAAATTATATTCTCCCTCTTTCCCAGGGTATGTTGTTTCTGCTTGTCATAGTTGTTGTTTATTTGTTTAGTGACTTTTCTGAACTGATTTTATGAATTCTATATTCTTTGTCATGTGTGGCCAAAGAAGTCTGTTCTGTTAGCTCAGTGGCAGCTAGTTATTTGACAAAAATTTCCCTTTAAGTCTGGAATAAAAAAATCTCCCATCCTTTGCATATGGACTTTGTGTGTGTGTTGGAGCGTGAGCATACCTTTTACATGGCAGGCAGTTTACAACTCTGCCTTAGCCTTCATCTTTTGCTTGTGTAGAGCCTCACTGTCAGCCAGGGGTGAAAGCTAAGGGCCTTGTTAGAATTTTTCTGAGCATGAATGCAGCCCTGGGCATGTATATGTGTGGTTTTCCAGATTCCCAGGAATATTTGTGAGCTTTTCAAAGCCTTTATTCCTCAAAGCATCTCATTCTGTCAGCCTTTCCTCTAACTTTTCAGTTTGTCTGTTGTCTGCCCTAACTGTCATCCCTTGCCCCAGACAGCAGCAGCTCGAAATATTTTTGACAAATGCCCCCTTGGTAGCTGCATCAGTCCTGGGATAGTTCCAAATTAGTTGAATGCCCTTTGAGCCAGTCTTTCAAGGAGCCACCAGACAGGTCAAAACAAACAACCACAATTCTTTGAGAATTAATCTGGTCTGCTCCTTCTGTACTTGGTACCTATACTGGGGATCTAGATTGTTATCTTTAAAGTTGCTGCCAAACTGGGGAGTTGGGGATGACACCAGTTAAGTTAAAATGTTATAAAACTTACTGAGATTCAGCGATTTGTTGTTGTTGTTGTTTAAACATTCCCCTAATTACTGTGAGCTTTTGATTAGATTGTAGAGTTCCAAAAAAGGTGATTTGGATAGTTTTTCTGGTTTATTCATTGTGTGACTGGACTGACATTTGGGGTTCCCTATTCCACTATTTTTGATGATGTCCTCTATTTTCACAGGCTTTAAAAAAAATTCCCTTTTTATCTGCATACTACTATTCTAGATCTAGTTTTTATTACCTTACATCAGGACTATTTTAGGAACTCTTAGACTGATGTCACTAATATACCACTACCTCCTTGATCATGTGACTTCCCTCTTAAGAAATCTGAAGCTCACAGTTCCTCCTTGCCTATCAAGTGATGTCTTCAAGCTCTAGTCCCAGCATGGCTTTCCAAATTTATCTCACTATTCCTTCTAACCTTATTCCCATGCTATGTTTTGATAAAGCCACACTGTGATGCTTCTCCCAAGTATGTGGTTTGCTTTCTGTATTAGGGCTCTCCAGAGAGACAGAACCAATTACATATATATGGCATATACGGCACCTACTTTTTGTTATATATATACAGAATGTATATAAAAAATATATAAAATATATTTATAATAATGTAGATATATGAGAGAGGATTTATTAGGGGAATTGGCTCACATGATGATGGAGGCTGAGAAGTCTTATGACAGGCCATCTACAGGCTGGAGCCCTTGGGATGCCAGTAGCATTGCTCATCCAACTCTGAAGTCCTTAGAACCAGGAAAGCCAATGATGTAATTCTCATTCCAAGACTGAAGGCCTGAGAATCTGGGGTTGTGGGGGAGTGCTGGTATAAGTCCTACAGTCAAAAGGTCAGGGAGCCTAGAGTTCTGATGTCCAGGGACAGGAGAGAAAGAGTGTATCCAACCTCTGTCAGATAGATTGACCCATTCGTCTTTTCTCTGTTTTTGTTCTCTTTGGGCCCCCAGCTGATTGGATGGTGCCTGCCCACACTGAGGGTGGATCTTCCCCACCTAGTCCACTCAGACTCACATGCTAATCTCCTCTGAAAAGACCCTCACAGACACATCCAAAAATAATGCTTTACCAAGTTTCTAGGCATTCCTTAATCCAGTCAAGTTGACACCTAAAACCATCACACTTTCCGTTATCTGCTCTGGCACCTCCATTAATGCTGTTTGCTCCCCATCTGGATTGTCCTCTACCCTCACCTTTGCCTACTGAGGCACTACCCATCTGTTAAGAATCAGCTCACGTTGCAGCCTTTCTATGAGGTCATTCCGAATTACTTCAACACAAACTAATCTCTCCTTCCACTAAATTGCTATGACATTTTTATGTCATTTACATGATGTATGTCACATATTGCTTGCATGATTATTTTCCAGGTTAAGAGTGAAGGGAGAATATGACAGGCTGAGGGGACAACATGTCAGAAGGTGCTGGGGCAGTCTGCATGCCTTCCCTTTTTTACCAGAGTCAAAGAAACATTTCCATAAGCATGGTGCTTTGTACTTACTGCACAAGAAGTGTAAGAATTAATGAATAAACATTGAGAACAGGAGTAGATCTGATAAGAAAGAAAATGAATCCAGTGATAAAGAGGGAGCAGAATAAAAGTGAACTGCCAGAAATTAAGATCATTTGAATTCATTTTTTTTTCACTAAAGTAGTAGTAGTAGTAATAGTAGTAGTGGAAACAACAGCTAACATTTATCGAGTGCTTACTCTGGGCTAGGAATTGTGTAAGAGCTTTATGTGTGTCATTTTATATAACTTCTAAATTGTGTGCTGTCTGCTCTTCCTTTTCTGCAGTCTCTTGAAGCAGTGTTCAGATGTGGAGCTCTCCTTCCCACAGCAACCAGAAGGCTCCAACCTCTTCTGTGGTACAAAGAGGGGAACACTGTTTCTCACTTCATACAGGGTAATTTCTACTTTTACTTTGATTTGCTGATTAACTCTACATTGTTTTCCTTAAAATGGAGAGAAGTTACACATTGACTTTCAAAGTATTTTAAAACTTTTGCACTTTGAGGTTTCCCACATTGAAGAGCAGTGGAAGAAAGTAGGAGATGTTTCTCAATTAGGCCAGAATGCCAAAGCAGCCTTGGCTTTGCTCTTATAGCTCTCAACTCATGGACGAATTCTGCACTCCTTTTCTAAATTTTCTTTCCTTGCTTAGGTGATTTTCGTGACTTCACGCTCAGTCAATGATCCCATGTTGTCTTTTATGATGCCATTTGATCTGATGGATAACTGCTCCGTTGAACAACCTGTCTTTGCTGCAAACTACATTAAAGGAATCATTCGGGCAGCTCCAGATGGTAAGTGTCCCCCCTCAAAAATGTGTTTTTTTCTCAAAGGCTTCTAGAAGGTTTGAGATTGAGACTTGACTCAAGTTGGAATTCAAATAAAAGCTGCCCTGCTTCTTTGGCTAGTGCTTCCCTCAGTGTTTGTGGCAGTCCTGTTTCCAGGACTGAGACCAGCTGTACCAGTCTCTTACTGAGTGTGTGCCATTTCTTTCTGTAGGTGGCTGGGAAGGACAGGCTACTTTTAAATTAATCTTCAGAAAAGGAGGTGCCATCGAATTTGCCCAGTTGATGATGCGAGCTGCCTCTTCTGGTAGGTGATGCTGATAAAAGCATTAAGCATTTTGAGGTTTTGAGACTTGTAGAATTGAAGTAGCCAAGATTTGCTGGCCTTTGTGGTTAGGCAGTTGGAAGTTGCACACGTATTCAGTAGGCATTTCCTGAGCCTACCTTTTTTTTTTTTTGTCTTTTTTTGTCTTTTTCCGTGTCCGGCAATGGATCGCAACCCTCAGTGTTGCCCCCGTACCGGACCGGGGACCGGCAACGGGATTGCAACCCTCGGCGTCGCTCCCGCGCCTCGCTCAGCCAGTGAGCGGGAACCGGTTTGTATGTGGGATCCGAACCCTCGGGCGGGAGCGCCGCCGCGCTTCCCAAGTGGCGCACTATCCAGTTCACCACCGGGCCAGCCCCTGAGCCTACCTTCTATGTGCCAAGTCCCATACTATGTGCTGGGAACACAAAGATTATTCAGTCCCTCCCTGTCCTGAAGGAGCTTACAATGTAGTGGGAGCTTATAATTAGACGCCTAATGATTAATTATACCTGATAGTCTTTTGTCCGTTTAAATGCTGGTCTCATATATAGATTATTCAGTCCCTCCCTGTCCTGAAGGAGCTTACAATGTAGTGGGAGCTTATAATTAGATGCCTAATGATTAATTATACCTGATAGTCTTTTGTCCGTTTAAATGCTGGTCTCATATATCCATTGAGCAGTCTCTTGTTCAGGTCAGGGAGCCCCAGTTGCCTTAGCTATTCTTCCTCCGGCATGGCTTTTTATCTTCTCTCCTCTCTGGCATTGCCTCTTCTACTCTTAGGTTTAGTCCCTTTTGGGGAGTAGAGGTACTATCAAGCCCTAAAGCACTGATCTAATGGATGTATCAGAGAACGCTTTTAGACTCTGACTGCAAATAATCCTTTCATGATATATTTTTATTCAACGTAGGCTCCCTCATGCCTCTTCCTATCTTACCCTTTATACTCCAATCAAACTGGACTTCCTGGTGCCTTATTCCCTCTTATCTCTCAGCCTTCATGCTATTTGCTGTGTCTGGAATGCTCTTCCCCTTTCTCCCTTGTCTTCCACCCCCAACTCCAATCTAGCTGAGACAAACACAGTCTAGTAGAGACAGACATATGCAGATGCATTATCATATCTCATGGCATGTGCTATAATGGAGGCATGGACAGAGTGCCAGAGAAACACAGAGAAGGATGGAGTGAGTTTCTAGCTTAGAAAACTGAATGGCTCATGATGCTTGCTATAAACCATTGTGAAAAATATAAGAGACAGTCTAAGTTAGAGAAGAAATAAGTTCAATTTTAGATATAATTATACTGGGCAGTGTTCCAAGTTCTTTACATGTGTCAATTTATTTAATCTTCACAAAAACCCTATGATGTAGGTACTATCATTATCCCCAGTTTACAGCTGGGGAAACTGAGTCAGTGATAGTTATGTAATTTCCCAAGGCTATATAGTTAGCAAGTGACGGAGCTGGAATTCATACCCTGAACCTACCCTCTGTCTCTTTTAAAACTTTTTACTATATAAAAAAAAGTCAGATCTATGGAAAAGTTGAAGAATATTACAATGAATTCTCTTTATCTAGATTCATCCATTATTAACATTTTCCCACATTTGCTTTATCTTATTCTTTTCTTACTTTTGTTTTTGCTGAACTATTTGGGAGTAAGTCACAAGGATAATTTCCGTCATTTTTAAATTTTGAAAAGTGTATCTCCTAAGAACAAGGGCATTCTCTTGTCTAACCTCAGTGTACTTATCAAATTCAGAAAATTTAACATTGATACAATATTATTATTTAATATATTGTTTATATTCAAATTCAAATGATTGTCGCATTACTGTTCCTAATTTTAATAGTGCCCCCCACCCCATTTTTTTCCAATCCGGGATCTAATCCTGAATTACACATTGAATTTAGTTGTCCTATTTCTTTGGTCTACTTTAATCTGGAATTCACCCTTTGTCTTTCATGACATTGACATTTAAAAAAGAATACAGGCCTATTGTTTTGTAGAATGCATCTTAATTTGGGTTTGTCTGTTTCCTCATGATTTTATTCAGGTCATGCATTTTGGCAGGAATACTAAGTGATGTTGTATCCTTTTGAGCCTTTACTCTTAACCCCTGCACCATATTAAGTGTGAGGTACATGGGGATACTAGAGGCCACTGGACATGCAGTCTGGGGCTGCAAAGATGAGCTCTTTATAGAGACCAATTTGGAAATAACACACCGGTCATCTCTGGAGTGATGTGAGTGATGGGCTTACTCAGCAATTTGAGGATAGAGTTCCAAGGGTCCTCAACATTTAAGGAAAGGGAAGGGAGTAAGTGGTCTGCAAAGAAGATTGAGAAAGGGTTGACTGAGAGGGAGGAAGAGAATTGAGTGAGTTTATTATCCCAAAAGTCAAGGGAGGAGAAAGTTCAAGAATTATGAGGTGATCATCCATGTCAGCTGTTTCAGAGATGTTTGGTGAAATGAAGACTGAAAAATGTGTATTGCATGTAGAAATTAAGGTTTGTTGATGGTAGAAAGAGAGATTTCAGTAAAATGCCAGAGAAGAAAGGTGGCAGAAGAGCTATATTATAGGAAGTTGGGGAGTAAGAAAATGTTTTATAGTTACCTTTAATGATGTAGTGCAAAGATAGAAAGGCCAAGAAGTTCACAAGTTGTACTCAACTGACAGCTCTTCAGTAGTCCAAAGGGCACACAGCATCGGGAAGCCTAAAATCAGATAACAGGTTGTGTCTAGGCAGACAAAGGGAGTATAGCTATGGGAAATCCAGGGTCAGTGGACACTAGGAAGTTTAGTCCTTTGTTGCTACAGATGTCTAGGGAACTCAGGACAGTTGCATACTGAGTCTTGAATTCACTCTAATTTTTGGCCATACAGTACTGAAGAAGGCCTTTTTTTTTTAGGATTATGAGCTAAAGGGTCAGGCAATGTTAGCAATTCCTCTTTCTGCTCTCATTAAAATCGGCTTCTTGGCTTGCAAAGCTAGGTTCAGGGTCTCAGCACTTGCACAGCCCCTTGGAAAGGATTTAAGCAACTTATATGAACTTGGCCCACTGTCTGGAACAGCTCTGGGTCTGATTATAGCATGGGTTAGGTGTGGGAACCTACCCTCTCACCCTTCTCCCCATAACCCAAGTTTCAAGGCTTCTGAGACAGACATCCTTGAGGCCCTTGGAGTTAACTACCAATCATGCTTTACAATCTGATTCTTTGACCAGAATAGATTTCCTTCCCCTCTGCAGAGCTGATGTGTCAGGGCTCTTTGATTTATGTTTTTTAACACATACATATTGAATACCTATTGTGTGCCAAATGCTAAGTGAGACAATTGGGAACACAACAATGAACAAGGCACACATAGTCCCTGTCTTTACTAAACTTACAGTCTAGTGAGAGTCTTATATCAAATAAGCAAACATGTAAGTGAATAAAATAATTAGTTATTGTGGGAAGTACTATAAAGGACATTAATAGGATATTGAGAAAGGAAGACAATGGAGTATTGAGGGCAACTTCAGATTTATAGTGAGTTAGTTTGGATAATGCTAGCTGCAAAAACAGATAAACCCCAATTATCAATGCTTAAGATGGTAGAGATTACTACTTGTGTAAAGGCTAATCAGCAGAGGCAAGAGGAAGCTCTGTTCCACATAGTCATTCAGGGATCCAGTCTCTGCCATCTTTAACATATGACTTCTATGGCCTCTTTGGACAGTCAGCAGAGAGGGGAAGAGAGTAAACATCTCACCTGGTATATTAGTCTGTTTCCTGTTGCTTATAATAGAATACCTGAAATAGGGTAATTTATTAAAAAAAATAGAATTTATTTCTTACAGTTTGGAGGCTGGGAAGTCCAAAGTTGAGGTATGCATCTGGTGAGAGCTTTCTTCTTGTAGGGGACTGTCTACAGAGTCCCATGGCCACACAGGGTATCACACGGCAAGAGGCTGAGCAAGAGCATATGTTAACGTGCTCACTTGTTCTTGTAAAACCACCAGTCTACTCCCTGATAACCCATTAAACCATTAATCCATTAATCCGTGAATGGATTAATCCATTCTTGAAGGCATAGTCCTTACAATCCAATCACCTCTTAAACTTATCATAATAGTTTCAAATACCATATTTGGATTTCCCACCCTCAACACTGTTATGATGGGGATCAAGCTCCAACATGAGCTTGGGGGTGGAGGGGGGACATTCAAACCATAGCACCGGGGAAGTTTTCATGGCCAGGCCTAGAAGCTGTGTACATTACATCTGGTCACATACCTGGAACATTATCCTGGGTTATCTAGGTGGATCCTAAATGCTATCACAAGTGTTCTTATAAGAGAGATGCAGAGGGAGACAGACAGAAGTTCTTTCTTCCATATTATATTTCCCTTACATTGATCTTTAATAGATATATCTTGCCAACTTGATAGAATCCTTACTTGGAAGTTTTTTCTGAATATCTATTATAAGTTCTATGCTAGGCCCTGAATAAACATAGGCAAATGAGACACAATCTCTGCCTTCAGGAAGCATGCAGTTCAGGACAAGGGTCATATTTATTTTTTATCTCATATCCCAAGAGCATTGTTGGACACACATGTAAGGTGGTGGTTAATACTGTTAATTATTCAGTTAATAGCTACTATACATCTAGCTTAAAAGAGTTAAAAGAGTTTATATTTGCCAAACTTGTCTTCTCAGCTGCTCGAGGAGTTCCGCTTAGAACCTTAAATTACTGGTTTGGCCCTGCAGGAATGTATGTCATTACTGGAGAGGGGAACATGTGCACTCCACAGATGCCTTGTCCAGGTAAGTTATGGCAGGGAGGTTCTTTCAGGGAGGTGGAAAAGTATGCCAGAGGTGCACAGATTTATTTACTGTAGGCTTGCCTCCAACTCTGCTACAGGAGAAGCAGCAGAGGTCTGGGGGGTCCGAAAATGGTTGAGTCCATGTCTTTGTTTCCAGACTGAATACCAGTGGCAAGTCGGCAAGTGACTGGGCTTCGGTTTCAGCTTACTTTTAACGATTAAGTACAAACATGAAGATACCTGGGCAACTCCCATTAGTGGGAAGGGTCACTTCCTGCTTACAGCCTGAGCAGAAAGTATATGCTCCTACCCCCTTCCCATTTTACACTAGCATAGCCATCATTCCTGTGCCTTGCCCTTCCACCTCACAAGGACTAACACCCTGAGCTTCATGCCCTGTACCCTTTAACAGTTGACCACGGCTACTGAGTCAGGTTTCTGGGAAATGATAGTTCAGTGATTCTCAAATGTGGTCCATTGCCTACTAGCGGACCACACAGGGTCTCCTAACACTGCCAGCAGACTCCAAAATGCAGGCCTTTTCTTGGGTTCTCCTTGGAGCATGATGTGAATGTCCGTGGGCTTTTAGTTTTATATACAACTTATTTGTAACCTTATAGTTACCTTGGTTTTTAAAGGTTATTAAAATCTAATATTCATAGTATAAAAATAAGTGTTACCAGGGTTTAAAATTTTTTTTTATTGAGGTGAAATTCACATAACATTCAATTAACCATTTTAAACTTGTATAATTCAAGGCTATTTAGTGTATTCACAATGTAATATAACCACCAGATCTCTGAAGTTTCAGAACATTTTCATTACCCCATACCCACTAAGTAATTACTCTCTTTTGCCCCCTCTCCCCATCCCCTGGTATCCTCTATTCTGCTTTTGGTCTTTATGGAGTCATAAAAGGAATCATACAATATGTGACCTTTTGTGTTTGGCTTATCTCACTTAGGATAATGTTTTCGAGGTTTCTACAAGTTGTAGCATGTAGCAGTACTTAATTCCTTTTTGTCGCTGAATAATGTTCCATTGTACATGTACCACAATTTGTTTATTCATTCATCTATTGATGGATATTTGGCTTGTTTCCACCTTTTGGCTGTTATGAATAGTAGCTGCTATAAACATTCATATCTAAGTTTCTATGTGGACATATGTTTTCATTTCTCTTGGATATATACCTAAAAGTGGAACTACTGGATCATATGGTAATTCTACATTTAAGTTTTTGAGGAACCACCAAAACGTTTTCCAAAGTGGCTACACTATTTTACATTCCCACCAGCAATGTACAAATATTCCTATTTCTCCACATCCTCATCAACACTTATTTTCCTCTTTTTTTAAAAAAATTATATTTTGGGGGTAAAGTGGTATCTCATTGTGGTTTAAGTTTCATATCCTTAATAAACAGTGATGTTGAGCATCTTTTCATGTGCTCATTTATCACTTGTTTATCTTCTTTGGAGAAATGTTTATTCAAGTCCTTTGCCATTTTTAAACTGGGTTGCTTGTCTTTTTGTTGTTGAGTTGTAAGCATTCTTTTTATATTCTGGATATTAAACCCTTATCAGATATAGGGTTTTCATATATTCTTTAGGTTATCTTTCACATTCTTGATAATGTTCTCTGATGCACAAAAGTTTTAAATTTTTATCAAATTTATCTATGTTTTCTCTTGTTGCTCGTGCTTTTGGTGTTGAATTTAAGAATCTATGGCCAAATCCAATGTCATGAAGATTTATCCCTGTGTTTTCTTATAAAAGTTTAATAGTTTTAGCTTTTACATTAAGAGCATTGATTCATTACAAGTTAATTTCTGTCTATTGAGTGAGGTTAAGGAAAACTTTATTCTTCTACATTTGGTTATCTAGTTGTCCCAGCAGCATTTTGTTGAAGAGACTATTTTTTTCTGTTGGATGGTCTTGGCATCCTGTTAAAAATCAACTGGTCATAGATATTTGGGTTTATTTCTAGACTCTCAATTCTATTTCACTGGTCTCTAAGTCTGTCCTTATGCCAGTGTCACACTGTTTTGATTACTATAGTTTTGTAATAAGTTTCAGAATAGGGAAGTGTGAGTTCTCCTTCTTTGTATTTCTTTTTAAATTTTATTTTGGCTATTCATGATCAGTTTCAGATCCATATGAGTTTGAGGATCAACTGTTTCATTTCTGGAAAAAAAGCCATTGGGATTTTGGTAGGGATTACATTGAATCTGTAGATCACTTTCAGGATTATTGCCATCCTAACTTTATATTAAGTCTTTCAGTCCATAAACATGGAATGTCTTTCTATTCATTTAGGTCTTCTTTAATTTCTTTCAGTAATGTTTTGTAGTTTTCAGCACACAAGGCTTTAATCTCCTTGGTTTCATTTATTCCTAGGTACTTTACTCTTTTAGATGCTATTATAAATGTAATTGTTTTCTTAATTTTCTTTTGGAATTGTTTATTGTTGGAACTAGGATTTAAAAAATTAAACTCTTTATTTTGAGATAATTATGGATTCATATGTAGTTTTAAGAAATAATCCAGAGGGATCCCTTGGACCTTTTACCCAGTTTCTCCCACTGGTAACACCTTGCAGAACTATAGTACAATATCACTACCAGGATATTGACATTTGATAAGTACAGAACATTTCCATCACCCCAAGAATCCCTCATGTTGTTGTTTTTTTTATAGCTATACCTACTTCCTTACCAGACAGACTCCCTCCTTAACCCATGGCAACTGCTAATCTGTTCTCCTTTGTGTGTGTGTGTGTGGGGAGGGGGCTGGCCAGTACAGGGATCAAACCCTGTACTTTGATATTATTGTACTGTGCTCTAACCAACTGAGCTAAATGGCCAGCCCCCTGTTCTCCGTTTCTATAATTTTGCCATTTCAAGAATGTTATATAAATGGAATCATACAGTATGCAACCTTTTGGAATAGGCTTTTTTCACTCAGTATAATTCTCTGGAGATTCATGCAGGTTGTTGTATGTATAGATAGTTCATTTTATTGTTAAGTATTATTTCATGGTATAGATATACGCTCATGTATCACTTAATGATGGGGATACTTTCTGAAAAATGTGTCGTAGGCAATTTCATTGTTGTGCAAATATCATAGAGTGAACTTAGGTGAACATAGATGGTATAGCTTACTACACACCTAGGCTATATGGTATAGCCTATTGCTTCTATACCACAAGCCTCTATAGCATGTTACTGTACTGAATACTGTAGGAAATTGTGTTTGTATTTCTTGAGGTTTGTCTTATGGGCCAGCATATGGTCTATCTTAGTATATTATTCTGCTGTCACTAGATGGAGTGTTCTAAAAATGTCTATCAGATTGTGTTAGTTGATAGGGTTGTTGAGCTCTTCTATATACTTGCTGATGTTCTGTCTCATTCTAACAATTGTTGACAGAGGGTTGTTGAAGTCTACAACTGTCATTGAGGATTTGTCTATTTATCTTTTCAATTTTATCAGTTTTTGCTGCACATTTTATAGCTCTGTTGTCTGTTTTATACACATTTGTTGTTACACATGTGTTCCATGTCTTCTTAGGGAATTGACATTTTAATCATCATGTAGTATCCCTCTCTATCTCTAGTAATTTCTTTGTTCTGAAGTCTATTTTAACTGGTATTAATACAGTCATTCCTGCTTTTCCTTTATTCATGTTTTCTGTGTATATGTGTTTTCATCCTTTTACTTTTAGCCTGACTATATTGCTATGTGAGGGTCCTTCAAAAAGTTCATGGAAAGAAAGAATTGAAAGATAATATGAATCTTTTCATGGACTTTTTGAAGTACCCTCGTACTTGAAGTGGGTTTCTGTTAGACATTATATAGTTGGATCGGACCGGGGACCGGCGACGGGATCGCAAGCCTCGGCGTTGCTCCCGTGCCTCGCTCAGCCAGTGAGCGGGAGCCGGTCTGTACGTGGGATCCGAACCCTCGGATGGGAGCGCTGCCGCGCTTCCCAAGCGGCGCACTATCCAGTGCGCCACCGGGCCGGCCCAATTTTAACTGGTATTAATACAGTCATTCCTGCTTTTCCTTTATTCATGTTTTCTGTGTATATGTGTTTTCATCCTTTTACTTTTAGCCTGACTATATTGCTATGTGAGGGTCCTTCAAAAAGTTCATGGAAAGAAAGAATTGAAAGATAATATGAATCTTTTCATGGACTTTTTGAAGTACCCTCGTACTTGAAGTGGGTTTCTGTTAGACATTATATAGTTGGATCATGTTTTTAAATCTACTCTTCTAATTATCTGTCTTTTGGTTAGTATGTTTAGGCCATTTACATTTAATGTAATTATTAATATGTTAGGACTTAAGTCTACCATTTTATTTTTTGTTTTCTGTGTGTTTTCTCCATTTTTGTGTTTATTTGTTTCTTGGTTTCCTTTTTTCTGCTTTCCTGTGTGTTATTTGAACATTTTTTAGAATTCCATTTTTATTTATATTTCATGGTTTTGGGTGTATCTCTTTTTTATATTTATTTCAGTTGTTGCTCTAGATATAGTGTGTTATGTACACCTAACTTAATACTGTGTATGGGTATTATCATTTCACAAGTTCAAGTAAAGTGTGGACATCTTATTTCCCCTTTCCTTTCCCATTTATAATAGTATTAGATATTTTCTCTACATACATCTAGAACCACATCATATGGGTGAAAGTCTAGGCAACCCACTTGGCCACAGTTTTTCCTGTGGTGTTTGAATGTAGTAGAATGGTTATTGTCTAAATGTTGTCTTTGTTGCTAGGCTGCCACTTGCCCAGTCCTTTGACATCTCTTCACCTTTCAGAGCCTTATGTTTGTTTTATATATAATGTCCAGGGTTTTTAGTTGTTTCTAGTGGGAAAAATAGGGAAAAGTATGTGTGCTGCATCTTCTCAGAAGCAGAAGGCTGCTAGGGTTTTATTATATACTCTAATTCAGTATTTTTCTGTGAAGTCTGACCGAATTGCATAACTGTCATGTATTTTCACATCAAATAGTTGTTCTCATTTTGTAAAAACAGCTTGTTCCCTGAAATTTATAATTAAAAAACCAATCTTGATTTCTCATTATGTATTATTATTTTTTCTCATTATCAATTTAGTTTACCCCACAGTGTGTAATGATGTATATATGCACCAATCGTTTTCTAAAATTAGATTTTTTAAGGCACATTTGCATTATGATTCAAACATGAACCAAATGCACATATTACTAACCATATATACAAAAAATATCTCCTAAATATGCTTGTACAATGGTATTTTATTGCTTAGATTGAGAGGTTTCCTCTCTTAGAGTTTAGGAAGAGTCTACATGCTCTTTTGTTGCACCTTGGTAGACTGTAATCAGGAAAATTTGAGAACTACTGAGAAAGCTCAGTATGCCTTGACATGGGCAAGCAGTCCACAAAATTGTGTGATCTAAAGCTCTGGGCTTTTTTTTTTTTTTTTTCCTTTTCTCGTGTCCGGCAATGGACCGCAACCCTCAGTGTCGCGCCCGTACCGGACGGTGGGAGCGCCACCGCGCTCCCAAGCGGCGCACTGTAGCAGTGCGCCACCGGGCCAGCCCATAAAGCTCTGGGGTTTTAAAAAAATTAATTTTATTTTTTAGAATAGTTTTAAATTTACATAAAAACTGAAAAAATAGTATAGAGTTCCCATATTACTACACATATACACATGCACACAGAAGTTCTTGTATTTTAACGTCTTGCATTAGTGTGATACATTTGTTACTACTAATGAATCAATATTACTACATTATTATTAACTAATATCCATAGTTTACATTAAGGTTAATTCTTTGTGTTGTACAGTTCCATAGGCTTTGACAAGTGCAAAATGTCATGTGTCCAACATTACAGTATTATGTAGAATAGTTTTACTGTCCTAAAAATCCCTGTGCCTGATGTATTTATCTTACGTCCTTCCTCCTTGAAGCTCTGGCAACCACTATCTTTTTATGGTCTCTAGAGCTTTGCCTTTTCCAGAATGTCATATAGCTGGAATCATGTAGTATGTAGCCTTTTCAGACTGGCTCTTTTCACTTAGCAATGTGTATTTAAGGTTCTTTCATGCCTTTTTGTGGCTTAATAGTTCATTTCTTTTTATCATTGAATAACATTCCACTACAAGGATGTAATACAGTTTGTTTACCTACTCACTTATTGAAGGACATCTCAGTTGCTCCAAGTTTTTGGCTATTATGAATAAAGTTGCTATAAACATTCTTTTGTAGGTTTTTTGGTGGATGTAAATTTTCAGCATTTGGGTAAATATCAAGGAGCAGGATAGCTGGATCATGTGGTAAGAGTGTATTTAGTTTTCTAAGAAACTACCAAACTGTCTTCCAAGTGGCTGTACCATTTTGCATTCCTGCCAGCAATAAATAAGAGTTGCTGTTGCTCCACATCCTTACCAGTGTTTTGGATTTTAGTGGTATCTCATTGTTGTTTTAATTTGCAATTCCCTAATGACATATGATGTTGAGCATACTTTAATATGTTTATTTTTCATCTCTATATTTTCTTAGGTGAAGTGTCTCTTTAGAGCTTCTGTCCTTTTTTTTTTTTTTTTTTTGGTGGCTGGTGGTACAAGGATTCAAACCCTTGAACTTCTTTCATTTAAATCTTAATAGGTCATTTTTTCTTATTGTTGAGTTGTAAGAGTTCTTTGTTTATTTTGGATACAAATTCTTTACCAGACAGTGATTTTGCAAAAATTTTCTCCTGCTCTGTGGCTTGTGTTTTCTTTCTCTTAACACCGTCTTTCACAGAGCAGAAGCTTTTTCATTTTAATGAAGTCCAATGTCCAACTTATCAATTTTTCCTTTTATGGATCATGCTTTTGGTGTTATATCTAAAAGCTCATTGCCAAACCCAAGGTCACCTACATTTTCTCCTACCTTATCACCTACAAGTTTTATAGCTTTGCATTTTGTAGTAGGTCTATGACCAATTTTCTTTCTTTGTTTCTTTCTCTCTTTTTTAGGTAACTGGCCAGTACAGGATCCAAACCCTTGACCTTGTGTTATAACACCATGCTATAGCCAATCGAGATAATTGGCCAGCCTATGATGAATTTTGAGTTAAATTTTGTGAAAGGTGTAAAGTCTGTGTTTAGACACATATTTTTTACATGTGGGATATCTAGTCGTTCCAGCACCATTTGTTGAAAAACTATCCTTTCTCTATTGAGTTGCCTTTGTTCCTTTGTCAAAGATCAGTTGACTATATCCATGTGGTCTATGAGTATTTTCAGGCTCTCTATTCTCTTCCATTGATCCACTTGTGTATTCTTTTGCTAATACCACCTTGTCTTGATTACCATAGCTTTATCACAAGTGTTGGAGTCAGGTATAGTCAGTCCTCTGACTTTGCTGCTCTTCAATATTATGTTGGTTATTCTGGGGCTTTTTCCTTTTCATATAAACTTTAGAATTAGTTAGTTGATATCCACAAAATAACTTGCTGGGATTTTGATTGAGATTGCATTGAATCAATAGAGCAAGTTGGGAAGAATTGATATCTTGAAGACATTGAGTCTTTCTGTCCATGTACATGGAATATCTCTCCGATTGTTTAAAACTTCTTTACTTCTTTCATCACAGTTTTGTAATTTTACTCATAGATATCCTGTACATATTTGATAAGATTTATGCATGGCGTTTCATTTTTTTGTTTTACTGTAAATAGTATTGTGTATTTTATTTCAATTCCAATTGCTATAATAAAGGAAAGCAATGGGCTTTTGTATATTTGCCTTGTATCCTGCAACATTCTTATCATTGCTTATTAGTTTCAGGTGGATTTTTTTTTTTTTTTTGCCAATTCTTTGGAATTTTGTACATAGATGATTATGTCTTCTGTGAACAAAGTTTTATTTTCTCCTTCCCAATTTGTATACCTTTTTTCTTTTCTCATCTTATTGCATTAGCTAGGACTTTCAGTACAATGTTGAATAAGAGTGGTGAGAGGGGACATCCTGGCCTTGTTCCCAAACTTTAGGGAGAAAGCATCTAATTTCTCACCATTAAGAATGATATTAGCTGTAGGTTTTTAATAGATAATCTTTATCAAGGTGAGAAAGTTTCCCTCTCTTCCAAACTGCTGAGAGGTGTTTGTTTTTTAAAATCAAGTCTGGGTGTTGGATTTTGTCAAATGCTTTTTCTGTATCTATTGATATGATCATATGAGTTTTCTTCTCTAGCTTGTTGATGTGATGGATTACATTAATTTTCAAATGTTGAGCCAGCTTTGCACACCTGGAATAAATCAAAGTTGGTTGTTGTATACAATTCTTTTTATATGTAACTGGATTTGATTTGCTAATATTTTGTTTTGAAACTGTTTACATCTATGTTCATGAAAGATATTGGTCTGAAGTTTTCCTTTCTTGTAATGTCTTTATCTGGTTTCATATTACAGTATTTTTGGACTCAGAGAATGAGTTAGGAGGCATTCCCTCTGTTTCTATTTTCTGGAAGAGTTTGTAGATAATTGGTACCCTTTTTTCCTTAAATAGTTGGTAGGATTCATCAGTGAACCCATCTAGGCCTGGTGCTTTATTTTTAGAAAGTTTATTAATTATTGGTTAGATTTATTTAATAAACATAGGGCTATTGAGAATATCTAATTCTCTTTGTGTCAGTTTTAGTAGTTTGGATCTTTCAAGGTGTTGGTCCATTTTACCTAAGTTATGAAATTTGTAGGCATAAGGTTATTCATAATAATCCTTTATTATCTTTTTAATATCCTTGTGGTTAGTAGGGATGATTCCTCTTTCATTTGATATTAGTAATTTGTACCATCTCTATTTTTTTGGTTAGCCTGGGTAAAATAGAGGTTTATATATATTATTTTATCTTTTCAAAGAAACATCTTTTGAGTTTACTGATATTCTCTCTTGATTTACTATTTTCAATTTCATTGATTTCTGTTGTAATTCTATTATTTATTTTCTTCTGCTTGCTTTAGGCTTACATTGCTCTTCTTTCTCTATTTTCCTAATGTGGAAGCTCAGAATATTGATTTTAGATCTTTCTTCTTTTCCAATATATACTAAAAATTTCCCTTTAAGCACTGATTTCATTGCATCCCACAAACTTTAAGGAGCCGTATTTTTATTTTTATTTAGTTCAAAATATCTTAAAAATTCTCTTGTTGTGAGTTCTTCTTTGATCCATGTGTTATCTAGAAGTGTGTTGTTTAATGTCCAAGTATTTTGGAATTTTCCAGCCATATTTCTGTTATTGCTTTCTAGTCTAATTCTATTGTGGTCTGAGAGTATATCTGAATAATTTTTATTCTTTTAAATTTGTTAATGTGTTTTTATGGCACAGAATGAGGTCTATCTTGGTGAATGCTCTATGCAAACTTGAAAAGAATGTGGATTCTGCTGTTGTTGGGCAGAGTGTTTTAAGCATATCAGTTAGGTCAAGTTGACTAGTAGTATGGTTTAGATCAACACTGTCCTTACTGATTTGTTGCCTGCTGGATGTGTCAATTACTGATAGAGGAGTGTTGAGGTCTCCAACTATAATAATAGATTCATCTATTTTTCCTTGCAGTTTTTTCAGTTTTTGCCTCATGTATTTTGATGTTCTGTTTCTAGGTGAATACACAATAGGGACTGTTATGTGTTCTTGAAGAATTCACCCTTTTATCATTATGTAATGCCTTTTTGATCCTTAATAATCTTCTTTGTTCTGAAGTCTGCTTTTTCTGAGATTATGCTCATGTTTATGATTGTTATGTCTTCTAGCTGGATAGTTCCCTTTATCATTATATAATGGCCTGGAAATAGAATTTTTATTTCTTTTTTTAAATGGGTTTTAAGGAACTAGAAGAAAATATACATCTTTGAAAGTATATACAGCTTTATGTTATTTCATTCCACAGTGTCATTTACATTTAAATTTTTATAGTTTCAAATATACATATAGCAAAATTTAGCTGATACTCAACTTTTTTTTTTTTTTTTTTTTAAAAGATGACCGGTAAGGGGATCTCAACCCTTGGCTTGGTGTTGTCAGCACCACGCTCAGCCAGTGAGCAAACCGGCCATCCCTATATAGGATCTGAACCCGTGGCCTTGGTGTCATCAGCACTGCACTCTACCGAGTGAGCCACGGGCCGGCCTAGCATGGTATATTTTTCTCCATCCTTTTACTTCTAATCTATCTGTGTCTTTGTACTTATATTGGAATTTTTGTAGACAACATATATTTGGATCTTTTTTTCTAATTCACTGTAACAGCCTCTGTCTTTAAATTTAGACCATTCACATTTACAGTGATTATTGATATAGTTGGATTAATATCTACCATATTTATAACTGTTTTCTACTTGCTACACATGTTCTTTTACCTTTGCCTCTTTTTCTTTTTTTCTTTTATCTTTCCCCTTGCCCTCTCTGGTTCTGATTGAGCATTTTATATAATTTCATTTTCATTTCTCTCTAACAATATCCATTATACTTCTGTAGAAGGATTTTTAGTGGTTAGCTTAGTGCTTGCAATATACATTTACAATTAAACTAAGTCTAGTTTCAAATAGCATAATACTGCTTTATGGGTAGACAGATGCATTATAACAGAGTATTTACAAATTATCCATCATATCCCTTACAACAGTGCTGTCATTCATTTTACTTATCTGTATGGTATAATCACCCAACACACTGTTGCTGTTATTACTTTGAAAAATTAGTTACTTGGGGCTGAGCCCATGGCGCACTCGGGAGAGTGCGGCGCTGGGAGCGCAGCAGCGCTCCCGCCACGGGTTCAGATCCTATATAGGGACGGCCGGTGCGCTCACTGGCTGAGCGCGGTTCGGCCAGTCTCAAAAAGGACAAAAAAAAAAAAAAAGAAAAATTAGTTACCTGATAAATCTATTAAGAATTTAAAAAATAGAAGATTTTCTTTCATCTTCATTTATTCCTTCTCTGATGCTCTTCCTTTCTTTATGTAGAGCCAAGTTTTTCATATACATTATTTTTCTTGTTTCCAAAGAACTTTTATATTTATTTATTTATTTATTTATTTATTTATATTTTTATTAATTTTTTTTTAATTTTTAATTTTTATTTTTTTTTTGTCTTTTTTCTGTGTCCAGCAACGGATCGCAACCCTCAGTGTTGCCCCCGTACCGGACCGGGGACCAGCAATGGGATCGCAACCCTCGGTGTTGCTCCCGCGCCTCGCTCAGCCAGTGAGCGGGAACCGGTCTGTATGTGGGATCCGAACCCTCGGGCGGGAGCGCCGCCGCGCTTCCCAAGCGGCGCACTATCCAGTGCGCCGCTGGGCCGGCCCTATATTTTTATTTTTAAAGATGATTGGTAAGTGGATCTCAACCCTTGGCTTGGTGTTGACAGCACCATGCTCAGCCAGTGAGCCAACCGGTCATCCCTATATAGGATCCGAACCTGTGGCCTTGGTGTTATCAGCACTGCACTCTCCCAAGTGAGTCACAGGCTGTCCCTTTATTTTTATTTTTATTTTATTTATTTATTTAATTTTTTTTTAAAAAGATGACCAGTAAGGGGATCTTAACCCTTGACTTGGTGTTGTCAGCACCACGCTCAGCCAGTGAGCGAACCGGCCATCCCTATATGGGATCCGAACCTGGGGCCTTGGTGTTATCATCACCGCACTCTCCCGAGTGAGCCACAGGCCGGCCCTTTATTTTTATTTTTTAACATCTCTTGCAAAGCAGCTCTACTGGTAACAAATTCCTTCAGTTTTTTTCTGAAAAAGTCTGTTTCTCAGTTTAAAGAGTAATTTTGCTGTATACAAAATTCTAGGTTGGTGTTTTTTTCTTTCAGTGTTTTAAAAATTTCACTCTAGGGGCCGCCCGGTGGCGCACTGCTACAGTGCACCGCTTGGGAAGCGCGGTGGCGCTCCCGCCGAGGGTTCGGATCCCACATACAGACCGGTTCCCGCTCACTGGCTGAGCGAGGTGCGGGCGCAACACCGAGGGCTGCGATCCCGTTGCTGGTCCGGTCCGGTACGGGCGTGACACTGAGGGTTGCGATCCGTTGCCGGACATGAAAAAAGACAAAAAGGAAAAAAAAAATTTCACTCTATTCTCTTCTTGCTTACATGGTTTCTGACATGAAGCCTGTAGTAACTTATATCTTGTTCCTCTGTAAGTAAGGTGTTTTTTTTCCTCGGGCACCTTTCAACATGTTCTCTTCATCTTTGGTTTTCTGTAGTTCGAATATGATATGCCCAGGTATAGATACTTTGGCATTTATCTGATTTGTATTCTCTGAACTTCCTGAACCTGTGGTTTCAGGTCTGCCACTAATTTTGGGAAATTCTTAGTTATTCTTACTTCAGATACTTCTTTTGCTTCTTTATCTTTTTCTTTTCCCTTTGGTTTTCCCATTACATGTATTTACACCTTTTGTAATTGTCTTACAGTTTTCGGATATTCTGTTCCTTTTTAAAAATTCTTTTTTTCTCTTTGCATTTCTATTTGGGAAGTTTCTATTGTCATACTTCAAGCTTGCTTATTTTTTCTCACCCAGGTCCAGTCTACTGATGAGCTCACCTGTCTTTGTCCTTTTGGACTTCTGTAACAAAATACCATAGACTAGGCAATTTATAAACAACAAAAATTTATTGCTCACAGTTCTGGAGGCTAGGAAGACCAAGATCAAGGCACCAGCAGTTGTGGTATCTAATGAGGGTATGTTCTTCATAGATGGCACCTTCTCACCGCATTCTTATAGGGTGGAAGAAGTGAACAAGCTCCCTCATGCCTTTTTCCTAAGGGCTTGAATATCATTCATGAGGGAGGAGTCCTCATGACCTAATCACTTCCCAAAGGCCCCATCTCTTACCACCACCACATTAGGGATTAGGTTTCAAGATATGAATTTTGGGGGGACAAAACATTCAGACCATAATACCATTAAACCTTAATTAATTCTTCATCTCTGTTACAGTGTTTTTAATTTCTTTTTTTTTTTTTTCTTGACCGGTAAGGGGATTTCAACCATTGGTTCAGTGTTGTCCGCACCACACTCAGCCAGTGAGTGCATCAGCCATCCCTGCATAGGATCAGAACCTGTGGCCTCGGCACTACCAATGCCGTACTTTCCCGAGTGAGCCACAGGGCCAACCCAGTGTTTTTAATTTCTAGATTTTCCTTTTGATTCTTTCTTTGAGTTTCCATCTCTTTGCTTATACTATCCCTCTGTTGTTGTGTGTTATCTACTTTTTGCTTTAGAGCTCTTAACATACTAATCATAGGTACTTTAAGTTCCTAATCTGATAATTCCAACATCTGTGTCATATCTGAGTCTGGTTCTAATGCTTGCTTTGTCTCCTTAGGCTATGATTTTTCTTGCCATTTAGCATGCCTTGTAGTTTTTTGTTGAAAGCTGGACATGATGTATATAGAAATTGATGTATATAGAGATTGATGTATATAGAAATTTTGAGTTGTAGAAATTAGGGTAATTAGGCTTTTAGTGTGAGGTTTTGTATTGATCTGGCTAGGAGTCAGGCTATGTTTAATGTTTGCTATAGTGTAGGTATTAGAGACTCCAGTTTCCTTTTTCCCCCTCTCTTCTGTTGCCTTAGGTTTTTCCTAAAAACTCCTTAAATAAAATATGTGTCTTGCATTTCTCTCGGTTGTGATCCATTGTTATTGTACTGAAGTCAAGTCACTGGCTGCTATTCCAGGTAAAGTGATATGTACTGTGATTCTCCATATTAATTTGTCTCTCCATATTTGGAGTGGTGGTTTGCCTTGTAAACTCAAATCTTTAGTGAATCTAAGAAAAGTCTTTAATTTTCAGATTGTTCAGCTTTTTTCTTCTTGTGAGGATAGAAGTGATGACTTCCAAGCTCTTAACATGTCCCACCCTGGGCATTTTAAATGGGAGATGTCCCTATATTTATGCCCCCATATTCATGTGGCTTGTTAACTGGAGGCAGGTGTGAAAGGGTTTTGTACCAAGGGCACACTTTTTTCAGGCATCATTCTGTCTGGAGCTTTGAACACACCAGGGTCTTCATTGAAATTGTTAGCTGAATCATCTGGTTTAGAATACTTAAAGGATTTGTTTTTAAAAGAACTTTATAGAGACAAACCAAATGCTTCATTGAGAAGACCTGTACCTACAATGCAGAATGAATCAAATGCTGTTTCTTACCACCTACTAGATAGTGTTCTAGGCAGTTAGCTTAAACATAAATATGGATTATAGTAAAATAACTTTACCCTCCCAGTTAAGTGACTTGGGAGAATGTAGCCCAAGGAAATAAATAAAACACAAGTTTATTGTATTATTGATTGGAAAGTTGGAAACCACATGCTCTCCAGCAACGGGAGCATTAAGTAGCATCTATCCATATGATAAAATATTACCTAGCTTTTAATTTATGAAGTAAACTAATAAAGACTTATTGATTGGAAAGTTGGAAACCACATGCTCTCCAGCAACGGGAGCATTAAGTAGCATCTAGCCATATGATAAAATATTAACTAGCTTTTAATTTATGAAGTAAACTAATAAAGAAATTTCTTATAATATTAAGTAAAAGAACCAGATTAAAAAGTATATGGTTGATATGATCATGATTGTATAAAAATATTCACAGAAATTATACGAAGAAATGCACAAAAATATTAAGTGTTTGTTTGTCTTTGGTGATAGAATTATAGATGACTTTTTCTTTATTCATCTATTCTCTATTTTCCTAATACATATTCCTCATTGAGCATGTATTACTTTTTCTATAGACAAAACAAACTTTATTAAATAAAATATGTATCTGTGCACAACTGTAAGTGATGTACTGGTCTAACTATAGGGTTGTTTTCATGTTAATTTGGATGCCTCCACAACAGGAAATGATGAAGCCGTCAACTGGTAGTGGCTAGAAGAAATCGCTTTTAGCGTTATTCTGCCTGAATTCTGTTCCTATGTCAGTTTGCTTCAGAATTATTTTTTATGTTCTTCTTCCTTCTCACGTATTTCTTGTCTGCAGGGTATCTCAATTTTTTCCCTCCTCATTATAATTCCCAGTTATTGTCTATGGATCCCCACCTGTTGCATACGGAGCCCTCCCTGCAGGATATGGAGCCCAACCTCCAGGATATGGAGCCCCACCCCCCGGATATGGAGCCCCACCTCCTGGATATGGAGCCCCGCCTTCTGGATACGGAGCCCCGCCTGCTGGATACGGAGCCCCACCCCCTGAATATGGAGCTCTGCCTCCAGGACATGGAACCCCGCCTCCCGGATACCAAGCCCCTTCCACTGGATATGGAGCCCTGCCTGCCAGAAACGAGCTCCCTGCTGCTGGATCTGGAGTGGAGCCTCACAGCACTGTGGCAGCCCAGACTCCTGAATATGATGCTTCTCTTCCCTCTGCCTCATCTACTCAGGCTCATTCCCCACCTTCTAAGATGTAAACTCGAAGATTCACCAAGCAAAGTGGCACCCTAAAATTAAAGTCAGGTTAAAGAGGAGGACTGAAGTACGTGATCATGGGCCAGTCCCAGGTAGTTTTCCCACCCCATGGAAGCAATCTTATGGGGAAGGTGAAGCGTTACTTCCATGCTAGATTTTTGAAGCAGAGTCAATTCTTGATTAACTTGGCTAAGGGGAAGTAGCATTGTAGGGCCAATTCCTCAATAACTTGATTGACATTGGGCTGCATTTTTAAACATCCTTTGAATGTGAGTGTGGAAAAAGCTTCCTGTCTTTCTTCCTATTCCCATTCAAGAAACATTTATAGGGCTGGCCAATTAGCTCAGTTAGTTAGAACAGGGTGTTATAACACCAAGGTCAAGGGTTTGGATCCCGGTACCTTCCAGTTACCAAAAAAAAAAGAAGAAAAAGAAACATTTATTATGCTCTGTTTTCCAGACACTATGGTATTTGCTAAAAAATATCACTTAAAACACTTAGTTATTTTTCAAAACATTATTTATATTAGTGAAAGGATAGAACAACTCAGATTTCCAGTAGTGAGAAAGAATTTTATAAGTAATTGTACATTTATACAATGCAATTATTATGTAGCCACTGACAATGATGTCTAGAGAGAGAGAAAGCCTTCTTTGCAACTCAGATTTCCAGTAGTGAGAAAGAATTTTATAAGTAATTGTACATTTATACAATGCAAGTATTATGTAGCCACTGACAATGATGTCTAGAGAGAGAGAAAGCCTTCTTTGAGAACAAAAACATGAAGCAATAAAGGAAAATCTGACTATATCAAAATTTAAAGCTTCTGTATGACAAAAGTTAAAAGATAGGCAACAGACAGGAGAAAGTAATTTTCAGCATATATATTAAACAAAAATAATTTATAGTCAGAATATATAAAGAACTACAGAACAACCCAAAGGAATAGAAATTAACAAAAGATATGAATTGCCAATTAACCAAGGCAATAGGATGGCCAAGAAACATTTGAAAAGATGTTCAACTTGACTAGTTTTAGGGAACTGCCACTTGGAATGAGAAGCCATTTTTATCTCCAAAGATTTATGAATTAAGGTTACATAACAGAACCACCCCCTTAGTTGAATATTCATTAGGTATCATGAATATGTGTTAGATAGCAAAACTATAGACGTGGAATCCTGGTAGAAGGCAGGGCTGTTGTTCACTCTCTTGGGGCCAGTCCATACTTCCCTTGAGGTGTGTATTTCTTTTTGTATCAAACTTGCCTTTAGCAAGCTCTGCTCACTCTAGAGCCAGCCTGTACTTTGTCTGTGAATGTATATTTCTTACTTTTGTAAACTTAGTGTGGGCCCTGCACTGTCTCTGGAGCTAGGCCGCACTTTCTCTGTGAAGTCTGTATTCATATCTGTTACATTGAGCCTGTTTTCACTTTCCAAAAAAAAAAAAAAAAACAGATTTATGAATATTAAAGCTCTTGATGTAGCAGTTTAACATGTCAATATCTACCCCTGAGTAATACTTGCACATACATGCACAAACTTGCATATGGGAGGATTCCATTCCATTCATTTTTTAACAGTGCAAAATTAAAAATAACCTATATGTCCTTTAATAAACTATGGTAAACCCATGCTACATAGGCAAAATTTTTAAGGCTTTTTGTTAAATGAGAAAAGCAAGTTATAGGGAGTATGTATTAATGTGATTTTCAACCTCATCAGACTGAAATAACAAACATTTATATTCGTATATTTATAACAAATATTTTGTAATGTCTCCTTTACTTCAGTTCAGTGAAATTTGTAGACAATTGCACATGATTCCACACCATTTCGGCAAAAATCAATATAATACCATAAATGTGATGTAAAGAGGAAATAAAAGTAGTTTATAGTAAATTTTTAAGTATTTAATATATAAATGCTCAAATTTTACCACACTAGAAGCCAAGTGCTCACCCCACTATATGTCGATTCACCATAGGTATAAACATTAGCAATGCTAACTGATATGTTGTATTGTTGACATGAATACCATGATATTGGCAATGTTGTTTTCCAAAATGGTAAATAATCCTTGAAAATTTTCCAAATAAAACAAAGTTTAGTTTTCCATTGACTTACACAGTGATCGAATTCTTGAAAAGTTCTACATATGTTAAAATTATGTAAAATAGAGTTAGGCTGTAGGCTTAAATGATCATAAACATGTGTTTCACAAACATCAATGGCCAGAGTCCACTTGAAAGTCATGGCGGGGTGTAGGACAATCCTTTATGAGGGACTACCATATGCCTTTCAGGATGTCTAGCATCTTTGACCCCCGCATCTATTAAATGCTAGTAGTGGCCTCTAATGGTGGCCCCACTTATTTCCTAATTGCCCCCTGGGCGACAGTACCATCCCTGCTGAGAACCACTATTCTAGACTATTCTGAACTATTCCAAGGTTTTCAGCCACTTCAGAGCTCACCATTCTCCTACTCTGGCCACATTCCTAATTTCATTGGCCTTTCCCTATTTTCTTATAGGCTCATTAACCACCTAAAAGTGAGGCCTTAAAAATATTATAGTGGGGCCGGCCCGGTGGCGCACTGCTACAGTGCGCCGCTTGGGAGTGCGGCGGTGCTCCCGCTGAGGGTTCGGATCCCACATACAGACCGGCCGCTCACTGGCTGAGCGAGGTGTGGGCGCAACACTGAGGGTTGTGATCCCGTTGCCGGTCCCGGTCCGGTACGGGCGTGACACTGAGGGTTGCGATCCGTTGCCGGTCACGAAAAAAGACAAAAAGGAAAAAAAAATATTATAGTAAGTATTTTTAGGTATTATATAGCAGGAGGGTTTCAGAAGCTCTCTGTCCACAATATTATGGGACCCAGAAGACATTTAAATCAATATTTTTCTAAGCGTATTTTGAAATTAAAAGAGAATTTTTTATGAGAATATAAAATTCTTTTAAAATATTTTTATTTATTTTTTATGCTATATGTACAGTGTTCCACCTGACATTATTTTACATTTTCATAGGTTTTTAAAAACTTCTCCTGAATATCGTTAGAGGCTACATAATATTCTATAACACAGTCGTACCATAACGTATTTTCTCAACCCCTATTTTAACATATTTGAGTTGTTTCTAGGTTTTTGCTATGACAAATAACTTTGTGATTAACTTCTTTGTGTATAGAGCTTTTTAAAAATTTTGGATAATTTCCTTAAAGCAGGTTAGAGTCATTGATTGATCCTAATTGTAAAAATTAGTAAACCAGATGTTTCTATGTTCTCAAGGACAGCCTTTCTGAAGGAAGTCAAGTGGATATTAACGGGTATTATATGAAAAGGGGGTTGCTGGGCCAAATATAATGGAAAAAGCCAGGGAAACTGGTTTCTTTACTTCATGACTTCTCAAAGCCTTGAATATCTAATAAACATCATAAATCTCCAAGAGGGAGAGATTTTCAAAATTTATGTTTTTTTCAAAATTATTTGACCTTAGAGTATTTTATTCACTAAATATTTTGGAAAAACTGTTATTCAGTGGAACAAACTTTGGGAAACACTTTCTGGAATGATGAGATATTAGAATTAGAATGGACTTAAGGTGTCTCTAGCACGCTAGACCTTTAAAGGTCTTTCCAACAATGACGACAAGTCAAAGACCACTCTTCCTCCCATTCCAAGAAAAAGAGCTCCATGTCCAGTTTACAGAGAATGGGAGATCTTCTTGAAAAAGATGTATGGTAATACAGAAAGTAGCTACTACTTCCTCTTAGAAACTACTGGTATAGAGTCATGGGTTTAGGAAGCTGGGGTGTGAATAGCATAGGCATGAAGGGAAGAAGTAAAAAGGGAAAGTAAAAAGGTGTAAGTGTTTTCTAAGGGTTCCAAACAGGGAATACAGACCATACTGGATCTTAAATGTGGGTCACAGAACCTGGCTCTTTTCCCTAAAGTTTTTGGAAGAAAATGACAAGATTTTTTTCTTATAAGCGTTTCTTCTTTTCTCAGTTCCAAACCACTGTCATGGGCAAAGTGATAAGGAGAGGAAGAGAGGAGAGATTCATCAAACTAGAGCAGTAATAAGGTTCCCCTCATTCAGCTTTTCAGTCTGCTGGAAAGTGATGGTGAGTTGGGAACAGGGTAAATGGGTAAGGACTCTTTTATACTGGAATAGTTCTCTGAATAATATCTAGCAAACATTCTGGGATTAGAATTCTAAAAGTGTAAAAACTAGACTTTCTCTTCTCTTATTATAGTTGTACTTGTAGCAGATGGATTTGAGGTAAGGTCCAATTACCTAAAAAGGGTAGCAGGCCCAACTCTCTTGAAGGTGGAATTCCATCATGTTCTTCCTGCAAAGGGTTCCTGTTCATCTGGTCCACCAAACTGCCCCAATACAACCAAAGGCTGTGACTGCATAGGGATGGGACCAAGTAGAACCATAGTGGATGCTCATCAGCCTGCTGGAGCAGAGCCTTCCTGGCTCAACTTCCCTGTAGGAATCAGGGAGAAAATGTATAGCTGGTGTGATTTTTCAATCCATAGATTAATATGTGCAATAAATATTGTATGTCTTTGTTTTCCTTAAATTTAATTCTGTTACCAAGACTCCCACCCATCATCTGCCTTGTTGGTGGGATTCCCCCAGATTCCAAGATTATAGAGTTTCCAGATTTTATGTAGCACCGATATGCTGAGAAGACCTTTCCAGTCATCAGACTGCTTCAGAAAGAGCCACTGTCTAGTCTTGGCAGGTCCCATCAAGTCTAAGAGCTCGGTTGTTTCCTTGTGACCCCAGAATCTCAGGTGGGGCTTAGAACCTGTGTGTTAGAAATCCAATCCAATGCTATGTAGCATGTTATCCCTGAGGACTGAGGAGCAAGACACCAGTGCCCACTCCATGAGAGACAGTTCTTACCCAGCCTCCCAGATTCTGCTTTCTCACAGCTGTGCTATTGGTCTGCATCCCCCCCATCACTTGAGCACCCATCCTAATCCTATTCTCAGGATTTGGGTTTCCACACAAGATAATGGAGAGCCTTTGCCTTCATGTTGACATGGCTTTCCTTGCTCAGTGCCTGGCTGCTTGCTTGAAAATCATGCACATGTGAGTATGTGTAAAATGTAGGGACCCAATCCAGATTAATACTCAAAAAAATTATTCTGCTGCACCGGTTACTGAGTTATTGGGTAGAAAGTGAAATGTGTGGCATCTATCCCAGCCTTTACCTTGAGTATCTTCTGGAGAGTGGAGGTGAGGTGGTGGGGCAGACTCAGCCGTGGACTTCTGGAGAATAAACATTTTCTGAAGGTTCCTAAATGGATCAGGAAGAAGGGATTCTGTTCAAGGGAAAGGGTCTATAGATGTGACCAGCATTTTGGTCAGTCTAGATGTGTATTTAGTAGTCAATATAAAAAAACTTAAGAGATTTGTAGTAATTAGAATTTATTATAAATAGTAAAACAAGGTATTAATTGAATTGAATATTAATAAGTAGCTATTAATAAGTAGCTGGACACAGTTGGACTTTTTATCTTATAAATTATTTTGTGACAATTTAATTTTTGTGACAATAGGAGATATATAAAAATTATATATTTAAGGTGTACAATTTGATGTTTTGACATACATTATGAAATGACTATCACATTCCAGCAAATTAATATATGTATCATTACATAGCTAACATTTTTGTACCATTTGACCAACATTACCCCATATTCCCCTCTCCCCAGCTCCAGCAACCACTATCCTACTCTGTTTCTGAGTTTGACTATTTGAGGTTATACATATAAGTGAGATTATGCAGTATTTCTCTTTCTGTGCTTTGCTTAATTTTGCTTAGCATAATGTCCTCCAGCTCTATCCATGTTACAAGTGGCAGGATTTTCTTTTCTTTTCTTTTTTTTTTTTGTTAGTGAATTACGCTATATTCTGAACAAGGAAAGATGGATCATTATCCTTTACATAAGTTTTATACTGATTTTTCTAGACCATTTTTCTAGTGCTGGTTTTCAATGGCTTTTATGTAGGCATTTAAAACTAGAACTGCAGTGAGGTAGGTGAGCGAACGACGCAATTTCAGATACTTTATTTCAATAAATTAAACTAAAACCTGAACAAGAAATAATGTATCATTTTTTTCCCCAGTGTGTGTGCTGGGGGTGAGGAGGCAGATAGATTCTATCAAGAATTACTGATTTAACTTTAGTGAGAAGGAGGATCCTTTATGTGATGAATAAAACAGCAATATATGTTGATTTATAAATTTTCTTTCTTTTTTTTTTCCTTTTTGTCTTTTTTACTGACCGGTAACGGGATCGCAACCCTCGGTGTTGCGCCCGCACCACGCTCAGCCAGTAAGCGGGAACCAGTCTCCACATGGGATCCGAACCCTCGGTGGGAGCGCTGCTGCGCTCCCAAGCGGCGCACTCTCCAGTGCGCCACCGGGCTGGCCCTAAATTTTCTTTTTTAAAGGCTGAATAATATTCTATTGTACACAAGTATACCATGTTTCCTTTATCCATTCATTTATAGAAGGACATTTAGGTTGCTTCCATATCTTGGCTATTGTGAAAAATGCTGAAATGAACATGGAAGTGCAGCTCTTTGCAATCCCGTTTTTAATTCCTTTGGATATATAACCAGAAGTGGGATTGCTGAATCATATGGTCAATTTATTTTTAATTTTTGGCGGAATTTCCATACTACTTTGCATAATGGCTGTACTAATATATATTCCTACCAACAGTTTACAAGAATTCCCATTTCCTCCACATCCTTGCCGACACTTATATCTTTTATCTTTTTAATAATAGCCATCCTAAGTGTGAAGTGTTGTCTCACTGTGGTTTTGATTTGTATTTACCTGATGATTATAGACTTTGGGCACCTATTCATATGCCTGTTGTCCATCTGAATTCTTCTGCTGAGTGTTGAGAAATGGTCCTTTGTCAATTTTTTGTTTGTTTGTTTTGGCTGCTGGCTGATGACCTTGGTGTCGTAACACTGCATTCTAACCAACTGAGCTAACCAGGCTTGCCCATTTTTTTTTTTTCTTTCCCTTTTTGTCTTTTTTCGTGTCCGGCAACGGATCGCAACCCTCAGTGTCGCGCCCGTACCGTACCGGACCGGGACCGGCAACGGGATCGCAACCCTCGGTGTTGCTTCCGCACCTCGCTCAGCCAGTGAGCGGGACCCAGTCTGTACGTGGGATCCGAACCCTCGGTGGGAGGGCCACCGCACTCCCAAGCGGCGCACTGTAGCAGTGCGCCACTGGGCCGGCCCCAGGGTTGCCCATTTTTTAATAGGGTTATTTGTATTTTTTGGTATTGTATTGTATGAGTTCCTTATATTTTTTGTATGTTAATTCCCTATCAGATATATGGGTTTTTTTCCCCCATTGCATAGGTTAGCTTTTCATTTTTTTGATTATTTCCTTTGCCATTCAGAAGCTTTTTAGTTTGATGTAATTCCACTTGTCTATTTTTCTTTTGCTGCCTGTGCTTTTTAGTGTCATATTGAGGTCCTTCCTCAACCTCCCAGCTTTTTTCAGATGTTAATTCTTCCTCTGTCTCACTGTGTTTTGTACATTACTCCATTAAAGCATTTACAGAGTAAATTGTTTGCTTGTTTACATGTCTGTCTCTGCCCTGAACTGTGAATTCCCTATGGACATGTAATGGGCCATAATTAGAGCAAGGCATTATGCCCAGTACTGTAGAAAGGAGACAAAGTTGTTTAAAATATGATCACTGAGGTGGATTGAATGGTGTCCCCCAAAGTCCATGTATTAGAAACTTAACCCCCACTGTGACAGTGTTAACAGGGTGGGAAACCTTACTGTGGTGGTTGAAAGGTGGGGCCTGGAAGAGGTGATTGGATAGTAAGGAGTGGATCCTCATGGATGGATCCATTCCTGGGACAATGGGAGTGGTTCCGGTTGCTTTAAAAGGAGAGTGAATGAAGAGGTTAGTTTCTCTCTGCTCAGCAATCCACCACGTGACATCCTGTGTTACTGAATTCACCACTAAAGAAGGCCCTCACCAGATGTGTTCCCTGGTGTTTAGACTTCCCAGCCTCCAAAACTGTAAGCAATAAATATTGTTTTTTACCAATTACCCAGTTTCAAGTATATAAGCGGCAGAAACAGACTAATGCAGAATATCGGTACCAAAATGTGGCGTGTTGTTTATAACAAATATGAAAATGTGGAAGCTTCTTTGGAACTGGATATTAGGCAGAGGCTGGCAGAATTTGAAGGAGCAGGCTAGAAAAACCTTAAATTTTGGTGAGAGTTTAAAAGACAAAAAGACTGGGGAAAGTTCGAAACATTTTATTTATTTATTTAGTCCTTTTTGAGACCTGCCGCACCTGTGAGCACACCGGTCATCCCTATATAGGATCCGAACCTGCGGCAGGAGCGCTGCTGCGCTCCCAGCGCCGCACTCTCCCGAGTGCACCACGGGCTCGGCCCAAGTTTGAAACATTTTAGAGATTGGCTAAATGGTAACCAGAATGCTGGTGGAAATATGGACAGGAAAGGCCATACTGAGGAGATCTCAGATGTAAATGAGAAAGAGCTTATTAGAAACTGGGGCATAGATCACACTTGCTTTGAATTTACATGGAACTTGGCTGCATTCTATTCACGCCCAAAAGTTTTATGGAAAGCAGAACTTAAAGGTGCTTAACAAGGGCATTTGGCGGAAGAAATTTCTAAGCAGCAAAGCATTCAGGAAACTGCATGGCTACTTGGAATAGCCTATGCTGAGTTATGGTACCAAAGGAATGAGGTAAAGCCAAAATTTATAATCAACAAGGAAGCACAGAGTGAAAAATTGAAAAACTCTCAGCCTGGCCATGTGAAGAGTGAAAAGATGTCTTTAAGAGAGGAAACCAGAAGTGTAGCCCAGTGACTGTTTGCTAAGGAGATTAGCACAGAAAAAAGGAATTATCAAGAGAAGGGAAAAAAAGACCTACAAGGCATTTCAGAGATCTTCAAGGCTGCCCCTTCCATCACAGGCCCAGAGGCTTACGGAGATGGAATAATCTCGGGGAGTATGCCCGAAGCACCCTGCATGGGCTCACTTCCCAGGATCACCTCAGGATGCTGTTCCCTGCACCAGCACCCCAGCTGCTTTGGCTGCTCCAGCTGTAGCAAAATTGGCCCCAGGTGTGGCTGGACCTACACCTTTGGAAGATACAAGCCAGAAGCATTCATGGTATCCATGTGGTGTGAAGTCTGCAGGTTTGCAGAATGCCGGAGCTGTGAAGGTTTGGGAGCCTCCACCTTGGATTTATGGAAAAGCCTAGGGACCCAGGAAGAGATATGTCGCAGGAGTGGAGTCACTGCATAGAGCCTTCACTAAAGCAATGCTGAGTAGAAATGTGGGATTAGAGTTGCAGCAGAGAATTCCCACCAGTTCCATGTCTAGTGGAGCCATGAGAACAGGACTGCCATGGAGACCCCAGAACTGTGGAGCTACCAGCGTGGAATGCCAGCCTCGGAGAGCTACAGCATCACCTGAGACCAGGAAAGCCATACAAGAGGAGCTGCCTAAGGATTTGGGGACCCAACCCCATGCCAGTGTGTGGAGAATGCCAAACGTGGAGTCAAGGCACATGATTTGCCAGCTTTAATATCTGATGCTTGCCTGCTGGGTTTCAGACTTGCTTAGGACCTGTTACCCCATTCTTTTGGCATATTTCTTCCTTTTTGGACAGGAATATGTACCCTATGCTTGTCCCACCATTGTATCTTGGAAGTAGACAAGTCCTTTTGATTTCACAGATGGGACTTTGGTCTTTGCACTTTTGAGTTGAAACAAGTTAAGATTTTAGGGATAAAATGAATGTATTTACCTGTGAGACAGACATGAACTTTGGGGATTAGAGGCAGAATGCTGTGGATTGAATTGTGTCCCGCAAAGCCCATGTATTAGAAGCTTAAAAGGGATAAAATGAATGTATTTACCTGTGAGACAGACATGAACTTTGGGGATTAGAGGCAGAATGCTGTGGATTGAATTGTGTCCCGCAAAGCCCATGTATTAGAAGCTTAAACCCCACTGTGACAGTGTTAAGAGGGTGGGAAATCCTATTGTGGTAGTTGAAAGGTGGGGCCTAGAAGAGGTGGTTGGATTGTGAGGACTGTACCCTTGTGAATGGATTGGTCCATTCTTGGGAAAATGGAAATGTTTCTGGAGGTTTTAAAAGGAAAGTGAACGAGGAGTTTAGTCTGTGCTCAGCCATCTGCCTTGTGACACCTTGCGTCACTGAAGTCACCACCAAACAGCTGTGTTCCCTGGACTTTGGACTTTCTGGTAAATAATAAATACTGTTTCTTTATGAATTACCTAGTTTCAGGTATTTCTGTTATAAGCAACAGAAATGGACTAATACAGTCGCTGTCTTCTGAGAACTTACTATTCAGAACTGTAGGACATGAGAATAGTTTGCCTCACTGCCACTCTTGGTGGATCCAGAGAAAAATTTCTGGTTATTGTTTTTATATAGGTTTTATTGTTATTTTGGTATGGTAAAGCCAACATATCAGGAGATGACTACCACTGAAAATAAAATTTGTTATACTCACAGATACCGGGGCGGGGGCACATTATGCCACAGGGAGCCACACAGGGGGACCAGGACTGCTCAGGAGGCAGAGGGAGCACGGTGTGGGGAGAACGAGGCAGGGTAAACAGGTTTAGGATTGGCCAATTTGAATAGTTTTAGTGGGCTCTGGGATATAGGGGCTGTCCTTGTTGTCTGGTACCTGGACCTGAGCTGATTAGGCAAGTAGAACTTGAAAAAGGAGGTGGTTAGGAATATGGGCGCTGGACTGGTTGGTTTGCATTTGGAAGTCACTCTCACCGGTGAGTTGTTTACTATCTAAAAATTGGCTAAGCCTGGGAGGGGGAGTCTCTCCAGAGTCAGCAAGGCCCCCGGTGTCGAAGTATCAGAATATAGAAAGTAAAAATACATGGTTAATACAGTGATAAAACTAGGTCCCTGACCTTCCTCACTGGGTTTTCTTACCCTGGGTGGAATGTCTAAAAAACAAGATGAAAAAAGGAAAGGAAAGAGGGTGGGAAACAGCTCTTTTAGGAATACAATCAGTTATAGGTAAAAACAACTACATTGTTTTAAATAAATAGGGGACTATTTTCCTCACATAACAAAACTCCAGGAGGCAGGCAGCCCTGGGTTAGTGCCATAGTTCAACAACGTCATCCAGGGCCCAGCTCCTTTTACCTTCTAGTCTGACATCCTGGCTATCCCCAGGTTGTTGGCTAATGCCTCGTGGTTAAGATGGCTGATCACCTCCAGGTATCGTGTTCACATTCAAGGCAGTAAAATAGGAGAGAGCAAAGGAATATGCCAAGTGCAGCTGTCCTCTGTTTATCAGGAAAACTAAAGCTTTCCCAAAACTCTTCAGCAAGTTTCATTGTCACAACTGAACTACATGGCCATTCCTAGCTGTAAGGAAGTATGGGATGACTAGGAATGGGATTGGACCTAGACACCTGCCCATCCTGAACAGAGTCTGGTTCTGCTAACAAAGAAGCAGCAGATACAAAGTAGACAATTAGCTCAGGCTACCACACCTCGCTGTCTACCCCTTCTGGGATCTAGGAGTCAGGCCTAAAATGTTAGAAGAATATTATTTTAACCTGTGCTGGAAACCCGTAATGAGCACCGCCACCTCACTACTTCCAAAGCCTTTCCACACTATTTCAACAATGCTTCAAAGTTTTAGAGAAGGTGGGTGTCAAAGAAGTCAAGAGGAGCATGAATTTGGGTGGGAGGTGCCCTGGGGTTCCCCAGTGCATGGTTTGGTCGGACAGCCATCACCACTGGGCTTGCTGGAAGTGCCCCTTGGATTCTTAAAGAACCAAACCTGGACCAGGGCAAGGCACTCCTAAGTGCCCCCACCATATCTAGAGTAGGACTTTATAGAGGTCACAGGTCACCCACTAATACCACATCAGGCACCCTTAATATTGAGGATAATAGGGCTGGCTGGTGAGCTCAGTTGATTAGAGCATGGTGCTGATAACACCAAGGTCAAGGGTTTGAGTCCCCATATTGGCCAGCCACCTCAAAAAAAAGTATTTTATATTTATAGCATAATACTCTTTGAAGAGCAACTAACTTCTTCCTTTTTTATTGTCATTTATATTTTTAAATTGTGAAATATTTGACACACATAAAAGAATATATGTAACTTTTAGGTAAGCTATGAAGAATAATGGTAAAGCAAACACCCATTAATTCACCATGCAGCTTAAGTAGAACGTCACCCAAACCATCAAAGCTCCATGTGTGTGCTCTTCCATCTCTGCCATCAGTGCCCCTCCAGAGGTGACCACTACTGGGTGTGTGCCAGACTTCTCATTGTCACGCTCTTGCCACCACTTGTCAGAGTCTTCCACCTTTGCTGATCCTAGTGAGCGTGACGTCTACCTCATGGTGTTTTTTTTTTTTTTTTCCTTTTTGTCTTTTTTACTGACCGGTAACGGGATCGCAACCCTCGGTGTTGCGCCCGCACCACGCTCAGCCAGTGAGTGGAGCCGGTCTCCACATGGGATCCGAACCCTCAGTGGGAGCGCCGCCGCGCTCCCAAGCAGCGCACTCTCCAGTGCGCCACCGGCCAGCCCTACCTCATGGTTTTAATCTGAACCTACTTGATGACTGATGAGGCCAGGCTTCATTGTAGATATTTCTTGGCCATCATGTTTCCTCCTTCGTGAATTGCTTGCCTGTGTCTTCTGCTGATTTTCTGTCCTCCTAGTTTTCACCCCCACATTCAGTTGGTGACTAACACTGGCCACTCAGCTTCTTAGTAACTCCCAGAACTCTCTCTCTCCCCATAGCCACCATCTTTGTTTCCTCCATTATAACCTTTCCCCAGACCTGGTGTCCATTGCCACTGGCATCCAGCTTCAGTCCTGCTCCCTTCCATTCTCCAGGCTCCAGCCAAAAGGCAGGCAACTTAAAATGCTAATTTCAAACATTGTAAATATCTGTCATTGGAATAGTGGAAGGTGGTTAAAAAGAATGCAGCCACTGACACTGTACTAATAGGGGATAATCTCCAAAATACAATAGATGAAAAAAGTAAGGCACAATTCTCACCACCATTTACTATGTCACTATTCTTGATATGCAGAGAGTAACTGAGCAGATCTCTGGAGACAGAGGCCCACGGGGCAGTGGTAGCAGGGGTTGCCTCTAGGCTGGGGAGATGCACAACTTGGGGAAAGGATTGGGAGGGATACTTAGTGTTTTCACTGTAAACCCTTTCAAACCTTTTGAATTTTGTTTTATACTCATATAATGCCTATTTTTAGAAATGAATAATTAAAAAAACAAATTAATAACATGTCAGGCTCTACCTTGCTTATAAATTGTACAGTGGCTCCCCACAGCCTTCAGGATGAAGTCCAGACTCCTGGTTTTCGTGACTACATGGATCTCTTTATACTTCTTAGTATTCAAGGCCTGCACGATCTGCCCCTGCAGTGACCTCTCCAGCTGTGTGATCCAGCTGTGCTGAAAGTGCAGGCAGACTCCTGGTTTTCGTGACTACATGGATCTCTTTATACTTCTTAGTATTCAAGGCCTGCAGGATCTGCCCCTGCAGTGACCTCTCCAGCTGTGTGATCCAGCTGTGCTGAAAGTGCAGACACTGAACTGGGCCTGGCCTTTGCCTCTGTGTCTTCCTTCCCACTGCATTCCACTCATCTTTCAAAACAGCCCAGAAGTTCTTTCTTCTGAGAAGCTTTTTCTGAACCCTGTTTCTTAGGTAATTGCCCTTCTGCTGAGCTTATATTATAACCTCTATGTGTTTCTAGCAAAGTACTGTGCCAATCCTGTATAGATTTTTGTGCGCTTATATCCCCCACAACTTGTGAGTTTCTCGAGAGCAGAGGCTGTATCCTGCTGCAGGGGCCTAGCAGAGGCATGGTATAAAGTGGTATCTAATAAACATTTGTTGAATGAATGAGTGAAAAAAAGATACAAATAAATTGTTTCTTGATTTATTATGTATACACACAACACATATACACCACTGAATTCTAGCCACCAGCTAGAACTGATTCTATAATTTGCAGAACCAGTTTTGTTTGGCAGACTGTTAGAGAAGATTAGAAATAAAATTTTCAGATTTTAGGGAAAGCTATCCCTTCTCTGGCTGGTTGAGATGTGCTGTCATGAAGGCTTGGTTATATATTTCATCTCTTCCCACCTTGCGACTGTAGTTTATATGGTTCCTACTGGTGAAGGCCACTGCTGGCAAGGTGGTCCCATAGAATCTGTCTGGTGTTTAAAGGTCTCTGAAAATGAACTAATGATCATTACTATAGTTGGGTGCCAGGTGATATGCTAAAGCGTTATCTCACTTCATTCCTCATAGCAATCTAGTGAGGTGGGCACTCTAATATCTTTAATTTACAGCTAAGTATCCTGAAGCTTCAGGACCTTAGAAAACCAAAGAATTTACAACTATTAAGTGGTAGAGGCAGGACATGAACCCAAGCTGTCTCCAGAGCCTGGAACCTGAACCTCTGACTGGGGAACCTTCTCCCCAGCATCTTCTTTTTATCCCACAGGTGCCAAGCAGTGGAAGCAGTTTCTTGTGCATGTAGTGGCCTGGTCATCTCCACACGTCTGTAAGCTCCTGGTGAACGCTCAGACCCTTCCCCTGCTGAGGGTTTGATCCCTGCTGATGGGAGGGCTGAGTAAACTGACTCTGTGGAACGTGGTATAGTAAGTCAAAGGTGGGCTCAGATTTCTCATGAGACCAGAAGATTGGTTCCAGACCTTCTGCTGCCATGTAATGGGGTGTGGGAGGGGTACTGAGAGCCTGAGGCCACCTGCCATTGACTCAGCTTAACTGGCACAGGAAAAAAAGAATCCTGAAACCTTTGAGTTCTTCACAGCCTCATGCCCTCGTCCCCTCATGGTGACCCCAGACCTGAAGTCTTACACACCCTGAGTAAAGGACACTTATAACCCATGGAGGATGAAGAGTCTGAGAGGAGCAGTAATTATGTCAATTGGCTGGCACATCTGTTAACTATCTGCTTCTGCCAAGCATCCTGCCAGGCACTTTACATGCATAACCCCACAAGGTGAGTGCTTGGATCCCGATCTCATAGGTGGGGAAATTGGGGGCAAGATGGAATCAAACTTCCTAAGGCACACAACTGGCTAGTAAGTGACAGACTAGGACCAAACCTAGGTTTCCCCCTTCATTCACAAACTCAAAATTATTTACTGAGTGCCTCCTATGTGCCATTTCTGTATGCTTGGCATATAAGTGGCCAAAACAGACAAAAATCCCTGCTCTTATGAAGCTTACCTTCTAGTAATACTGAGAGGCAGACGATAAGTAGGTTACATGATAAAACTAGGCATATCATATTCAAACATCAGAAAAGCAAAGATGGGGGCCGGCCGTGGTTCATTTGGGAGAGTGCAGTGCTGATAGCACCAAGGCCACGGGTTCGGATCACTGTGTAGGGATGGCCGGTCAGCTCACTTGGAGAGCGTGGTGCTGACGACACCAAGGGTTAGGATCCCCTTCCCAGTCATCTTTATTTTAAAAAAAGAAAGCAGGTCTCCTTCCTGAATACATCCTGAGGAGAAAAGCGAAGATAATGTAACCGAAGAGGCTTGTGTCACCCTGTTTTTATACCCTCAATTAAAGTCTGCTGTCCCACACCTCTGCCTTGGCCTTGTTTCTCTGTTTCTGAGATCTGTGATACACAGTGCCTTGTGCTGATCCCCATGGGACCACCCAGACAGCAGCTGGATGTGGCTGGGCTCTCAGCTTCTTGGCTGGGCTCTGTGCTTTCCCACTTCACAGTTTGTTGTCTGGTTCCAAGAGAGGTAGATCTTCTTGACGTTGGTCTTTCTGAATTTTCTTGACGTAGTACTACTTGCCTTAGTAGGGAAGCCTGTTGTCTGACTCTCCATGGAGAGGAGGGCCAGAATGAATTGACATGAGAGCTGGCCAGATGACCACTTGTTTGTTATAATGACCTGTATGGTACCCTGGGATTCCTAAGGATCAGTTCATTTCAAGCATTTACTGAGGTCGTCTGTGCTGGGAACTGTGCACTAAGGAATCAGACATGCCCTGCTATCAAGGAGTGCACAGACTGCTCCAGAGATAGATAATTTCATTATGTTTTGCAAGTATCCATCCTGTCCCGGATCTCACTCACCCTGAAGTATAGGATAGCAGCAGGTAAGGACTCCACCCTCTGTGTGGCCCCTCTGTGAAGATTGGCCAGACCTATCTCCTGTTGACCTGCTCTGATGCTATCACTTTTCCTATTCTCAGAACCCTATTTGGGCCTTACTGTATCTCAGTTTGGGAACTGTTTTAGAAATATGTCTGCTCAAGCTTGGCCTTTCCCTGGGACCCAATTCTGGAATTAGACCTCTGGCTTTTACCTGATAACCAACAGGACAGAGAGACACTTCTGATTCCTGACAAAAGTGCAATGATAGAGGTCAGCATAGAGTGTAAAGGAGGGGCTTCTGAGCGCCTGAGGTGGTCCTGCATGGGTGGATGTCTCCATTGTTTTTATGCCCCTGTGAGGAAGGCCTTTGGTCTGGGCATGTGGTCCAGCCTTGCAAGGAAACCAGCTGGCCTCTCATGCAAATATTCTTTGCCTGCAAATCTTCTTTCTCTCTTCACAGATTGTTTCCTGAAAAGGAGATGAGGGTTTTCTGGTCTGGCATGTAAGGAGCTTGGAAGTCAACACTCCCATCCTCACAACAAGAAAAACGTTGAACAAATTGAGAATTAACAACTCTTCTTAGATTCATCAGATAACTGAAGTCATAGGGTAAACTTCTGCTCCCAAATTTGGAAAGACAGGTGGATACAGAGAGTCACATCTAGGAGCAGAAGCTCAGGAATGGAAACCTACCACTGGAGCCAGTACCAGGGTAGGAAAACTTAAATTGTAATTGATGAAATTGCTGAAAGCTCAGTATGGACAAGCTGGGTAGTTTGTGAGTTTTATCTCCAGGAGTTCTACCATGTCCCCACAGTGAAGGCTGGGAAAAAAAAATCCCTTTGTGCTTCCAGCAGGGGGAGTAGAAAAGTAGCAATTTTGAAAATAAACCCAGGGCTGACTGGTGAGCTCAGTTGGTTAGAGCATGGTGTTGATAACACCAAGGTCAAGGGTTCCGATCCCCATACTGGCCAGCCACCCCCCCCCCAAAAAAATAAAGAAAAGCCCAAACCATTCTGCTGTCTTTAACAAGGCTCACCCTAAAGAGAAACTAACTGACTGGGATTTACCAGAGCCTGACTAACCTGGGGAAGGGAAATGCCCAACTCCAGCCTCCTCTAGCTTCCTGCCTCAAATAAGAAGGGGGAAAAAAACAACCGGGCGGCACTTGTGAGGTCAAAGTCCAGAGGGAGAGGCTCACAAAAAGACTGAGACATAATCATAAGACTGTAAAACACTACCCTTCCCTGGCATCAATAGGGCTCCTGTATAATAATGGTGGATTGCAACTGAAAGAACTGCACATCTCAGACCTTATTTAAGAAGCCTCTAGGGAAACCCAAAGGAAAAAGGGGAGACAAAAACAAGGTTACCTTCAAGACACTTGCTGTCTGTTAAAAAACCAACCAACCAACTAACCAACCAAACAAACAAAAAAAACCCCCAAAGGACCTCAAAGGGTATTTTAGCCTCTCACACCTACAGCTACAGAAAACAGTAAACACAGTATAACTCCCAGCCAGATAAATGTAAAAGCTCACATTAAAAGCCTATTTACCTCAGTTCCTTTTATTTGGTACATCATGTCCAGCTTTTGACATAAAACCACAAGGCATAACCGAAAGAAAACAGCTTGAACAGACAGAACAAGCATCAGAACCAAACTAGGATATGGCAGAGATGTTGGAATTATCAGACTGGGAATTTAAAACAGTATGATTAGTATGCTAAGGACTTTAATGGAAAAAGTGGACAACATGCAAGAACAGATAGGTAACATAAGCAGAGAAATGGAAACTGTATGAAAGAATCAAAAGGAAATGATATAAACACTGTAACAGAAATGAAGAACACTCTTGACAAGGGCTCATCAACTGACGTGGCTGAAGAAAGAATCAGTGAGCTTGATTATATGTCAGTAGTAACCACAAAAACTGAAATGCAAAGAGAGAAAAGATTGAAAAGTATGGACCAGAATATCCAAGAACTGAGATAATTATGCAAGGTGTAACATATATGTAATAGGAATACCAGGAGAAAAAAAAAAGTAACAGAAGAAATATTTGAAGTAATAATAACTGGATATCTTCCAAAATTAATGACAGCCATGAAACCACAGATCCAGGTAGCCCAGCAAACACCAAGAAGGATAAATACCCCCGATAATTATGCAAGGTGTAACATATATGTAATAGGAATACCAGGAGAAAAAAAAAAGTAACAAGAAATATTTGAAGTAATAATAACTGGATATCTTCCAAAATTAATGACAGCCATGAAACCACAGATCCAGGTAGCCCAGCAAACACCAAGCAAGATAAATACCCCAAAAACCTGCATCTCTGCATATAATATTCAAACAGCAGGAAAATCAAAGACAACAATAAAAT
>NW_007726166.1:866685-868550 GCF_000696425.1 Galeopterus variegatus
AGAAATATTTGAAGTAATAATAACTGGATATCTTCCAAAATTAATGACAGCCATGAAACCACAGATCCAGGTAGCCCAGCAAACACCAAGCAAGATAAATACCCCAAAAACCTGCATCTCTGCATATAATATTCAAACAGCAGGAAAATCAAAGACAACAATAAAATCTTGAAAGAAGCCAGAGAGGGGAGAATCTTACTCATAGAGGAACAAGGATAAGAGTTACATCAGGCTTCTCGTCAGGAAACATACGAGTAAGAGGAGGGTGAAATTAAAAATTTATACTATTGAAAGAAGTAAACCACCAACAGAATCCTGTATCCAGTGAAATTATCCTTGAAGAAAAAAAAGGAGAACTAAAGATTTTCTCAGATAGACAAAAATTGAGGGAATTTGTCACCAGTGAACTGCATGCCAAAAAATGTTAAAAGAAACTCTTTACAGAGAAGAAAAGTTATACACATCAGAAAGTAGGATTTAAATAAGGAAAGGAAGAGAGAGAAGAAATAAATGGAGGTAAAATAAAATCTTTAATTCTTATTCTTAATTGATCTAACAGATAACAGTTTGTTCTAAATAGTAATAGCAACAATGATTCAGTGATCTGATGGATAAGTAAAAAGAATGTCAGCAATGTAATAACAGATGAGAGGACTGGGATTACTCTGTTATGAGGCATTCGCAGCATCTGTGAAGTGGTAAAATGCTATTTGAAAGTGGGCTTAGGTAGAGGGTTCCCACCCAGAAAAGCGCCCTCACCAGATATGCCTCCTGGATTGTGGACTCCCAGCCTTCAAAACTTGGGAGTCAAGATGGTGACGGGTCAGGAGTGGGGTCACCAGGAGATGGCGTGAGCCTGAGAGGTGTGCGCTGTGCTGCCAGAGTGCTATTGGCATTTACAAGAGCAACAAAAAATGAATAAGTCTTTGATAAACTAATCTCCAACTATAAAAAAGCAACTACAGACTCGAGGTTTAGGGACGGCATAAAAGAGGATTCCTGGAAGCACCCGAGACACACTGCAGGACCGAGTGAGCAGCCCGAGGCAGCAGTGGCTGAGGAATGAGACTGCGACAACAGGGAAATGGAGAGGGAGCCGCTCGGCAGGCTCAGCTCTGTGAGTGACCCCCAGCCCAGCCCTGCTTGTGGAGCAGATGCCTGTCCGGCTTCCGCCTACCCCACTGGGCCAGTCACTGGCCTGGGGCTGCCTCCATTTTCTCAGGTGGGGGCGGAGCAGGCCAGCTTCACCTGGCTGGGCTCCTCACTGAGCCTTCCCACTTCCTTGCCCCAGCACGGGGCCTCCCGGGGTCTGTGGCCGGCCTCCCATCCCATCCCCCCCGCAGTTCTCTGGCGGGGCTAGTGGTGGGGGGAGATCAGGGAAGAGCGGGCCAGGCAGATTATCACTCCACCGCACCCTGGGCTCTGCCCCCTGTAAACTTCCTGTTACAGGGAGGCAGATACCATCTTTGCGGCCATCAGTTCAGAAAAACACCTAACCGATTTCTGATTAAGAAAAGTGTGATCGGAGCGCTCCCAAGCTCACTTGAACCTGCTGGAGAGCTGACCGCAGGCAGGCGCCAGAGTCGGTCTGCGCCGGGGGGATTCAAAGAGGAACTGTGGGGCCGGCCTGGTGGCGCACTGGAGAGTGTGCCGCTTGGGAGCACGGCGGCGCTCCCGCCGAGGGTTCGGATCCCATGTGGAGACCGGTTCCCGCTCACTGGCTGAGCGCGGTGCAGACGCAACACCGAGGGTTGCAATCCCGTTACCGGTCAGTAAAAAAGACAAAAAGACACACACAAAAAAAAGGAACTGTGTGCTGTGGGCTCCTCCCCCGAGGAGCTCACGCTCCGGTGTGGGAGATAAGA
>NW_007726166.1:869100-870186 GCF_000696425.1 Galeopterus variegatus
GGTGGGAGCTAAAAATAAATAAATAAATTCACTCACACACACACACACACACACACACACATACAAAAAAAACTGGGGGGGGGGTAAGAAGATATAACAACTACAATTTTCTTCGAAGTTGTTACAACAAGCAAACGGAAAGGACATTCCTGGGTGGGAGTGGGGAGAGGGAAGAGTGAGGGAGGTTTCGGTGACGGGCCATAATAATCAGCCACATTGTATATTGACAAAATAAAAATTTAAAGGAAAAAAAAAAAGAAGAAGAAAGTGGGCTTAGATTAGTTGTAAATATATTTTGCAAATTCTAGGGCAACCACTAAGAAACATTTTTTAAAGTATAATTGGGGGCCGGCCCGGTGGCACACTCGGTAGAGTGTGGTGCTTGGGAGCGCGGCGGCACTCCCGCCGAGGGTTCGGATCCCATATAGAGACTGGTCCGCTCACTGGTTGAGCGCGGTGCGGGCGCAACACCGAGGGTTGCAATCCCATTGCCGGTCGTGGTACGGGCACAACACCGAGGGTTGTGATCCCGTTACCGGTCACGAAAAAAGACAAAAAGGAAAAAAAAGAAAAGTATAATTGGTAAGAGGAGAGAAAATGGAATTACATAAGATATTTAATTAAAACCAGAGAAGGCAGAAAAAGAATGAAAGAAAAAAATAAAGAACATGGGCAATGGATTGAACATAGTGACAAATATGGTAGATATTGATCAAACTATATCAGTTCATTTTAAATGCCTATGGTCTAAATACATCAATCAAAAGACAGACTGTTCAGGCCGGCCCGGTGGCACACTGCTACAGTGCGCCGCTTGGGAAGCGTGGTGGCGCTCCCGCCGAGGGTTCAGATCCCACATACAGACCGGTTCCCGCTCACTGGCTGAGCGAGGTGCGGGTGCGACACCGAGGGTTGCGATCCCGTTGCCGGTCCCGGTCCAGTACAGGTGCGACACTGAGGGTTGCGATCCGTTGCCGGTCACGGAAAAAGACAAAAAGGAAAAAAAAAATGGAATAGAAGGAACAAGTGAACAACTGCATGGACTTGAAGCATCTTTTCTGAGGCTTGCTACTATTACGAAGCTAT
>NW_007726166.1:870950-878338 GCF_000696425.1 Galeopterus variegatus
AAAAAAAAAAAAAAAAAAAAAAAAGACAGACTGTCCAGGCCGGCCCGGTGGCGCACTGCTACAGTGCGCCGCTTGGGAAGCGTGGTGGCGCTCCCACCGAGGGTTCAGATCCCACATACAGACCGGTTCCCGCTCACTGGCTGAGCGAGGTGCGGGTGCGACACCGAGGGTTGCGATCCCGTTGCCGGTCCCGGTCCGGTACGGGGGCGACACTGAGGGTTGCGATCTGTTGCCGGACACGGAAAAAGACAAAAAGGAAAAAAAAAAAAAAAAAGACAGACTGTCCAAGTGAACAGATATGGGGGGTGGGGGAGGGGGTGGAGAGGAACCGGTGAAGGGGCATGAAAATTAACTACAATGTATATTGAGAGGTAAAATTTAAAAAAAAGAAAAAAGACTGAGTGGATTAAAAAAACAAGTCCCAACTATATGTTATCTACAAGAAACCCAATTTAAATATAAAGACAGAGATAGATTAAGAGTTAATGTAAACCCCATGATAACCACAAAGCAAATAGGTGTAAAATATATACAAAAGGAAATGAAAGAGGAATTAAAACATTTCACTTTACTGGCCAGCCCCCCTACCCCCCAATTTTTTTTAATTAGATAAATAAAGCATTTCACTACCAAAAAAAAAAAAAAAAAAAAAAAAAAAACTGAACACAAAAGACAGTAATTCAGGAAATGAGGGATAATAAAAACTATAAGGCATATAGAAAACATGACAACAAAGTGACAAACTTAAGTCACTCCTTATTAGCAATTACTTTAAATGTAAGTGGACTGAACTTTCCAATCAAAAGACAAAGATTACCAGAGTGTGTAAAAACACACGATCCAACTATATGCTGTCTACCACAGATTAACTTTAGAACCAAAGACACAAATAGATTGAAAGTGAAAGGGTGTAAATAGATATTCCTTGCAAATAGTAAACCAAAAGAGACCAGGGATGGTGCTATGGTTTGAATGTTTGTCCCCTCTAAAACTCACATTGCAATTTAATTGCCATTGTAACAGTAACAGTGGGACTTTTCAGAGGTGATTAGGCCATCTCGGAAGTGGGTTTATTATAAAAGGGCGAGTTTGGCCCCCTTTTCTCTCTCTCCTGGAGCTGGAACACGCTTCTTCTCCTGCTCTTAGACATCAGAACTGCAGGTGTTGTGGCCTTTGGACTCTGGATGTGTACCACCAGCAGCCCCCTGGGTTCTCAGGCCTTCAGCCTTGGACTGAGAGTTATACCATTGGCTTCCCCTGTTCTGAGGCTTTCAGACTTGGACTGAGCCATTACACCAGCCCCCCTGCTTCTCTAGCCTGCAGATGGCATATTGTGGGACTTCTCAGTCCCCATAATCATGTGAGCCCATTTTCCCATATATCTATGTCTGTGTCTATCCTTTTGGTTCTGTTTCCCTGGAGAACCCTGACTAATACAGGTAGCTATACTAATATCAGACAAAATAGACTTTAAATTTAAAAAGTTACAAAAGACAAAGAAAGACATTATATACAGCAGTCCCCCCTTATCTGTGGCTTCTCTTTCCACAGTTTCAGTTAGCAACAGTCAACCACAATATGAAAATATTAAATGGAAAATTCCAGAAATGATTCGTAAGTTTTAAATTGCATATCATTCTGAGTAGCGTGATGAAATCTCATGCCATCTTGCTCTGTCCCTTCCGGGATGTGAATCATCCCTTTCTACAGTGTATCCATGCTGTATATGCTACCTACCCATTAGTCACACAGTAGCCACCTCATTTATCAGATCAATTGTTCTGGTATCGCAGTGCTTCTGTTCAAGTAACCCTTAGCATACTGTTATTAGTTGTTCTATTTTATTATTAGTTATTGTTGTTAATCTCTTACCATGCTTAGTTTATAGATTAAACTTTATCATAGGTATGATGTACAGGAAAAACATAGTAAATATAGGGTTTGGTACTATCTGCGGTTTCGGGCATCCACTGGGGGTCTCGGTACCCCCACTGATAAGGAGGGATTGCTGTGTTAATAAAAGGCTTAATACAGTAAGAAGATAATTATAAACACATACAGACCTAATAATAGATCATCATCAAAATATATGAAGCAAAAACTGAGAATAGAGAGAGAGTTCTGCAATAACAGTTGGAGACTTCAGTAATCCACCCTCAATAACAGAACAAACAGAAGTTAAGTAAGGAAACAGAGGAATTAAACACCACAATAAGCCTGTTAGAATAACAGACATATGCAGAACACTCTACCCAACAACTACAGCACACATACTTCTCTCAAGAGCACATGGGACATTTTCCAGGATAGACCATATGTTAGGCCACAAATTAAGTCTCATTAGATTTGAAAAGACAGAGATCATATAAAGTAATTTAGAGAATGAGAGAATTTAGAAATCAGTAACAGAAGTAAAACCTGTTTTTCAGAAAATTCACAAGTTGATGGAAATTAAACAACACACTCTCTTTTTTTTGTTTTTTGTCTTTTTTTGTCTTTTTTTTCCGTGTCCGGCAACGGATCGCAACCCTCAGTGTTGCCCCCGTACCGGACCGGGCACCGGCAACGGGATTGCAAACCTCGGTGTTGCTCCCGCGCCTCGCTCAGCCAGCGAGCGGGAACCGGTCTGTTCGTGGGATCCGAACCCTCGGGCGGGAGCGCCGCCGTGCTTCCCAAGCGGCGCACTATCCAGTGCGCCACCGGGCCGGCCCCAACACACTCTTTTTTTAAAAAAATTATTTACCTTTTTGGGCAGCTGGCTAGTACAGAACTCGAACCCTGGACTTTGGTGTTATCAGCACCATGCTCTAACCAACTGAGCTAACCAGCCAGCCCTAAACAACACAACTTTCATTCATTTATTTGTTTATTTAGGGGGCTGGCTGGTATGGTGATCTGAACGCTTGAACTTGGTATTACACCACCACACTCTAACCAACTGAGCTATCCAGCCAGCTCCAAAACAGCACACTCTTAAACAACCAATGGATCAAAAAGAAAATCACAAGGGAAATTAGAAAATGCTTAGAGGTGAATGAAAATGGAAACACACCATACCAAAACTTACGGGAACAGCAAAAGGGGGAAATTCACAGCTGTAAATACTTACATTAGAAAACAAGATTTCAAATCGACTACCTAACTTTACAACATAAGGAACTAGAAAAAGAAGAAGAGACTAAATCTAAAGTAAGAAAAAGGAAGGAAATAATAAAGATTAGAGCAGGATAAATGAAATAGAGGATAGAAAAAACGAGACAATCGATGAAACCAAGTCTGTTCTTTGAAAATGTCATTAAAATTACGAAACCTGGGGGCCGGCCCGGTGGCGCACTGGATAGTGCGCCGCTTGGGAAGCGCGGCGGCGCTCCCGTCCAATAGGATAGAGAGCCCAGAAATAAACCCTCACATATATGGTCAACTGGTTTTTTGACAAGGGTGCCAAGATCATTCAACTGGGAAAGACAGTCTTTTCCAAAAACGATGCTGGGAAAACTGGACAGCCACATGCAAAAGGATGAAGCTGGACCCTTACCTAACACCTTATATAAAAATTAACTCAAAATGGTTCAAAGGCTTAAAAAAGACCTAAAACTATAAAACTCTTAGAAGAAATCATAGGGAAAAATCTTGTGACACTGGGTTTAGCAATAATATCTTGGGTATGACACCAAAGGCACAGGCCACAAAAGAAAAAATAGACAAATTGGACCTCATAGAAATATTAAAATTTTGTACATCAACACACTATCAACAGAGTAAAAAGGCAACATACAGAGTGCAAGAAAATATTTACAAATCATATATTTGATAAAGGGTTAATATCCAGAACATGTAGAGAACTCCTAAAACTGAAGGAGGTTGAATCAGTAATCAAGAATTTCCCAGCAACAAAAGCCCTGGGCCTGATGGTTTCACTGGTGAATTTTACCAAACATTTAAGGAAGAACTAACACTAGTCCTTCTCAAACCTTTCTGAAAAATTGAAGTGGACGGAACAGTTCCTAACTCATTCTATGAGGCCAGCATTACCCTGATACCAAAGCCAGATAAAGACACTACAAGAAAAAAAAAAACAAAAACTAGAGACAAATAACTTTTACGAATATTGATGCAAAAGTACTCAACAAAATACTGAGAAATTGAATTCAACAGCATGTTAAAATGATTGTACACCATGACTAAGTGGAATTTATTCTGTGGTGCAAAGATGGTTCAACATCGGAAAATCAATCAATGTAATACATCACATTAACAGAATGAAGGAAAAAGATATATGATCATCTTAGACAATGCAGAAAAAGGAATCTGACAAGATTCAACACACTTTCATGATAAAAAATACTCAATCTAGAACGGAAAGAAACTACTTCAACAGAATAAAAACTTGTATATGAAACACCCACAGTAGACATCTTACTCAATGGTAAATGACTGAAAGCTTTTCCTCTAAGATCAGTAAAAGGCAAAGAGGCCCGCTTTCACCACCTCTATTCAACATAGTACTGGAAGTTCTAAGCCAGAGTGGTTAGGCATGAAAAAGAAATAAAAGATATCAAAATTGGAAAAGTAGTAGTAAAATTAACAGTTTGCAGATGACATGGTCTTATATGTAGAAAACCCTAAAGATCCCACGCACACAAAGAAAAACTCCTGTTAGAACAAATAAAGGAATTCAGTAAAGTAGCAGGATACAAAATCAACACACAAAAATTAGTTGCATTTCTGGGCCGGCCCGGTGGTGCACTGCTATAGTGCGCCGCTTGGCAGTGCGGCGGTGCTCCCGCCGAGGGTTCAGATTCCACATACAGACCAGTTCCCGCTCACTGGCTGAGAGAGGTGTGGGAGCAACACCGAGGGTTGCGATCCCGTTGCCGGTCCCGGTCCGGTACGGGCGCAACACTGAGGGTTGCGATCTGTTGCCGGTCACGAAAAAAGACAAAATAAAAAAAAAAATTAGTTGCATTTCTATATGTTAACAATGGACAATCTGTAAAAGAAGTTACAAAAACAATTCCCTTTACAATAGCATCAAAAATATTAGAATACTTAGGAACTATTTAAAACAAGGAAGCAAAAGATTTACATGATGAAAACTACAAAACACTGCTGTAAGTAATTAAAGAACATATAAACAAACAAATATATCCCATATTCATGAATTGAAAGACTTAATACTGTTAAAATGTCATTATATCCAAAGGGCCTACAGATTCAATGTAATCTTTATCAAAATCCCAATGACTTTTTTTTTTTTTTTTGCAGAAATAGAAAAATGCATCCTAAAATTTACATGGAATCTTAAGAGATCCTAATTACCCAAAATAATCTTTAAAAAGAATAAGGTTAGAGGACTTATATTTTGTGGCTTCAAAACTTAGTAATCAAAACAGTGTGGCACTGGCATAAAGACAGATATACGGACTAATGGAATAGGATAGAGAGCCCAGAAATAAACCCTCACATATATGGTCAACTGGTTTTTTGACAAGGGTGCCAAGATCATTCAACTGGGAAAGACAGTCTTTTCCAAAAACGATGCTGGGAAAACTGGACAGCCACATGCAAAAGGATGAAGCTGGACCCTTACCTAACACCTTATATAAAAATTAACTCAAAATGGTTCAAAGGCTTAAAAAAGACCTAAAACTATAAAACTCTTAGAAGAAATCATAGGGAAAAATCTTGTGACACTGGGTTTAGCAATAATATCTTGGGTATGACACCAAAGGCACAGGCCACAAAAGAAAAAATAGACAAATTGGACCTCATAGAAATATTAAAATTTTGTACATCAACACACTATCAACAGAGTAAAAAGGCAACATACAGAGTGCAAGAAAATATTTACAAATCATATATTTGATAAAGGGTTAATATCCAGAACATGTAGAGAACTCCTAAAACTGAACCAAAAAAAGTACAAACAAACCCAATTGAAAAATGGCAAAGGACTTGAATGAACATTTTTTCAAATAAGATATACAAATGGCCAATAAAAACATGAAAAGATGTTCAATATCACTCACTCATTTAAAATGTAAATCAAACCCACAGTGAAATACCACCTCACACTCATTAGGATGGCTACTATAAAATTTTTTTTAAAAGTCACAGTTGTTGGAAAGAATGTGGAGAAACTGGAACCCTTGTACACTGTTGGTGTGCATGTAAAGTGATATAACCACTGCGGAAAACATTCCTCAAAAAATTAAAAACAGTTCCTCAAAAAATTAAACAGAATTACAGTATGATCCACCAATTCCATTTCTGAATATATATCCACAAGAATTGAAAGGAGGGACTTGAAGAGATATTTGTACACCCACGATCATAGCAGCATTATTCACAACAGCTGAAAGGTGGAAGTAACTTACGTGCTGATTGATGGATGAATGGATAAGCAAAATGTGGTATATGCATACAGTGGAATATTATTGAATCTTAAAAAGGAAGAAGATCCGGACACATGCTACAACATGGATGAACCTTGAGGACATTATGCTAAGTGAAATAAGCCAGTCACAATGATTCCATTTATGATTCCATTTATGTGAGGTACCTATAGTTCACAAAATCATAGAAACTGAAAGTAGAATATTGGTTTCCAGGGACTGAATGGAGGGAGGAATGGGGATGTATTATTATTATTATATTAATTATACTTAATATTTATAATTATTAATTATTTAATGGGTAAAGTATTTCAGTTTTACAACATGAAAGGAGTTATGGAGATGGACAGTGGTGCTGGTAGCACATTATGAATGTATTTAATACTACTGAACTTTACACATAAAAATAGTTATGATGATCAATTTTATGTTATGTGCATTTTACTACAATTTTTTAAAAAGTGAAAGAATGTAGAAATATATACTTTGCTAACACTAATCAAAAGAAAGCTGAAGTAGCTATAATAATTTCAGACAAAGCTGACTTTAGAGCAAGGGAAATTATCAGGAATAAAGAGAGGCATTACATAATGATAAAAGGGTTAATTCTCTAAGAAGATGTAACAATTCTTAATGTATATGCACCTAACAACAGAGCACCAACATATGTGAGGCAAAAACTGATAGAACTACAAGGAGAAATAAACAAATTCACTATTATAGCTGGAGATTTCAACAATCCTCATTCAGTAAATGAAAGATCCAGCAGGCAGAATATCAGTGCTATGGACTGAATGTTTACCACCCCCCACCCCAATGTGACAGTATTTGGAGGTGGAGCCCTTGTAAGATAATTAGGTTTAAATGAGGGTGTGCTGGAGACCAGCTCCAGTCGAGTTTGCAGGTCCTTGAAAGAGGGATGAGGAAGCCGACAAAAATAAAAAACACAGACAGAGACCTCAGTGCGTCAGTATGCATGTTCTCTCTCTGCGG
>NW_007726166.1:879249-880253 GCF_000696425.1 Galeopterus variegatus
GTAGCTGCGGCTTTGCCAGCAGCTCTCCCTCCAGCGGCCTTGCCAACTTGGAGAGGGCAGCTCAAGCTGACTCCTTTAGGACCCTGCCATGGTGTGGGCTGTGCCAAGGGTGGAGCCCCCATGCTGGAATTAATGCCCTTATAAGCAGAAGTGACATGAGATCTCTCTGTGTGCATGCACCAAGGAAAGGCTATGTCAGGACATAACCAGGAAGAGGGCCCTCACCAAGAATCTAACCATGCTGGCATGTTGATCTCAGACTGTCAGCCTCCTGAACTGTAAGAAATAAATGTTTGAAATACCAGTCTATGGTATTTCATTATAGCAGCCCAAACTGACTAAGAAAATCAGTAAGAAAGTAGTTGAACTGAAGAGCACTATGAATCAACTGGATCTAACTGACATTTATATAATATTTCATATGACAGAATACACATTCTACTCAAGCCACATGGAATATTCACAAGGTAGTCCACATTCTGGGCCACAAAACACGTCTTAAAAAATTTTTAAGTACAGAAATCAGATAAAGTACTCTCTTTATAAAGTCTACAGTAGGGCCGGCCCAGTGGCGCACTGGAGAGTGCGCCGCTTGGGAGTGTGGTGGCGCTCCCGCCGAGGGTTCGGATCCCATGTGGAGACTGGTTCCCACTCACTGGCTGAGCGCGGTGCGGGAGCAACACCGAGGGTTGCGATCCCCTTGCCGGTCAGTAAAAAAGACAAAAAGGAAAAAAAATAAAATAAAAAAAAATAAAGTCTATAGTAGAGTATGGATTACTGTCTTAGTCCTTCACATTCACTCACAACTCACTCACTGACCCACCCACAGCAACTTCCAGTCCTGCAAGCACCATTCATGGTAAGTGATCTATACAGGTGTATCATTTTTTATCTTTTTTTTTTTTTTCTTTTTGTCTTTTTCCGTGTCCGGCAATGGATCGCAACCCTCAGTGTCGCCCCCGTACCGGACCGGGACCGGCAATGGGATCGCAACCCTCGGCGTT
>NW_007726166.1:880344-881827 GCF_000696425.1 Galeopterus variegatus
GGCGTTGCTCCCGCACCCCGCTCAGCCAGCGAGCGGGAACCGGACTGTATGTGGGATCCGAACCCTCGGCGGGAGCGCCTCCGCGCTTCCCAAGCGGCGCACTACAGCAGTGCGCTGCCGGGCCAGCCCCAATTTTTTATCTTTTATACCATATTTTACTGTTCCTTTTCTATGTTTAAATATGTTTAGAAGAGCACAGTGTTATTACACCAAGGTCAAGGGCTTGGATCCCCATACTGGCCAGCTGCCAAAACAAAACAACAACAAAATATGTTTAGATACACAAATACCATTGTGTTACAATTGCCTACAGTATCCAGTACAGTAACATGCTATACAGGTTTATAGCCTAAGAGCAACAGACTATACCATATAGCCTAGGTGTGTGAGAGGCTATACCATCTAGGTTTGTGTAAGTACAGTCTATAATGTTTGTACAATGGCAAAATCACCTAACGATGCATTTCTCAGAACATATCCCTGTCGTTAAGTGACTGTACTTGGAGATTAAACAACACATTTCCAAATAATGCATGGGCCAAAGAAGAATTCTCACGAGAAATTCAAATATATTTTAAACAAAATGAAAATGAAAGCACAATTTATTAAGAAGTGGGGTAAAATGAAAGTATTGCTTAGAGAGAAATTTCTAGCATTAAATGCATATATTAGAAAAGAAGAAATATCTAAAATCGGCAATCTAAGTTTCCACCTTAGAAAACTAGATTTTTTTTTTGGCAGCTGGCTGGTACAGGGATCTGAACCCTTGACCTTGGTGTTATCAACTCTCCCAATTGAGCTAATCATCCAGCCCTACCTTCGGAAACTAGAGAAAGAAAATTAAATCCAAAGTAAGTAGAAGAAAAGAAATTAGAGCAAAAATCAATGAAACTGAAAAGAGAATTAATAGAGAAAATCAACAAAACCAAAATTGGTTCTTTGTTTTTTTTTTTTTTTTTTAAAGATGACCGGTAAGGGGATCTTAACCCTTGGCTTGGTGTTGTCAGCACCAATCAACAAAACCAAAATTGGTTCTTTGTTTTTTTTTTTTTTTTAATTTTCATTATTTTTTAATTTTACTGAATCATAATTGATTATACATATTTTGGGGATTCAATGTTGACAAATGTTGATCAAATCAATATTACTAGTATGTATATTGTTACAAATTGTACTTATTCTTTATGACCCCCCCTTTTTTTGACAGCAGCCAGTATGGGTAACCAAACCCTTGACCTTATTGTTACAGGGCCACACTCTCACCAGCTGATCTAACCAGCCAGTCCTAAAATTGGTTATTTTAAAAGATCAATAAAATTTATAAACCTCTAGCCAGGCTAACTAAGAAAAAAAGAAGATGCAAATTTCTATCAGAAATGAAAGAAGAGAGCCGGCCCGGTGGTGCACTGGATAAGTGCACCGCTTGGGAAGCGCGGCGGCGCTCCCGCCTGAGGGTTCGGATCCCACATGAGGGTTCGGATCC
>NW_007726166.1:881911-896417 GCF_000696425.1 Galeopterus variegatus
GTACGGGGGCAACACTGAGGGTTGCGATCCGTTGCCGGACATGGAAAAAGACAAAAAACAAAAAAAAAAAAAAAAAAAGAAATGAAAGAAGAAATCACTACTGATCCCATAGACATTTAAAGGATTATAGGGAATATTATGAACAACTCTATGCCCACAAATTTGATAACCTAGATGAAACGGACCAATTTGTTGAAAGACCCAAACAACCAAAACTCACACAAGAAGAGATAGATAATCTCAGTAGCTCTACATCTATTAAAGAAATTGAACAAATAATTAATAACCTTCTTCCCAAGGAATATCTAAGGAAAAAAAAAAAAAAAGAAAGAAAAAACAAACAAAAAAACCTTCCAAAAAGTAAAGCACCATATACCCAGTAAAGCTAGCTTTCAAAAGGCCAGATGAGTTTGCTGGTGAATTCTACCAACCATTTAGAGAAGAAATTATATCTCATAGTAATTCTCTGCAATTCTTCCAGAAAATAGAAAAAGAGAGGAACACTTCCTAATCATTGTATACAACTAGCATTATCCTAATACCAAAGCCAGATTAAAAACATTACAAAAAGGAAAACTACATATCAGTATCTCTCATGAACATAGATTCAAAAATCCTCAGAACAAGGGCTGGCCAGTTAGCTCACTTAGGAGAGCATGGTGCTGATAACACCAAGGTCAAGGGTTTGGATTTCCATACTGGCCAGCTGCCAACAAACAAAAAATACTCAAAACAAAATATCAGCAAATTGAATCCAACAATGTGTAAAAAGAACTATACACCATGACCAAGTGGAATTTATTGTAAGGATTTTTTGACATTTGAAATCAATTAATGTAATCCATCACATCAATAAGCTAAAGAAGAAAAATACGATCATATCGAGAGATGCAGAAAAAATCTTTGACAAAAATCCAACTGCAATTCATGAGAAAAACAAAAAACAAAAAACAGCAAAGTAGGAATGGAGTAGAACTTCCTCAACTTGATAATATCTAAACAAAAACAAAAAACCTACAGGTAAAATCAAACTCAGTGGTGAGCTAGATGCTGTCCTGCTAAGATCAAGAACAAGGCAAGATGTCCCCTCTCACCACTCCTATTCAACATTGTACTGGAAGTTCTGATTAACGCAATAAGACAAGAAAAGGAAATGAAAGGTATAAAGATTAGAAATGAAGAAATAAAACTAATTTTGTTCACAGATGGCATGATTGTGTAAAAAACTCCAAAAAATCAACTAAAAAATTCCTAAAACTAATAAGTTATTATAGCAAAGTTGCAGGATTCTAGGTGAATATACAAAGGTCAATTGCTTTCCTCTCTACCAGCAATAAAATACTGGAATTTGAAATTTAAAAACACAATATTATTTAGCAAAAAAATTGAAATACTTAGGTATAATCTAACAAATACGTACAAGAGTATATAAGGAAAACTGCAAAACTCTGAAAGAAATCAAAGAACATTTAAATACATGTAGAGATATTCTACATACATGGATAGAACAACTCAATATTGTCAAGATGTCAGTTTTTCCCAACTTGATCTATAGATTCAACATGATTCTAATCAAAATTCCAGTAAGTTATTTTGTGGATATCAATGAACTAATTCTAAGGTTTATGTGGAAAGGCAAAAGAATAAGAATAGTCAACACAATATTGAAAAAGAAGAACAAAGTCAGAGGAGTGATTGTACCTGACTTCAGGACTTGCTATAAGGCTATGGTACCAGCAAAATAGTAGACACATATATCAGTGTAACAGAACAAAGTACAGAAGTGCACCACACAAATACAGTCAACATTTTTGACAAAGGAGCAAAGGTGATTCAATGGAAAAAGGGAGAGTCTTTTTGACAATTGGAGCTAGAGCAACTGGACATCCACATTAAAAAAAATCTGGACGGGGCCGGCCCGGTGGCGCACTGCTATAGTGCGCCGCTTGGGAAGCGCGGCAGCGCTCCTGCCCGAGGGTTTGGATCCCACATACAGACCGGTTCCTGCTCACTGGCTGAGCGAGGCCTAAAGGAAGATAAGAATTATTTTAACAAGTTTGGTTTGTACAGAATTCTCATGGCCACGACTCCCCATTAAAGAATGTTTTTTTTCTTTGCCCTGGAACAGGGAGGGTATCTTTTATATGGTAGGTTTTGTTTCCTGTTTTCAGGAAGAAAGGGGAAAATTGGATTGAAACCATGTAAACATGAAAAATAAAAGAATTCTTCAATTTTAACAAATATCTCCAACGTCTTGTGAAAACTTCCAATGTAGAGAAATCCTACAAATGTAAATATATGAAAAGCCTAATGCAAATTAATACACGTACAAAGCTCCAAAAAATATACAATCTGAACGAAATGTTATAAAAGTTATCTTTATCAGTAGTTCATTCCTCACGTGGATCTCTGGACTGTGAATTTTTGCTTTTTACTACTGCAAAGAAACATATAGATGAGATAATTCTGTAGTATTCTAAAGAATAGCGTATGAGTTTAATAGCTAGTGTTCTTTTTGTCAACCACTTAATAAAATTTTTCTCTATCTAAAAAAAAGGATAAAAACCTGAACAGACACCTCATTAAAGAGGATAAACAGATGGGAAATAAACATATTAAAAGGTGCTAAACATCATATGTCATTAGGGAATTGCAAAGTAAAATAACCAGGTGCCATTACATACCTATTGGAATGGCTAAAATCCAAAACACTGACAACACCAAACTCTGGTGAGGATGTGGAGCAACAGGAACTCTCATTTATTGGTCATGGGAGTACAAAATGGTACAGCCACTTTAGAAGACAGTTTGGCAGTTTCTTACAAAACTAAATATATCTTACCATAAGTTCCAGCAGTAGTATGTGTGGGGAAAATAGGATAATTTAGTCAAGCCCCCTCACATTTCTTGTAAACAAGTTGTGTGTGGGTAGAGTTAGTGCACATGTGCACCAGTGTATCTTTGTAGTTAATTGCTATTGTGTGTTCTTCAGTTTATGAAGCAGAGCTGGCTGCAGAGCTCGTATCTAAAAATAGAGAATGTTTATTCTGCTGGCAGCTGCTCAGTTTCAGTTTTTCTTTGGACTTTGCTGGTAGCAGTTGAGTTTCTGAGTTTCTCTGTGGACTGCTTAGCTTGTAGTGTTGTGTGTGCTGAATAGAGACTATTCCTTCTTCAACCAAGGCTCCAAGGACCATTTTGTTGGGTTACCCAGCTCCTAGACCTGCATGTGAAAGGTTTGTGAACGGGCTTGGGGGTCTGTGAGCACCGGAGACCCAGCCGTAGCTCTACAGGACGCCTTGGTATTTCTCTGAACGGGTTGAAAATCTGTGTTCATGAAAATGTCTTCACTCAAATGTTTATAGCAGCTTTACTCGTAATTGCCAAGACCTGGAAGCAACAAAGACGTTCTCGAATAGTTGAATGGATAAACAGTGGTACATCCATACAATGAAATATTATTCAGCTTAAAAAGTTATACGCTATCAGAATTGAAAGACATGGAAAAATCTTAAATGTATATTGCTAAGTGAAAGAAGCCAATCCCAAAAGGCTATTCTTCTGTACGATTCAAAGTCTATGACATTCTGTAAAAGGCAAAACTATGGAGACAGTGAAGAGATTAGTGGTTGCCAGGAGTGAGGGGGGAGGGATGAATAGGTAAAGAAAAGAGGATTTCTAGGGAAGCAAAACTACTTCGTATGATACTGTGCTTGTGGATACATGTCATTACACATTGGTCAAAACTCATAGAATGTACAACACAAAGAGTGAATCTGAAATTATGAACTTGAGCCACTAATAATGTATCAATATTGTCATCAGCTTAAACAAATGTACCACACTAATGTAAGATGTTAATAATAGAGAACGGTGTAGGGGGTCTGGAGGGTAAGAGAGATTATAAGGGAACTCTGTACATTTTCTGCTCAATTTTTTAGAAAGACTAAAACTGCTCTTTAAAAGACTGGGTGGGGTGAAGGTGGGGTGGGAGATGAGGGATGGGGAGACCATTTAGGGGGTAGGCCTGTGACTTCCCACAGCTTTTTAGATGCCGGAGGGCTCCCAGGCTTAGTGGGAAACCACCACCTATGTAGCAAAAACCACCTATGTAGAAAAGCCTGGGCCTGAATAATTACTTATTCAGGTGCCATTTTAGAATGCTTTACATAATTAGCACACACACACACACACACACACACACACACACACACACACACACACACGGCGGTCTTTTTAAATGATTTTTGGGTTTTTTTTCTTTTTTGCGGCTGGCCAGTACAGGGATCTGACGGGCAATCTTTTTAATAAGGAAAACGATCTCGATTTATTATACTGCACACCCCAGGTTGGTACTGATGGCTGTGTTCCAACCTGGAGAGGTAAATGATCTCTTTCAGTTGGAAGGTCGGTCTTGGTAGGACTCCTCTCCACACACAACCTCTCCAAGGGACTCTCTGGGGAAATGGTTTCTGAGAAATGCTTGAGGCTCTTTAAACAGGATCCCAGTTGGGTGTTTTTTGTTGTTTTTTTTTCCCCCTAGTGGAGTCCAGAAACTGGACTGTTTGTTGGAGACAGAGTGGTGAAACAGGCACTTTTCAACTACCCCCTGACTACACGTCTGTCTTTATTTTACCAATATGTCTCTGGTCTCTGCATAGTGCCTCAGCAGCCCCTCCCCGCTGCCACTCAGTCCTGGAGGTCTGGCCAGTTCTTCATTCTCACTGCAACCACCCCTGTCCCGACCTTTCTGTCTCTCACATAGACCCTTGCACAGCTGATTCCAGGCTGCCTGCATACCTGATAGGGCCCAGTCAGGAAACAGAAACCACACCAGCATTTGAACAGAAACATAGTTGTGCAACCATAAGCACTAATTCCAGAACATTTTAATCACCCAAAAAGAAACCCCATACCCATTAGCAATCATTTCCCATTCCCTTCTCCCCTCATCCCCTGGCAACACTTTACTTTCTCTCTCTATAGATTTGCCTATTTTAGACATTTCATTTAAATAGAATATACAATATGTGCCCTTTTGTGTCTGGCTTCTTTCACTTAGCATAATGTTTTCAAGGTTCACCCATGTTGTAGTATGTATCAGCATGGATATACTGTATTTATTGTATGGATATACCATGTTTTGTTTATCCATTCATCAGTCGACGGACATTTGGGATGTTTCCACTTTTGGCTATTATGAATAATACTGCTGTGAACATTCATGTACAAGTCTTTGTGTGGACATTTTTTTTTTTTTTCATTTCTCTTGGGTATACACCTAAGAGTGGAATCCCGGGTCATATGGTAACTCTGTTTAGCATTTTGAGGAACTGCCAGTTTCCCACAGTGACTGATGACTAATGATGTTGAACATCTTTTCATGAGCTTATTGGCCATTTGTATATTTCTTCGGAGATATGTCTATTCAAGTCCTTTGCCTATTTTTAATGGGGTCATTTGTGTTTTTATTGTTGAGTTCTAAGAGTTCTCTATCTACTCTGGATACAGGACCCTTACTGGAATATATGATTTGCAAATACTATCCAGTCCTGTGGGTTGTCTTTTGACTTTCTTGATAGTGTCCTTTGACTTACAGAAGTCTTTAATTTTGATGAAGTCCATTTTATCTACTTTTTCTTTGGTTGCTTGTGATTTTAGTGTCATATCTAAGAAATTGCTGCCTTACCCAAAGTCACTAAGATTTACAGGGATGTTTTCTTCTGAGAGATTTATGGTTTTAGGTCTTACATTTAGGTCTTTGATCCATTTTGAGTTAATTTTTGTATATGGTGTGATTAGGGATCCAAATTCATTCTTTTACATGTGGATGTCTAGTTGTACCAGTACTACTTATTGAAAAGACAATATCCTCATTGAATAGGCTTAATACCTTTATAAAAGATCAAATGACTATACATGTGTGGGTTTATTTCTGGAATCTCAATTATACTCATTTACTCATATTATATCGATCTGTTCAGATTCTTTGACCATTTTTTAATTGGGGTATTTGTCTTTTATTAAGTTGTGAGAGTTCTTTATGTATTTCAGATGCAAGTCCTTTAGCGGACGTGAATTGCAGTTATTTTCTCCCATTTTGTGGGTTGTCTTTTCCTCTTCTTTTTTAATATAGTCATCTATACCTATAAATTTCCTTCTGATCACTACTTTAGCTCTTTGAACATCTTTAACATGGCTAACATAAAATTTGATACTAATGTAAGTTAAAACACCCCAAAGCTTGCTGTTCTTACTGGAATTCAACTGTTTTTCTCAACTGAATGTTCTCCGGGCTGCTGCAAGCCTTTGGCTAATTTCCACAGTTGTTCAAAAGTTGAATCTAATACTATGTGGCAGGTTTTTCACTGCTTTCATGGAGGGAGCAAACTTTCGGTGGTTCTTACTGGGCCATTTTTGCTGAAACTATGTCTGAAGAACTAAAGAAAAGAATAAGAGTGATGTCCCCATCAGCAGAGAATAACAAGAAATAAAAATTGTACAAAAAAAAAAAAGTAGAAATTCTGGAGTGGGAAAGTACAACTGAGATGAAAAATTCAATAAAGGGGTTCAATAGCAGATTTGACCAGGCAGAAAAAGAATCAGCAAACTTGAAAGTAAGTCTGTTGAAATTAACCTATCTGAGGAACAGAAAGAAATAAGAATGAGGAACAATAAACAAAGCTTCAGATTTGTGCTTGATTCAAAGTATAGAGAGATATTTTTGAGGCAACTGGCAAAAATTGAACACACACTGGTTATTAGATTGTTTTGAAATATTGTTTTCTTGGACAGGAAAATTGTATAAGGTCATATATATTTTTAAAGACCCTATCCGTTAGAGATACACAGTGGTATTTAGGGTTTTCTGAGATTTGTTTTCAAATACTCTGGCTCATACACCAGAAAAGTATGTGTGGGAAGAAGGAAGAAATAATGGCACAAGCTGATGGTGGTTGGAGCTGGGCGACGGGTACATGGAGGGTCACTGCACCATTTTATTTTCATGTTTGAAAACTTCCATACTCAAAAGTGTTTAAAAAGGGAAAGGGTAGACTTGGGGCCAAACAAGGCTGCCTTGAACCAGAAAAAAATAACTGAGTTCCTAACTGGCCTTGGATAGAAGGGAGTCCAGCAATGTCCTGCAAGATAAAGTGTGTGCTCAGAAAATGAAGGGCGAAGAGATGGAATCAATCGGGCACCCCGAGACAAAAGGATAAGTTGTACAGCAAGACATGGACCCATCTCCAGGTCTCACAGGCAAAGTAACTGACTGGTCAAGTCCAGGCTCAACCCTGGCCTCCAACTCCCAAGTCCATGGTTCACTACATCCCAGGGGGGTGGGAAAGACTTTCTTCCTGAAGCTGGCAAGAGAAGGTATTCACCACTCTAGTGGTTCCACCATCTCCTTCCCACCCCCCAGACCATTCCATTTGGCTTGAACAGCGCCACGATCAAGACCCAAAGCTGGAGCTAGGCACAAGGTGACAGGCCTTCAAGGACAGAGGCCTGGGATGAGGTAGGCCTCTCTCCTCCTGAGTGACTCTATAGCTTTAAGATATCAACAGGTCAAAAGGAGCTTTCTCTGGTGACTCTAGACTTAATCAGCAAAGCTACACTAATCTGTTCTTTGTTCACTAAAGATGACGGGTAAGGGGATTTTAATCCATGACTTGATGTTCTCAGCACGACGCTCTCCCAAGTGAGCTAACCGGCCATCCCTGTGAAAGGATCTGAACCCGTGGCCTTGGTGCTACCAGCATCACACTCTATCAAGTGAGCCATGGCCCGGCCCTGCAGTGTTCTTAAATGACATTATAACGTGCGCTATAAGTTCTTTACAAAATTCTCTGAGTACAAGGACCTCAAAACCCTCAGGAGGGAGTGTGGGAGATCCTCCCAGAAAAGATCCCATAGGGTGGGACAGCGCAAGGCCTGGGCACTGGGTGCTCCCCCATTCAGGGCCCAAGGAGGACCTAGCTAGCCTGCTCTGCAACCAGGCTTCCAAATGGGAAACAAAGCCACCAGGGAAGACAGGTGCCCTGTGGCCTTAGCTATAGGAGGGCTTGGGAAACAGGAACCAAAGAGAGGCAGTCGAGAACCTGCCATTCTATTACCCTGCCAGCTACCCCTTTCCTTAGGAGGAGGAATGGGAAGTAGACTGTAGGACACAAGGAACCCCTGGACTTGTATGTGGACAAAGTTGGGGAATCTGAACCTCCTCTGCAGCCAGGTTTGGAGAGAAATAATAAAGAGATAGAAGTGAGGGTGAAGCCATCAGAGAGGACAGCAGGCTGAGGTGCTGGGGACGGGGAGCACCGCTGGACAGAGAACAAGCTGTAGGGCCTGGGAACATCACTACTGTGCCTCATTGTGTTGTCACCACCAACCACCACCACCACCGTGTCCGGCAGAGCAGGAATGGCTCCCTGGTGTGAGGCAAATCTGCATTTCTGGCAAGTACCATCTGCAGGTCACTTTGGGAAATGAAGGTCCAGAAGATGCCACACATCTTCCACGTGAGGTGAGAAATATTTGAGACCAGGACCCCGTGTAGTGCCACCAGAGTCCCTAACTGAAGGTGCCCATGGCCCCAGGTCCATATTACAACTACTTGACAGAAAGACAGCTTTATTGATGACCTGAGGGAGCCACAGTCTCCTTTTTGACCCTCACTCCCAGGTGGTATCAGCCTGAAAGACCTTCTCCAGGTAGGAAAGCCAATCACAAGATTCTTTAGAGTTCCCGGCAAGAAGTGAGATCTCTACTCCTAGTTATAAAAATTCCAAATCCTGATTTCAGAGTCAACAACAGGTCAAAGACTAGGGTCCTGATGGGCATCAGCACCCCTGCCTGTGCGGGGCTCAGGAGGCCGGCTGAGTTGTACAGCAACATCTGTGGGGCCATGCAGCTGAGGTAGAGGCCAGGAAAGCCACAGGGAATTGCCCAAGAGAAGGTTCCAAGAGGGAAGGCCACAGAACCTGGCCCTGAGACTGCACTTTGGATATGACGGGGTCAGGTCACCAAGTGGGCCTGGGGAGTAAAGAACCTTGTCCACGTGCCCTCAGCATGCCAAGGCTCCATGGTCTGGGCTCAGTGGTACTGCCACAGCCTGTCATGTGTCCCAGCTCCTCACTGCTGGGACATATGCAGGTTCTTAATGGGATACAAATACCACATCACTACCCCCGAAGGGTTGATGGTCACCGTGAAGTTGGTGTCATTCTGGAGGCCACTGATGACATCACCCGAGAAGACGTTCTGGGCCTGCAGTAGGGAGGGACGGCACCGATGCCACCATGAGAATGGCTGCACAGAGACCCCTCAAAGGACGTAGAAGTCTGGACTTGGCCTGTGTAGTGGATTGAATGACGTCCCCCCAAAACTCACTGAAGTTTGAACTGTGTCCCCCAAGTTTTATGTATTAGAAACTTGGCCCCCACTGTGACTGTTAAGAAGGTGGGAAAGCCTATTATGGTAATTGAAAGGTGGGGCCTTGAAGAGGTGATTGGATGGTAGGACCGTGCAGCAGTGAATGGATTAAAAATGGTGGTCAGGGGCGCGGTTCTGAGGGCTTTAAGGAGAGGACAGTCTGTCGGGCTCTCTCTCTGCTCTCTCGGCTCCACCATTTTGGCAATGTGATACTCTGGCGTCACTGAAGCCACCACCAAAGAAAGCCTTCACCAGATGTGTTGCTTGGACTTTTGACTTTCCACCCTCAGAAACTATAAGCGATAAATTTCATTTTCTTTATAAAATACCCAGTTCTGTGTATTTTGTTATAAGCAACAGAAATGGACTGATACGGCCTGTCCGTGCTGGGCCTCCAGCATGCACTACAGAGGTGGAAGCCCGAATCTCCCATCTCTCCTCTAAGCACAGGCAGTGGAGAAAGCCCCAGCCCTCGGAAAACCTTAAGGAACATTCCAGCAAGGGCTGACCAGTGAGGGGCGGAGTACGGCCTTAGACGTTAATGGGACTCGTGTTAGTTCTGTTTGCACAGCTTGAAAACACCAGTGCAGAGAACGGCTGCACCCCCGCCCCCATTGCCTGCGGCTGCCCCACAGCCACCTGCTACAGGGTCCGGAGCACAAGGCTCAGGAGAGCTGTGCGGGAGCCAGGACCACCCCCAGCAATGCCCTCCCAGGGAAGCCTGAAGCCCCAAGCGCGTCCCAGGCTGCAGGCAGCAGCGCCTCACCTCGTACGTTGTGGAGCCGCTGAAGTTCAGCCTGGCGAGGGACGTGTGGTAGCGATAAGGCATGTCTATCCTGCGGCTGAAGAAGACGATGGCGCTGGCCTTACTGGACAGGGGCCGCAGGTACACTTCAATGCGGGATCTTTCCTGTGCACAGAAGGGGGCTACTGGCTGGGGTCCCTGCTCAGACAGTCCCTGAAGTCCCCTTCCTGGCCCTCCCTTGAGCTCTGGGTCCCCCCAGCCTACAGCTCTGTGTCACGCAGAGGCTTGGTGGGGGACACCACAGCCCTCCGGTGCCCCAGCTCAGCTAACCCTGCGTCCCCCCTTCCTCTCCGACTCGGCAGATGCTCCCGACACCTACTCAGGGCCCGGCCTCATGCTAGGACACAGACACAGATGTGTGTGAGGTGCTGCCCCAGAAGCTCACGGGATGACGGGAGGGATGGACACAGACACACTGGAGGCGTGACAGGACAGCGTGCCAGTGACCGCTGGCTGCCATGGCTGCCCCTCTGGGGTGCAGGGCACTGTCCGGTGGGAGCAATGAACTCTGCTCCTGAAGGGCACACACTGGAGCTGGCCTTGAGGGTGAACCCCCATCCTCCTCCATCTTCCCCATCCTCCAGAAGGTTCTCTGGGCCTGGCTCCACCATCAGCTCCTCTGGCACGTATTAGTTCCCTCCTCTGAGCATCACCAGTTCTACAGGTGCCTTCTGTGGTTCTTTTATTTATATATTTATTTTTTAAAGATGAATGGTACGGGGATCTTAACCCTTGGCTTGCTGTTGTCAGTACCACGCTCACCCATTGAGTCAACATGCTGTCCCTATATGGGATCCGAACCCATGGCCTTGGTGTTATCAGCACCACACTCTCCCAATTGAGCCATGGGCCCGCCCTATAGTTCTACAGATTTATTTTTCTACAGAGTAAGGAATTTGTGTAAAGAGCAAAGGCTTTGGGGTGATACTACTGGAGTCAAATCTTGTTGGTACCAGTTTTTGCCTTGGGGTGAAGTTACTTAGACTCTCAAAGTTTCAGTTTCCTCACTTGTAAAGCAGGAAAAGAGTATCTACTTTGCTGAGAAAATGTATCTAGAATGCCCAGCACACAGGAGGTTCTCAATACACAGTAGACACTAGTATCAATAGTAGTAGTATTCCTTGGCTAAAACAACTCCTTAAACTCTGAAGGGAAGCCCTAGTCCTCTGCAGGACATCACAGGTGTGTGCAGAAGCCTGTGTCTCACCACTCCCATGTGCACTTGTGTGGTGACACCTCCTCTCCCTGACTCCCAGGAGCTGTCTTGCTCTGGCCCTGCTCTCCCCCAGGCAAGAGGAGGTCAGCTGGAGCCACTCCCAGCGGTGTCCTCAACTGCATGCAACTAGGATGGGGAGGCCTGTGGTCCTGCAGGGGGCTGGGCAAATTTCAGCTGATCTCTAGGCTGGCAGCCTTGCTCTCAGGAGGGCCCAGGTCCTCAGCCCTTCCCTCCCCTCCCCCCACACCCCAGTACCTTGAGAATCCTGCGTCCCTGGATGCCTAAGGGATCCTGGTGGATCTTGATCATGAGTGGATTCTGCAGAATGTCCACGTTCTGGGCGGAGATGGTACGCAGGTCTGTGGACATGAAGAGTGGGGCCGCCAGCACTGTCCACAGGGCCATCTGGGCCTGGGATTGCTCATGGTTGAGGCCAAAGTTCCCAATGAGGAGCTGGGGACAGAGGAGAGAAGCTGTCAGCTCTGCCCACCTCCCTGAGGCCAACCCCAGACTTGTAGCTGAAGCAAGAGCAAACAGGGCTTGCGGAAGGACAGCCACGTGTGGGGGCCTGGTGCAGTGAACACCATTCCCTAGCCGTGTGGCCTTGGGATGAGTCAAGTCACTGTCCACCTGACCATCAGCTATTATTTCCCATCAGGAACACAGGGGTGATAACATGCTCTGGCTGCATCGCAGGTTTTTCAGATGACCAAATGGGATCCTCTTGCCAAAAAATTTATAGGCTGGGACATGCGAGTCAAGAAATATGGCCAGGGTGGCTGTGGTAGGAATCCAGACCCACCTGCCACTGGCCCTAGCCACAGCTGAATGAAGGGGACCTAGTTTCCTCACTTGTAAAGCAGGAAAAGAGTATCTACTTTGCTGAGAAAATGTATCTAGAATGCCCAGCACACAGGAGGTTCTCAATACACAGTAGACACTAGTATCAATAGTAGTAGTATTCCTTGGCTAAAACAACTCCTTAAACTCTGAAGGGAAGCCCTAGTCCTCTGCAGGACATCACAGGTGTGTGCAGAAGCCTGTGTCTCACCACTCCCATGTGCACTTGTGTGGTGACACCTCCTCTCCCTGACTCCCAGGAGCTGTCTTGCTCTGGCCCTGCTCTCCCCCAGGCAAGAGGAGGTCAGCTGGAGCCACTCCCAGCGGTGTCCTCAACTGCATGCAACTAGGATGGGGAGGCCTGTGGTCCTGCAGGGGGCTGGGCAAATTTCAGCTGATCTCTAGGCTGGCAGCCTTGCTCTCAGGAGGGCCCAGGTCCTCAGCCCTTCCCTCCCCTCCCCCCACACCCCAGTACCTTGAGAATCCTGCGTCCCTGGATGCCTAAGGGATCCTGGTGGATCTTGATCATGAGTGGATTCTGCAGAATGTCCACGTTCTGGGCGGAGATGGTACGCAGGTCTGTGGACATGAAGAGTGGGGCCGCCAGCACTGTCCACAGGGCCATCTGGGCCTGGGATTGCTCATGGTTGAGGCCAAAGTTCCCAATGAGGAGCTGGGGACAGAGGAGAGAAGCTGTCAGCTCTGCCCACCTCCCTGAGGCCAACCCCAGACTTGTAGCTGAAGCAAGAGCAAACAGGGCTTGCGGAAGGACAGCCACGTGTGGGGGCCTGGTGCAGTGAACACCATTCCCTAGCCGTGTGGCCTTGGGATGAGTCAAGTCACTGTCCACCTGACCATCAGCTATTATTTCCCATCAGGAACACAGGGGTGATAACATGCTCTGGCTGCATCGCAGGTTTTTCAGATGACCAAATGGGANGAACACAGGGGTGATAACATGCTCTGGCTGCATCGCAGGTTTTTCAGATGACCAAATGGGATCCTCTTGCCAAAAAATTTATAGGCTGGGACATGCGAGTCAAGAAATATGGCCAGGGTGGCTGTGGTAGGAATCCAGACCCACCTGCCACTGGCCCTAGCCACAGCTGAATGAAGGGGACCTCCTGACCCCAGGACAACCAATCCAGTCAGGACACCACAATTATTGCTAATGCAACACGCTTATGTACTTAGTGATAATTTAACTAAGCACTGTGTTTGTGTCAGCTACTCTGCCACGCATCTTAAAGAGTTATTTTAGTGAAGCCTCAAAACAGCCTTATATAAAGCAGCTACTATTATTATTTTCATTTTCTAACCGACAAAACTGAGGCGTAGAAAAACTGAAGTAACTTGCCCAAGGTAAGCGGCAGAGCTGGAGCTAGAACTCCAAAATACGCCAATTTCTGCTACTCCAGGCTGCCCTCTCCACGTGGCTTACTGTTTGGCAGTTCTTACGATTATCCCTGGTATCAGTAAATTCTTATGGACATACAGCTATAAAACTATAAGATAAAGTGCAAAAAAAGAAAAATGTCCCCAGGGCTATGACTGACATAGGACCAAAGGGTAGAAGCAGGACTGGGGCCAGCTGTGCCTGTGGTGGGTGGGCCAGGGCTGGGTGGGCAGGAGGGTACAGGACATTGAAAGAGGAGTCAGAGGCAGACGGTGGAGGGCGGTCCAGGCACTGGGAATGTCAAGGGAGCTTGAAGTCATGATCTTCCCGCTGCAGAGGAATAACATATCACGGGGTATCACTACAGACCAACTGCTCCAGCTTTAAACACATCAGAGCTGCCTGGGGACATGGTTAACAACTGGCATTCCCAGGTCCTTCCCCTGAACATTCTCGTTCAAAAGATCGGGGGTGGAGCCCTGGAAACAGAATTGTAAACGAGGTTCCAAGGGAAGTCTAATGACAGTTCAGGACACATTTGAGAAACGCTAACCTAGATCCTGGCAGTGACCATCCAGGGAGGAAGAGAGCACAGGGCAGTGGGAAGCAGGGCCTAGGGACATCCCCCTCCATGCTAGTACCATGTCTGGGTCGTTCCAGTGCCCAGGTCCGGCCACTTCCTGCAGTATGTCCTGGTGGGCCACATACCAATCCAGTATGGAGAGCACGCTCCTCCAAGAGTCCTGAATGTCGTCGTAATTGCGCCAGAGGTTGCAGATATTTGCCAGCAGACTATAGTTCACCTGGGTGTTGGGGGAAG
>NW_007726166.1:897486-903709 GCF_000696425.1 Galeopterus variegatus
CAACCCTTCAGCCCACTGACAAGGGCCTCCTTCTCTAAGACCCGGGGCTGGCTGAGCACCTCTCCCCCTTTGGGGTACTTATGACACTCTCTCTGGACACATATAAATCATCCTGCAGGCAGCTGTGGTGAGAACAGCTCTAGCTTTGGGGGTGCCTCCCTGAGGCTTGGAGAGGGGGCAAGAAGGCCTGGGTGTGGGCAGCACTGTCACGCAGGTGCACAGAAGGGCTTACCCTTGGGGGGAGGCCCCCTTCATAGGCTGGCCAGCTGCAGGAGAAGGCAATGGGGCGGCCCGTGGCATTGAGGGCAGCAGACATCTTGGGGTACCCTGGAGAAAGCCCAAGCTTTGTTTCAGGACAAAGGAGGCACAAGAGACAGTCTGCGTCCTCAGCCCAAATCTTTTCCCACCAAATGTAAGGAAACTGATGTTCCAAAGAGGAGGTGCCTCCACTTGTACCCAGAGCCTCAGACACTTCCTGGGTGGGCCGTGGTGCCACCCCAACTCCAGGCAGCCTGGGAGCCATGATTCCCCCAGACCCTGGATGAGGGGAATTGGAACACACCACCCCTAGGGGCTATACCACACAGACAGACCAAGCTCAGCCAGGTGGGCAGTGGTGGGCCTCCCACAGCCACCCCTCTCTGACCACCTTTCGGCCCCAGCCAGCTGTGCTGCTCACCCTCCGCCCTCTCCTCAGGGGTGGAGAAGCAGCCGTCCAGCTTCAGCATGTCCACCTTCCACTCGGCGAAGGTTTGCGCATCCTGGACCACCTTGTCCAGTGTGGTGCCTGGGTAACCCATGCAGGTAAAATTGCCCATGTCTTCGTAGATGCCGAGCTTTAGGCCCAGGGAGTGAACCTGTAAGGGGTTGAGGACACAGTGGGCTCATGCCCGACCCTCAACGAGGCTCCTCACAGGCATGTTCAGTGGCTCCCACTGACCAAAGGTGGGGCCCAGCTTCGTGGCCTGGCCTCTGGTTGCTGCAGCCCACCCCTCCAACAAACACCTCCATGGGCTGATTCTTCCTGTAGGCCTTTGCTTCTGCCATGCCGCCTCAAATCCCATCTTTCTGGGATCAGCTCAAGAATTGCCTCCTCCAGGGAACCTTCCTGGAATCCCAGGACTTAATAAGATGCCCTTTCTGGCTCTCACCCACCACCACAGACCAAACGTAGGTGCTCATCTGTCTGTTTCCCCCATCAGTCTGGTAGNCCCTGAACATTCTCGTTCAAAAGATCGGGGGTGGAGCCCTGGAAACAGAATTGTAAACGAGCTTCCAAGGGAAGTCTAATGACAGTTCAGGACACATTTCAGAAATGCTAACCTAGATCCTGGCAGTGACCATCCAGGGAGGAAGAGAGCACAGGGCAGTGGGAAGCAGGGCCTAGGGCCCCTCCATGCTAGTACCACGTCTGGGTCGTTCCAGTGCCCAGGTCCGGCCACTTCCTGCAGTATGTCCTGGTGGGCCACATACCAATCCAGTATGGAGAGCACGCTCCACCAATAGTCCCGGATGTCGAAGTAGTTGCGCCAGAGGTTGCAGATATTTGCCAGCAGACTATAGTTCACCTGGGTGTTGGGGGAAGGCAGAGTCAGCACCAGAGTCACACCCTGTTGCTCAGAGGTCCCCACAGGGGCTGGGGAGGCTCAGCAGGAGACAGAGGGTGGGGAAAGGGCAAGAGAACAGGCCCCAGCTTGTTCGAGACAAGGAAGGCCTCTGACAGGGTGGCCCTGCTCTGGGACTGCCTGGGCCTCCCCTCCGTGCATGCTGGTGCCAGGAGCCTACCCTGCCCTCTCATGCCAGCTGGGGTCAAGCCCAGGGTGTGGGCCCAGCATGGTGTACCCACAACCCTCCCCACCGAACACGCAGTCCCCATGTTCTCTCACTGAGACTGTCACCATCTGCCAACCTACTCCCTCAGGTCTGTTGGTCTGAGCCCAACCTTTCTCGTGTCAAACGTGCCGAGGGGCCCTAGCGAGGTGCTCACAGGCTCGGCCCCACCTGCCTGGCCTCACAGCCTTCTCGATCTCCTAGCTCGCTCAGCACAACTCAGGCTTCTGACTGCTTGCTGGGCACTGCATGCTGGCACGTGTGGCTGTGGCTCTCCTGCCTTGGTGCCAACCCTTCAGCCCACTGACAAGGGCCTCCTTCTCTAAGACCCGGGGCTGGCTGAGCACCTGTCCCCCTTTGGGGTACTTATGACACTCTCTCTGGACACATATAAATCATCCTGTGGGCAGCTGTGGTGAGAACAGCTCTAGCTTTGGGGAGGCCTCCCTGAGGCTTGGACAGGGAGCAAGAAGGCCTGGGTGTGGGCAGCACTGTCACGCAGGTGCACAGAAGGGCTTACCCTGGGGGGGAGGCCCCCTTCAAAGGCTGGCCAGCTGCAGGAGAAGACAATGGGGCGGCCTGTGGCATTGAGGGCAGCAGACATCTTGGGGTAACCTGGAGTAAGCCCAAGCTTTGTTTCAGGACAAAGGAGGCACAAGAGACAGTCTGCGTCCTCAGCCCCAATCTTTTCCCACTAAATGTGAGGAAAGTGACGCTACAAAGAGGAGGTGCCTCCACTTGTACCCAGAACCTCAGACACTTCCTGGGTGGGCCATGGTGCCACCCCAACTCCAGGCAGCCTGGGAGCCATGATCACCCCAGACCCTGGATGAGGGGAATTGGGACACAGCACCCCTAGCGGCTATACCACACAGACAGTCCAAGCTCAGCCAGGTGGGCACTGGTGGGCCTCCCACAGCCACCCCTCTCTGACCACCTTTCGGCCCCAGCCAGCTGTGCTGCTCACCCTCCGCCCGGTGCTTGGGGGTGGAGAAGCAGCCGTCCAGCTTCAGCATGTCCACCTTCCACTCAGCAAAGGTTTGTGCATCCTGGACCACCTTGTCCAGTGTGGTGCCTGGGTAACCCCTGCAGGTGAACCTGCCCATGTCTTGGTAAATCCCCAGCTTCAGGCCCAGGGAGTGAACCTGTGGGTGATTGAAGACACAATGGGCTCATGCCCGACCCTCAATGAGGCTCCTCAAAGGCACGTTCAGTGGCTCCCACTGACCAAAGGAGGGGCCCAGCTTGCTGGCCTGACCTCTACCTGCTGCAGCCCACCCCACCCTCTAACACGCACCCCTCCCACAGGCTGTTTAATCCTGTAGGCCTTTGCTTCTGCCATGCCGCCTCGAATGCTATCTCTCTGGGACCAGCTCAAGAATTGCCTCCTCCAGGGAACCTTCCTGGAATCCCAGGGCTGAATAAGATGCCCTTTCTGGCTCTCACCCACCACCATAGACCAAACGTAGGTGCTCATCTGTCTGTCTCCCCATGAGTCTGGTAGTTCTCAAGCAGGAATTGTGTAAATGAGCCCTAAGCAGGGTAGCACCACAGCAGTGGCCGAGGCCTCAGGCTGGGGCAGGGTTGGGGTGGGGCTCACATAGTCAGCCAAGAAGGCAATGCCACGGGGGAAGCGCTCGGGATCAGGCACCAGGTGGCCTTTGTCATCACGTCCACCAATCCAGCAGTCATCGATGTTGACGTATGTGTAGCCTGCGTCCCGCCATCCATCCTGTGCCATCCGGTCAGCCATCTCCATGAAGAGCCGCTCACTAGTGAGGGGCAGGGGGACGGGACAGTTTAATGGCCCAGTCTGGCCCTCACCCACACCCCTTCCACAGCTCTGAGTGTGAATCGAGCTATAAAAACCACAACCATGCTGTCAGCTGAGGACTAAGCCAGGTAACAAGTATAAATGACCACCAAGGATTGTGTCATGAGCCATAAGCAAGGTGGGTGAAGTGAGTGGTCTGGGCCCCAGGCCGAGGGGCAGCACTGGGCCGGGGGAAACACGTGGGGTCTGGCCTGAGCCTGGCATTTTAACACCTGCCTCCCTTTGATTATCTCAGATCCTGGGTCAACCCCAAGGTCCCTGCTCCCACACGCCTGACAGTCCCCTTAGAGGCCCCAGACAGGTCACAAGGTTAGGTGTCAGATACTCCAAAAGTTACTTCTGGCTGCAGTCTCTCTGGGATAGGCAGTCCCCTTAGAGGCCCCAGACAGGTCACAAGGTTAGGTGTCAGATACTCCAAAAGTTACTCTGGCTGCAGTCTCTCTGGGATAGGGTGTTTTGTCCTTGCCCTCTTTTCTAGCTGACCCTCCACTCCCTGCCCCCACTCTGCAGGGCCCTGGGCACGGCTTCTCAGGTGGTTGTGGACCTTACTGACCTGATGCAGTTCTTTGGATCCACTTTACAGTTAGTGTTGCAGCGGAAGCGTTCCCAGGCCAGCCAGCCCATGGGTGGCGTCCGCAGGAGTCCGTTCTCCAGCACCAGCACCTGGGCCACCAGGGTTAGCAAGAGCACTGGGAGAGGGGGTGACTGTGAGTGGCTCCTGCAGCACTGGCCCTCATCCCACCCCATCCACATATTGCTCAGCCCTGCAGAGGCTGCCTGCCTACACATTAGGGGAACAGGGGCTTGGGGCAGAATCAGATCTTCCTGCAAGGCTGGCTCCTGCAGTGCATTAAGTGGGAGGATGGTGCCTGGGGCGACACTATGTATTTGAGGCCTGGCTCCCCACTTGCTGTTGACAAGGCAGAGCAGTGCTGGAATTAGCAGAATTAACACCTCAAATGACGTCCTTCCTGTACCCCTGACCAGTCCTCCCACCCCATACACAGAACATGACAGTACATTGTGGCCAGACTCCAGGTCTCCTGAGCCCCAGTCCAGGCCTCTTTGCTCTCCCCCACACACCCCCAAGAAGCCTCAGAAGGATTTAAAAGGTCATCCAGGTTAGACCTACACCCAGCCAGCCTACGTGAGCCCTTTCCCTCTTGGGCCTCAGTTCCCTTATTTGTAAGACAGAGTTTCTGCATCGACTTTATATAAGACAGGGCCTCTGAACGTGGGGGGAGAGGCAGTGAGAAAGGAAGAAGCCTCGTTGGAGGTGAACTGATTCCGAGGTGGGGAGCATCTCCTCCTCCTTTCCCGGCCCAGCTCCAAGAACACGAGAGAGGAACACGTCTCCCCACAAACCCACATCGGGGAAGAAGGCACAGACACCGAGGACCCTCACCCGTCCCCTCCCAGTCACCCCGGCCCGTCCGTGTAGGTACCTGTCTTCAGCAACATTGCTCTGGACTCAGCGTCTCGGGACCTGACCGGATCTGCTCTGCTTTTATCAGCTTTGGAAGCGAAGAAGAAACGTTAGAAAAGCACTGGAGTCACGACTGCCCGGACCGCCCTCAAACTTGGGCGTGGGTCCCACGCTGGGTCCCCAAGTCGCCCTCACTCCCCCCACCCCATCCATCACTTCCTGGAGCCTGCGTTCTTCCTCCAGAAACGCTAAGCGAAGTGTCTTGGACGTTCGGGGACGCCCTAGGGTGTGTCCTCACGCCCTCTGCAGTGCTGGGAGCCCCGAGCGCCTAAGGACCACCCTCCGCCACACAGACGCAGCGACCGGCGCTCGGACGCCCAGGAGGAAGGGAGGCGCAGGGCCGGGACTGGGCTCCGGACTCGCCCCAGGGTCCGGGCTCCCGCCCCCGGTCCCCAAGGACTGCAGCCCAGCCGCCCGACGCCGGGACCCTCCCCGCCCCGTCCCCGCCAGCCGCACTCACCCCGCCGACGCGCTCAGCCCCGAACCCCGCTTCTGCCTCCGGGGCGGCCGCTCGGGCGACCTGATCCGCCTCCCACGTCCCAGCGGGGGCGGGGCCTGGCGGCCACAAGCCTTCCCGGCGCAGCCTATCAGAAACCCCTAGCAACGCCGGGCCCCGCCCCCTACGAGCGCACGCTCCCGACGCCCCGCCCCTCCGGGCCTCCCTGAACCCCGCCCCTTTGACCTCCAGCCCTGCGCGTTCCCCATATTAGGGCCGGGGTGTCCCGAGTGGCCTGGCTCCCGCAAGGCTGGTCCCTTCCCTTCTGTCGGGGCCACGAGGTCGAGGGTGGCCCGCGGGAGACTGTGGGTGCTCAGTGAATAGCTTTGCAGTGAGCACCTGCTGAGGGCTGTGGGAAGACGAGGGGAGAGGGTACCTGAGGGACGGCCCGTTCAGAGGTGGCGGTCGCTGCAGGCCGGTTCGTTCAGTTGGTGAGAGCGTGGTGCCGAGAACAGCCAAGTCCCGGGCCCCATCCCTGTACCGGCCGGCTGCCAAAACAAAACAACAAACTGTGAAATATACTAAAAAGCATATATACTTCACAGGGCCTGGTTTTCCAAAGCCTTGCAGTTTCAAA
>NW_007726166.1:904720-906528 GCF_000696425.1 Galeopterus variegatus
TCACTACGGAATTATGGGTGGGAGAAAGCAAAGCAGGCTGAGGACACAGGTCTTGCAAAAGCAGGAGTCTCTCCTCTCCCACTGCACACTCAAGGGTCTGCTCACCCAGGCTTTCTGCAGGTTCCTTCTCTCATGCATTCAAGTATTTATTGAGCAACCACCAGGTGCCAAACACTTTATTCTGGGCACCTTCACTTGGATGGCCACTGGGCATCTCAAACAGAACGGGCCCCAAGTGGCACACCTGTCACCTTCCACATCTCAGGTAAGAGCAACTCTCCCTCCAGGTGCTCTAGCCAAAACCTTGGAGAAGTCCTCGCCTCCTCTTACTCACGCCCCCCACATGGAATCCCTCGGCAAATGCTGCACTCTCGACCTTCCACCTCTCACTGCTCTCGTCACCGTTGTCACATCTTGCAGCAGCCTCCTCAATGGTCTCCTGCTCTCACATACATTTATTTTCTTCACAGCAGCCAGAGAAATCCTTGAAAACATCGCTCAGCTCACTCAGAACCCTGCGATGGCTGCTCATCTTAGTCTAGAGGAACGGCCCTCACACATTTACAGAGCCCCACCCCACATCTGCCTCTGTCACCTACACTCTCCTCTCCTCATGGCCTCTCAGCCACACTGGCCTGCTAGCAGTTTCTCAAACACAGCTGGTTTCAGGGCCATTGTACTAGCTGTTCTGTCTTAACTGCAGTGCTCTTTCTGCGGATATTGGTATGACTGGATCCCTCACGTCCTTCAAGTATTCGTTAAATGTCACCTTCTCAGTGAGATCCACCCTGACCGTTCTTAAAACTGCAACCTCCCCATCTTCACAGTTCCCAATCGCCCTTAGCCTGCTCAGTTTTTTCCACACTGCTGATTACGGTCGAACACATTTATGATGGTTTATACTAGTAACTGAACAAAATGTAGTGGGGGAGGCAGATAATAACCAGGACATCAAGGCATGGGTGTAGGGCAGTTTTTATAGTGGTTAGTCCTGTAATGAAATATAGCCAGGGATGTGATGGAGGCTTCAGGGTGGGCAACTTTACATCACATGGGCAGTGAGGGGACATCTGAGCTGAGACCCAAGTGATGTAAAGGAGCCCTGAGGAGTAGAGCTGGGGGTTGGTGGTGAGAAGGAAGAGCTTCTAGGCTGCAGGAACCACAAGGACAAAGGCTCTGAGGTGGAGTCGGTGAGTTCACAGGCCGATGCTGGGCTTCCAGGGCCTTTGGGAAAGTCCAGGCTCCTGCGTTCAGTTCGGTTGTGCATTCCCGCAACGCTCAGTGCAGGCCTACCCGTGGACAGACACGGTTGCAGGCCGACGGCAGGGGCGGGTGTAGAGACAGAGATGGGTAATCCCAGAGGCAGAGATCTGGCTGGCCCCAGGGGCCCTGTCGGGTGGCCAGGGAAGCTCGGTCGGGCCTCTCGACCCTCCTATGCAGCCCGCCCTTAGGAGGCTCCGGGGCGAGAAGGGCCGGGCTTGGGGACTTGGCTCTGTGGGAGAAGTGGGCTGGGCAGGCAGAGGGGGACCAGGGGACAAAGAGAACTCCAGGCGGTGGTCTGGGTCCGCAGACAGCCTGACTCCGTGGCTTAGGCAGGTGTCCCCCCGCTCGGGCCTCAGTTTCCCTCCCGGCTGGATCCAGAGGCGGCTTCGCGGACGTCGAGGCTTGGCGCGTACTGGGCGGGGCGGGACAGGGGCGGTAACCCGAGCAGTCCGGGTGGGGTCTCCCTGCTCCCGCGGCCACGTCCGCGGCCCGGGCGGAGGCGCGGGGTCCCAGCCGCGATCGCCCCGGGGCGCGGCCGCAGCCCA
>NW_007726166.1:906937-919601 GCF_000696425.1 Galeopterus variegatus
GGGAGGCGTGGCCGCGGCGACGTGGCGGGAACAGCCCCGCAGCGCGGACGGAGAAACCCAGGCGGCGCGCGCCGGGGAGGTCCCGACTGAGGCGACCTTGTCTCAGGGCGACAGCCCGGCCGAGGCCCATGGCGATGGCCACGTCCTCAACCCCGCCCGGGAAGACGCGGAGCCCCGGCGGGAGGCCGGCTGTGCCGTCCGAGCCTCGCGCCCCCAGCGGCGGAGAGGACGGAGCGCCCTGCCCCGGGCGCACGGCTGGGCCCAGCACTGGCGGGGAGGCCAGGCCTCCGGCGAACTTCTGTCATCTCCTCCTGCCCTTTCCGGGCCGCCCGGATTGGAATGGCCCCTACCCCATCCCGGGGCCCTGCTCGTTTCTCTCCGTAGCCCCGATCATTACCGGTCCTTATGTTATTCATGATTTCATTAATTATCATTTTTGTTTGTTGGTTTGCTTCCATTGTGTCTCCCCCCCCCCCCCCCCCCCCCCCCCCCCCCCCCCCCCCCCCCCCCCCCCCCCCCCCCCCCCCCCCCCCCCCCCCCCCCCCCCCCCCCCCCCCCTAATTCAACAAAAACTTCCTGAGGACTGGAAATTGGAGGGGATGCCGGGAGGCAAACTGAGTCCTGCGCTAGACATTCTGGGGTTGGGAAGAGCGCTGCAAACGCAGATGTGATCCTTGTGGGGTGAAGGAAATAAAATCAGAAGCGAGGGGACTGCTGGTCAAGTGACCTTAGATCAGGCCACCTTAGATATGGTGATTAGGGAAGGCCTGTCTGTTTAGGTGATTTAAATTAAACCCACAAATAAACTATGACAAGTGCTAGAAGGGATAAGTAGGAAGCTATGAGGGCACTTAATTCTCACCCAGCCTCAGGGAGCAGGGAGCTGAGGTCTGAAGAATCAAGGTCAAAACAATCGCGGTCCCTTAAGTTTCTCACAGGTGGGGGCACTATCAAAGGTCACGGAAGGCTTCCTGGTGGAGGTGGTGGTTTGACTGGGCCCCAAAAGCAGAGTAGGAGTTCTCATCCTTTAGGATGGGTTGACTGGGTTTTGTTTTGCAGGCTCCCTGGGAACTACGTCTAAGGGCTGAGCTGTTTGGCCAGACGGGCATCCCCTGCTCTCCCCCAGTGAGCTCTGCTGGTAAGTGAGTCACGGCAAAGGCTCCCCCCAGAAGGTGTTAGGGAATTGGGAGACCAAGTTCTGCTTCTCACTGGCCATCTGACCTTGGGCAGTTTCACTTCACTGCTCTGGGCCTTAGTTTTCCATGAGTCAGGAGGACAGTTGGATCATCATTTATGATGATCCTTGGGACACTAACATTCAGTGGTTGTGGTTGGTTCTTCTCAGCCATACCCAAAAAAGAGCCCTGCCCTGACCCCGTCTGGCCCTGAAGGCTGCATGTTCTTACTAAAGGACACTGTGCAGTACACAAATGAGAGGCCAGTAGAGACCCAGGAGGGTCACGGAAAGGCTGGAGGTTTGGCCTCAGAATTAAAGCTGAGAGGCTCCAGATTAGGGGATAGTATAAGCACATCTGTGGGTTTGGGGTCCATTTCAGCCCAGCTGGGGCCAGTTTCTTTGGATTTTAAAAAGCCACGTCATCCTGCCATACCTCCTGGTCCGATGCAATCACATTATCCTTCTCTCTGAGTCCTCTGATATCCAGTTTTTTGCATGATCCTCACAATATCTCTTTGAGAGGCCAGCCCGTGGCTCACTTGGGAGAGTGCGGTGCTGATAACACCAAGGCCCTGGGTTCGGATCCCACATAGGGATGGCTGGTTCGCTCACTGGCTGAGCGTGGTGCTGACAACACCAAGACAAGGGTTAAGATCCCCTTACCGGTCATCTTTTTAAAAAAAAATTAAAAATAAATAAATAAATAAATAAAACAATATCTCTTTGAGAGAAAGGCAGGGAAGACGAGCCTGTTTCACGAATGAAGACACTAAGAGCCTCAGGGATACAGTGAGTGGGGGTGTCTGGTTAGGCTAAGACCTGGAATCCTCACAGCGCCAATTGTCCAGCTCTTAATCCTGTTCATGACACCAATTGTAACCCTAGGCAATTATGCTAATTGTGTGGCTCTTTTACCTGCCGGTAATCCTGCACCAACTGGGCCGAAGGTTGAGCTAGGGCTGGGTCTGGAGCTCCCAGACCCCTCAAGCCCATTCACAGACTGGGTCACAAACCCTTCACATGCCAGGCTGGGTCACTGGACCCCTTCATGCAGGTCTATAAGCTAGGCAACCTGCCACACGGTCCTTGGAAGCTGCAGGTCTGGAAAAACATGGCCATGCAGGGTGGGCGCCGCCAGAGGCAGTAAAACACCAGCCAAAGCGGCGCCACCTTGCAGGTGCTCTTACTCCACCCACACACAATGTTTATGGAACCACCCTCAACCGGCTCCTTGCAGGTGCACTTACTCCACCCACACACAATGTTTACAGAACCACCCTGAACTGGATCCAAGGTGAGGGGAGCTTGACCAAATTGTTCCATTTTCCCAACAGGGGGACTGGGGCCCAGGTCATCTCCAGAGCCAATGCTCTTCCCCAGGGGGTCACAGGGACCACCTCCTCTAATCTGCTGCCACTTCTTTCTCCTCAGTTCTTGTGGGAGCCATGAAGCTGAACAAGAGGAGTGTGGCCCACTATGCACTGAGCGACTCCCCGGCAGACCACACAGGCTTCCTGCGCACTTGGGGTGGCCCAGGGACCCCACCCACCCCAAGTGGTACTGGTCGAAGATGCTGGTTTGTCCTCAAGGGCAACCTGCTGTTCTCCTTCGAGAGTCGTGAGGGCCGGGCCCCACTGAGCCTGGTGGTGCTGGAGGGCTGCACAGTGGAACTGGCCGAAGCCCCTGTGCCTGAGGAGTTTGCCTTTGCCATCCGCTTTGATGCCCCAGGAGTGCGTCCACACTTGCTGGCAGCAGATGGGCCGGCTGCCCAGGAGGCCTGGGTGAAGGTGCTGTCCCGGGCAAGTTTTGGCTACATGCGCCTGGTGGTCCGAGAGCTGGAGAGCCAGTTGCAGGATGCCCGCCGGAGCCTGGCCTTGCATCGCCGCTCGTCCTGGAAGGCCCAGGCTCCTGACCACTGGTCTCCAGGCCTGGAGAATGGCCACTCTCTCTCCAGGGATTGCAGCCCTGTGGGCTTGGTTGAAGAAGAGGGCAGCAGGCCAGCAGGGCGGAGTTTGGCTGAGCGGGAGTTGCAGGGCCCTGCCAGCCTCCTCCTAGGCAGGGGACAGAGCCCCGTATCCCCTGAGACCTCTTGCTTCTCTACTCTACATGATTGGTATGGCCAGGAGATCATGAAACTGAGACAGGGGTGGCAGCAGAGGGCCCGGTGGAGCCAGCGAGAATGTGAGGACCAGGATAGGGCCTGAGACTGGGCCCTTTGAGTTCTGCCCCTGTTCTGCTGGTCACGATGTCAGGGCCAGTGCTTTTTCAGGAGTTAAGTGTTTACTCATTTCCAAGGTTGCTTTTGGGGGGGTGGCAAAGCTATCTCCTTCTTGCTTTTTAGGCCTTCCCTATGTTCCAGACCCACCCTTGTGCCTAGAGGGGACTGAAGAATCATTACTTCCAGTCTCTTTATTTCCTGAGGCCCAGAGAGGAAAGATGCTTGATCAGCATCCACAAAGCACATCTCCTGACTCGGTGCTGGACAGCCCCTCTTTCAGGGGATGTGAATGAAAAGGAGGAAGTGGGAAATGTTACATGGCCATAGGCCACCCTACGATTGACCACTCTATAACCACAGTTTCCAACACTGGGAGTCCTGTGTGCATTTAAATATCAGAAGTTATTCGCTTGAGGGGCTGACATTATCAGAGAAAATGGATTTTTGTGTCATAGGGATTTCTGGAAACTCACTCTTCCTGAGGGGGGTGGGAAGATTGGGCATAGGACCCCCACTCTGCAGTTTGGGTAGGGCCCTTTGGTCTTCAGCCAATAAAGAGAGATTTATTCTGCTCAGAAAGTGTTGGGGCCCCCATCCTCTCTCTCTCTGGCTGCCCTGTAAACAGATGGTGCACAACTTTGCCCTGGGAAGAACTGGTAGCTGTTATGTATCAGCAGAAACCCTTTCTGTACTCTGCCCTCAGCAGCCAGCTCCTGGAGCTACAAAGTGGGAAGTTAAAGAAGAGGTGGGGAGGCAGTGTGGCTCCCTGAGGAAAGCCAGTTTGTTACTTCGGTTCTCAGTGCTAGGCATTCTAGGAGCTTGGCCACAAGATTTCTGGTACCCTGTGATAAACTCTTCTGTCATGGCTGGGTTCCCAGAAAGGTGTTCCTGCTCTTGAAACTGCTAGTGAAATCACCTGGGCACTCTTTCACAATCCTGCTTGTCACCCATGATGTACCTGGCAAGACCCCTCATTGCTGCTCTTCCCAGCATCAGGCTGTGTTTTCTTTTTCTGTTGTTCTGGGAGGCAAAGCGGCTGGGTCGACAGAGCCAGAGGCCAGACCAGCCTGACCCTAGGGATGTGCTGGCATGGGCTGGTGGGGAGATACAGAGCCCGATTGGAGACACGCCATTCCCAAACACAAAATTTGCTCCTACCTAGCGTATCTCCCCCTTACTGGTGCCATGGGCAGCTGACCAAGACCCAACTAGGCCTAAGGCTGAGGCTCAGAACCTCTTGTCTCCTGGAGACTGAGATGCCGCCCAGGGCCAGGAGCCAGGACCCGTCCCCACGGGCTTGTTTTCCAGGCCTGTTCAGGAGCCTCGCGCCCACTGCACTTTATTTTATACACAGGTACTACATGCCTTTGTTATCTTTCCTATTGTTACAGTGTTTTTTATACGATTAAAACACTAAATAAAGTATTTTTCATTATTAATCATGTCGATTCCTTAAGTTGATTCCAACAGTCAGCTGACCCCTGCTCTGCCAGGCCCCCGCGGTCGCGCCGCGGGAACAGCCACAGACGCCGTCGCACCGACCACCCGCGTCTCCCTGCCCAACCCAGCAGCGCCCGTGAGGACCGGGAGCCGGGGCGTCGGCGGCGTTCTCGTGACGCCATCACGTCGGGCCGGTGACAAACGCCTCTTTCCCGCGCCACAGGAAGTGGGAGCACTGCGCAGGCGTGAGGGCCAGGCTTCTCGTGTGCTCCCAAGAGCCTCGCGAGGCTTGGGGCGGCGTCCTTCCTGGGGGCGGCACCCGGGCCGAGCGGAGGGGTCCGGGTGCGCGGGCGGGGGAAGGAGCTGGGAGATGGTGTTCCGAGCGGCCCGCTGGCTAGCGTTGGCACCCGTCCGATCTGGGGCTCTCCGGAGAGGGCCGATCTTGAGGAGAGGTGGCGATGTCTCTGCCGTATGCGGCGGCTCAGGTCGGAGCCCGGTACCGTCGAGGTCAGTCATCGCTACCCGCAGCGGCGCCATTTTGCCCAAACCCGTGAAAGTGAGTCTGCTTGGAGGCGGGGCGAAGGGGCCGAGGCCAATCGCTGCGGGTAATGTGTGCGGACCGACGCTGATTGACAGGCGCAAATTCCAATCATACGATCGCTTTAGACTGGAAGGCGGACCAAGGACAAATTTTTGCGCTAATTGTTGCTAATTTTGACAGGTGGGAGGAAATGATTGGTTAGAACTTCTTATCCAGGTGGGTAGTTGGAGACAGAAGCTGGGGGGCAAAAGCTGAGAAAGACGGCATTTTGCATTAACTTATTATGAGAGATGCGGTGCCCTCTCCCTCTGGAGCCAGAAGACTGGGCTTTGTGCATCCGGTTTAGACAAGTCATGTAATCTCTGCTCTGTCTGCCTCAGAGTTGACGGGATGAACTAATGAGTTGTGAAGGGGCTTTGTGAATAAACGGTACGTGGGATGAGCCTTTTCTTTTTAGTTGTGACCTAGTATTTAACTGATGTGATCTGCAGTTGTGAGACGTGTGCAGGGGATTATTTCAATCATTGTTTTTACAATTGAAAAATCAAGGGCCGGAGTGGTGAAGCCAGTATCCCAGGCTAGCGGCCGAGTTAGGTCTGGCTGTCCAGGTTTCTTGCTGGTACAACCCCAACCAGGTCCTATTTTTTTTTCCACCACTGAATGCTATGACATGCCCTCAGTACCCTTGGGTTTTTCTTAGGAAAATGGAAACAGTCCCTTTGCTTTTTGACTGCAGGGATATGTGGGAATTACAAAACAAAATTAAATTATTTTAAAGCTAGTCTGGCCTATGCTAACAATTGACAGCAGGGTGGTTTCACAGCAAGAAGCAGGAAAGTGCAGGGTCCATGGAGGGAAAGAGCTGCCTTATAAAAAGGCACATCTGAAAAAAAAATTTTTGTTTTAAACTTCTGGAATAGGGCCGGCCCGGTGGCGCACTGGATAGTGCGCCGCTTGGGAAGCGAGGCGGCGCTCCCGTCCAAGGGTTCGGATCCCACATACGGACCGGTTCCCGCTCACTGGCTGAGCGAGGCGCGGGAGCAACACCGAGGGTTGCAATCCCGTTGCCGGTCCCCCGTCCGGTACGGGGGCAACACTGAGAGTTGCGATCCGTTGCCGGACACGGAAAAAAGACAAAAGACAAAATAAATAAATAAATAAATAAATAAACTTCTGGAATATACAAGAGAAAATGTTGATGAGATTTTACTGACATTCCTCCAGTCTATCTAAATAGTCTTTTAGTGTAAAGACATGCCCACTTTTCAAACACACCTGTTTCTAAAATTTAATGGGGTAAAATCAAATTTCTCAGGAAATAGGGAACCTGTTAATGAACTGTATAGAAAATCCCTTCACTGTACATCTTTCTGCAATCTATTTTCACGTATTTAGTATCTTCTTCAAGTAGAGCTGACCATAGTACAGCCCTTTTAGTACTTTCTCACCTGCTTGTATGTATCTGCAAGTAATTAGCATGTTGTGCCCTTATTTTTAGTTGTCTAGAAGGCCTTATACTTTTTTTCTCAGTATCCATTTTGATGTCCATAACAATCGTAAACTTTACCTCCTTTTCTAAGTAGTTTTCTTGTTCTCAATTCTTACAAGGCCGTTAAAATCGGGTTGCTTATGGTGGGTCTGGGGTCCACAGGAGGGAATGCCCCTGAAAGGGCCAGGCCTTCTGCGGTCCTGCCAGAATGGGCTCTGGGCCTCACAGCCACCACTCTGACCCTCTACAGATGTCCTTTGGCCTTCTCCGTGTGTTCTCCATTGTGATCCCCTTTCTCTATGTTGGGACACTAATCAGCAAGAACTTTGCTGCTCTGCTTGAGGAGCATGACATTTTTGTTCCAGAGGACGATGATGATGACGACTAACAGGTAAGACTTGCTTTTCCCCTAGATGAATCAGGAGCAGGAAGCAGGGCAGAGCATCTGATCTGTGTTGCAGTCTGGCCTGGTAGCAGCAATTGGACACTTGGGGCAGAACCTTTAATGAACTGACCCACTGTGTCAGTCCGTTTTGTGTTGCTATAACAGAAATACCTGAGACTGGGTAAATTATAAAGAACCAAGTTTTATTTGGCTTACGATTCTGTGACAGCTGCATCTGGCATGGGCCTCAGGCTGCTTCTACTCATGGCAGAAAGCGGCAGGCAGCCGGCAGGTACAAGCAGATCACATGGCAAGAGGAAGCAAGAGAGAGAGAGGGGAAGTGCCAGGGTCTTTTAAACAACCAGCTCTCACAGGAACTAACAGAGCAAGAACTCACTCACTACCCCTACTCCCCCAGGGGGAGCATTAATCCATTCATGAGGGATCCGCCCCCATGACTCGAACAGCTTCCAGCGCTGCCACATTGGGGATCAGAAATCCACATGCGTTTTGGTGGGGACAACACATCCAAACTCTGTCACCCACTTAAGTGGCTAATTTTTTTTTTTCTTAAAAGATGACCGCTAAGGGGATCTTAACCCTTGACTTGGTGTTGTCAGCACCACGCTCTCCCAAGTGAGCTAACCGGCCATCCCTATACAGGGATCCGAACCCTTGGCCTTGGTGTTATCAGCACCACACTCTCCCAAGTGAGCCACAGGCCAGCCCTAGTGGCTAATTTTTTGTTTGTTTTGTGGCTGGTGGGTGTGGGGATCTGAACCTGTGACCTTGGTGCTAACACTGCACTCTAACCAACTGAACTGACCAGCCCTCTTGCTGGCTAATGTTTTTATTTTGCCTTTTCCCTGTGTTGGATAAGGGAAACTGTCATATTTACTTACAAATTCACTGGGGATCTTTTAATTAGTCAGGATCCCAGCCAGCCTTTTTAGTTGACCTTGATGTACCCTCATTCAGTCAACCCATACATTTTCTCAACACTATGCCTTACACACCCACCACTAACAGCTTCGCATCAGCAGTTCCATATGGAAATTTAGAAACTGCAAGTCCTCACAACTGTCAGCTCTAGTTACCAAGCTCTGTTCCAGTACAGCCTGTGCATAGCACCACAGGCTGGCTTATCTACTGCTCACAGACCCTTTCCCCAGGAGTCCCAGTCCTCTTCCCATTCACCTCTCTTGTGTTGACTTCCTGTGCTCTTAATGTGGGAGTATTACTTTCATAGATAAAGAAGGTTCTGACTCCTTATCCTGGCATTCAAGGCTTGCCATGATCTTGTCACACCTTATCCCAGTCTCATCTTCCATATTTCCAACCATGCCTATCCCCAGTATTCACCATTTCTTGAATTATCCACACTCTTACCCATCACCAAGCACTGGCACATTGTCCCTCCCACATGGAAGTCTCTTTCCCACTGCTCTGTCTTAATTCCATTCACTCTTCAATGTCTGTGATGACGTCTTCTTCATTCCCCCATTTGAAAGTGACTGCTCCTTCCTAAGTGATCGGTACCTCTTTCATAACACTTAAACACACACACACCAAAATTCTACTAGACAATGAGCATCTTGCTGGCAAAGAACATGTATTTTATACTTTTGGTCCCCCAGGTCCTGGCCTATGTTTGTATGAATAAATAATCCTACTCAAAACTGCCTTTCTCCTGTCATGTTTGGTAGAACCACTCTGTAATTCCCCTTCGGTATGTAGGAGGACTGCTCTGTTGTCCAATTCACTGCTGCTCTTCTTTCCTACAGGACATGGAGGAAGTACAGAAAGGAGAAAGCACTAAACTTAACAGATGGTGATGCTCTTGGCCTTTCTTCCTTCTCTATCAGCAGAAGGGCTCATGGAAAGCCCTCAGTCTCCCATGTCCAGTGAAGTCTCCTGCATGGTCTGTGACCACAACCCAGATCCCCAAGCTCTGGGAGGTTCCCTGAAATGTGCTCTCCATTGAGCATTGGAAAAACAGTCAATTATGAATAAACATAATAAATATCAGCTGTGAATGACTGAATGATGGCTGAAGTTTCTCATATGTGCAGGCCTATCTAGTTGTTGCAGTTTGACTCTGTTGTCTCTTCTCTATCAGAGAAGCATAGGCCTTTGATTTACAACCCAAGATATCCAGGTCCCTATGCATTCACAAAGGTAGATATGGGGGCTTAGGGTCGATTTTCATTATTTACAAAAGCCTGAAACAAACTTTTCCCTTAATAAAGCTGCACAGGCTAACTAAAGCCTCGGGCTTTTCTTGTGTTCAATAATACTGTGCTAATCGTGAGGAGCTGATTGTTAGTTTACCACTACCTAAATAGAATGATTCTTTCAAAACTTGGGTCCCTTAGGTGCAAAGATAATAAAGGGATCCTTGGTGTTGAACTCTTCAGGGTGACTGAACCTCTTTCTCCAGCATTTGGACTATCCAGGGAGGGAACAGAAAAGACTACCATTCAAGCCAACAGAGATCAGTTCTTTAACCTAGGTTGACATTTATTGTCAGTTACACCAGAGTTCACGAAAAAAAAACCCAGTAGGAATATCTCTGTGTGCATTGAACAGCTGTGCCCCTAGCAAGATGTCTGAGTAGGAAGTTAATTTCATGTCAGCATTTTTTTTGGCAGCTGGCCTGATTGGGGATCTGAACCCTTAACCTTGGTGTTATCAGCACCATGCTCTCCCAAGTGAGCTAACTGGCCAGCCTGTCATTTTAAAGACTAGTGCTTCTTGCAAGTAGAAGGGCTGGGCCTCTGAGCATCCATTTTCTTCAGAACCCAGGGAAAAATAGTCCATCTTGTCAGCTCTTGTGCTGCTTAGTGCCTGTTAGTGCTGCTTTCATCCCTCTGACAGCAAGAAGTGGCTAATTTTGGAGATTCTGTGCCCTGACACCATGTCCAATTGTGATAGTAGAAACACAACTTAATCAAAAAGTTATATTGCCTCATACTTAGTGACAGTTTCTGAGCAGATGGCCTCATCCCCTCCTGTTTACTGACATGTAAGGCTCTGAGAAAAAGATTCCAATCTAATATACGGCAAACACCACACTTCACAAAAAGAGAATGAATGGATGTTGTGCATACCAAGACCCCATTTGTTCAGGCAAAAAGTGAAGTGTCTGCAGAAATCTGGTTCACAAATGGAATTTTATCACAAAGTGACCATCATATAATGAGTTTATTTGTACTCTAAAATAAATACCAACACGCACTTTTCCACTTAGTGACTTCATGGGTCATGGCCAACATAGAACTTGGACAGGAAATCCTTTGGCCTTGGCACTTCTGTTTCATGGAAGAACCGCATAACATGCGTCTGCTGTTTCCATACTTTAATCGTTTCCTCCAGTTCCATCTTTCCCTGTACAAGTGAGGAGGGAGGTCATCAGTCAAAGGAGTCGAGTCGAAGGAATACAACACTGAAGAGCAGGATTCTATTCTCTATTCAGCAGTGACCTGTTGAATGACCTTGGGCAAGTAACCCCTCTGTGTAGGCCAGTTTCTGCATCTGGAAAATGAGGTGGTTGGGCTAAATGATCTCTGAGGCCTTTCAAATATTCTTTAATTCTGTGGTTAACTGATCCCAAGAGGAGAGACTCCAGGTTAACAGGCCCCCACCTCATGACTGCCTAACCTCACTAGCTTAATTTATATTTCTGCTTAACATTTCTTCCATGTTATTTACTGGTCCATGCTGAAGCTCCCATTGATGGTAATGTGACTGGCCAGGGAGACAGAATCAGGTCCATGATTTGACCCCATTCACACAGGACTCATAGCCAATCTGCCTGCCTCTTCCAGCTGTAAGCTGGCATCCGCATGAAGCAGTAACTTCCAGGAGATGAGGTTCAAGAAGACTTCAAACTTCCCTGTGTCTTTTTTTAGTTATAAAATGCAAACCCCTGAACAATCTTATAATCCATTTAACAGATGTTAACCTGCAAGTTCAACTACTCCTTTGAAACACAGAGCAACAGCTGCTGAACCAGTGGTTGCTATTTAAACCTGGAGAAACACTGGACAAGTTGGCCGGTCTTTTAAATCAGTCAGGGAGGATAGGTTACCTTAATGACCAGAAGATCAACTACCCTGGGGTCTGTGACATGGGCATTCTTCATAAACATTTCTCGGACTTTATCCCGTCCCTGTTTCACAGTGATGTCTAGCTGGAATAAGTGCACTAGGAAGAAAACATGATTCAGGGTAGAAATTATGTTGGTTAAAATGTTTTTAAAAATTTGAGCCAACAGATACTCATTGAACATGTACAGGTCACCCATTCATTCCATTCACAAAGTGTGAGATATAGCACTTGCTCTGTAGGACCTTTTGTTTGGGGAGACCACTGCATTTGAAGAGGCAGTATACATAATTCAAGAGTCTGAACAACCTGTGTTCAAATCTCAGCTCTGTCACTTATCAGCTATATGATCCCGTCTAAGTTACCTTCTTTGTGCCTGAATGTATCTATTTATCAGTGAAATGAGTATGGTAATAGCACATATAACTCCAGAGCTGTTCTGAGGATTCCATGAGATAATGCAAAATGCTTACAACAGTGCCTACCATGGAATAAGCTCTCAATAAATGTAAGCAATATTTTTAAATAGAACAATCAGCAAGAGGATGACACAGTTGAAATGAATGTAAAATGAGGTGGCGTAGGCTTAAGTACCACATGAACTTGGAGTTGAGGGAGATTGCTCAGTCTGTGCAGGTAGGGAAGGCTTCAACTCAACAAGCAATACTGTATTAGGTTACTTGAGGGAAGAAGAGAGAAGTTTACGATGTAGCAGCAGTTCTCTAAGTCTTAAATTCTGATGGGAGGAACAGCCATCCGTGAACACAAACATAAAACCACAATATTGAGCAATCCATAAGTAAGAGCCTAAAACAGTGGCACAGACTCAGTGATGTAGAACTTCAGATGAGGCATATGAATGGATGTCCTTTGAAAATTAGGTTTTGATCATTTGTATTCCCACCCTCTGGCACACTCAGCCTTCAGTGGATTTGTCAGTGACAACAAGGGAATGAAAAGGGTCTTGTGTGGTAGGTGGAATATAGACAGGGTGAGAGAGGCACATTAGGCTGAGGGAACAGCATAAGCAAGGCTCACAGGCTAGAATGAGCAGTGTGGTTAAGGAGACCACTGTACTCATTTGATTAGGATACCTTGTGTTGTGGCCATTCCTGTGACATGGGTACCCTGGTCTACAGAGCTATCACAACCAGCTCTGAAAACCATGAAGGCCATTTAGTGACTGAGTCATCAACAATAAAGTTTGAATCTTTTTTTTTTTTTTTTTTAAAAAAAAAAAAAAATGACCGGTAAGGGGATCTTAACCCTTGATTTGGTGTTGTTAGCACCATGCTCTCCCAAGTGAG
>NW_007726166.1:919973-934385 GCF_000696425.1 Galeopterus variegatus
ATATAGGGATCCGAACCCATGGCCTTGGTGTTATCAGCACCGCACTCTCCCGAGTGAGCCACGGGCCAGCCCCTAAAGTTTGAATCTTTAATTATACTCATAATTTAGTGACAATGATAGAAAAATAAAGCTTCTGCTGAGGGAAATACCATGCTATGTTGCAAAGAAAAGAAGGTTTCTGACCCAACTAAGGAATAAGCGATAGCAGCAATCTAATAGAACTGGAATCCCGGCTTGATAGGTAAATGTTAACAGAGAAGACCACTCACACTAGAAATAACTTAGTGTGTCCAGTGGTGAGCAGGAAAGTAGGCTCTTATGCAGAGCCAATTATATACATCTCTTCCCAAACCTGCCTTCACTGACTTCACTTTGGTAGCTTACAATCAACCATGTGGGAGTATTTATATCATGGAAAATGGCAAACACAATACATTTGGGTTTTCCTTCTCGAGAGCTGGTCACCAGGATTAGTATCATATTAAGAATTTCAGGAAAGAGCAATGAAAGGGACAATAAAAAGACAAAGAGATGCAAAGACAACTGCAGACTAACATGGAACCTGGAATTTAGAATCTTACCACTTGGGAGGAATGAGGCCTAGAGCACCGTGGGGACTTGCTCCAAGTCATAAAACTGATCTCTGGCATAGAGAATCCAGGTTTTTGTCTGTTTTTTAAAATTTACAATCTGGTGCTCTTTTAAGGAAAGAAATATGAGAAATCTTCCCCTGCTATGAGTGCTTACATTTCCTGCATTTTTATATTAAATTCCCGCCCAGTCTTAGGAACAAAATCATACTTATTGGAGCTGGTGCCCATCATCTCCCATTCCTCATGATCTGAACCACAGTCCAAGGCACCAGGCATATGAATCTTCTCCTCAGCAAAATGTTCACAAGCACAAATGCAAGGTTTTCCTCACAATTTCAGGAGATTACAGATCCCCAAGTACCCATCCTCCAGGTTAAGAACTCTTGTCTCTATAGAGACAAATCCCATAGCTTTGTCCCAGGGCCCCTCCTCCCATCCCAACCCCCTGAAAGCACCCATCCACCAGAAAGGCTGCAGGAAGGAAAAAGAAATAGCCTAACTAGCCTGCTGAATTGCTATTTTGGTCTAAATCAGGGTCCTCAAACCACTGATGATTTTGCTCCCCCAGAACATTTGGTAATGTCTAGAGGCATCTTTAGTTGTCACAACTAGGGGGAGGTGCTCCTGGCATCTAGTGGGTACATGCCAGGGATACTGCTCAGCATCCTACAATGCACAAGACAGCCTCACACAACTAAGAACTATCCAGCACAAACGTTGCTGTTGAGAAACCCTGGTGTAAATCAATTCCAACTGTTCTTTCTCAACTGACAAATTCCTGGCTTATTTTTTGAATCCTGAATATTTAAATTTCAATTTGAGAAAACCTGAGAAGCTCAAAAGGAAGATAAGGAAATGCCCCCTTTGGATGAAGGTGACTTTTCTACAGTCTCTGTGTGCTTTCCCAAAAACATTGCTAAGGCTGTGCTGAGTCTGGAAGGCTCTGACAAATTAGGAAGGATGACACTGATACAGTTCTCAGCTATTTGCTCCAATTCATTTTGGCAGCATTCACACCAGGCACTAGGCGATCCTTAGATGGGAAAGCAGCACTGCGTAAAGAAAGAGAGCCTGGGATCAGGGGTCATACAGGCTAGGTAAGGTCTCCAGACCATTACGAACTTTGACCTTGTCTGGGGTACAGCCTTTTCAGCCTGTTTTTTCATCTAAAAAATAGGAAAGAAAATAACCTCTAACCTAATTCCATTACAGGAATATGGTGAAAAATCAAGTGACAATACCTTGTAATCAGTAAAGCATGATACAAATATTGGCTATTAATATTTTCAGCACTTCTCTCCAATCCCTCTTTACACTTTGGGTTTAATTATCTGGTCATATGCCTATCTCCCTGACCGGACCATAAGACCCTTGAAGGCAGGGTTGTTTTATTCACTTTTGTATCTCTAGGCATCTAGAGCTGACCCTATAGCACAAGAGGTACACAATGAAATGGAAATTAAATGAATGAACTGTTTCTATAGAAAGTCTCCTATTATCTTATGGCCAGCAAGCAGCATGTAATACTTTTTCAAAGGAAGGATTCAAAGGCAGTCCTGTCCCTATGCTCCATGCCCAACTGGGTCCTGGGAGATTCAGGGAAAACTACAGTAGGAGCTAAGAGGTTTTAAAGTAGTACAGTCAGGGTCTGAAGTCTAATGGTGTGATCTGAGACAAGTTTATGTGCCTCAGTTTTCTCATCTGTAAGTCAAGGGAACAATTAGAGCCCACCATAAAATAAGGCAGTATAAAGCATTTAGCATAGTGCAGTGCCGTATGTAAGCATTTCAGTAAATGTTAATTATCACCAATCCTATTACTTATTCCCAATACTTCGTTTGGTTCCTCAGCCAAAGTCCTGGTGCTGGAGAGCATGACACCATGACACTGGCCTCAGTAACTTAACTGACCAGCTACAGATCATTCTTCTCCATAAGGGTGTAGCCTGACCCCTTCTCTTTCCCCCCACTTCCTCCCCTGCTCTGTAGGATCCTGGAACCACCTGCCTTCTTTTCCTCCTCTCAGGATCCTTCTGACTCTGGGATTATTTTCCCAAACAATATGTGAGGGAAGGTCCTGGGAGGGAATGGTTTAGAAAGAGCTGGGTCCCGACAGTCAGGATACGTAGGTTCTATCTTCAACTCAGCCACTGATTTTTTACCCTTAGCAAACCACCCTTCCTGAATCTGGGCCTCATTTCCCCCAGACGGACCTCCCTCCTGCAACAAGAAGAGGTTCTGGGCATTCATAAAAGGATTCTGCTAGGCAAAGGTTGTTTTTAAACATCTGAATTTGAATGCAACGCCCCCCTCCCCCCAACTACTATCCTAAATGCCTGTGCCTGGAGGCATCTGAATTTGCAGTCAGTCCATCAGATCACTCAAGATCCTCCCTCCCTAGTATCAGATGGGTTTAAGTTCTGGTTTATCAGCAATCTCTCAAAAAGTCAGCTTGAGGACAGGGCCTCTGTGGAGCGCACACAGTTCTCGTACATCAAAGGACTAGGTTCTGCATGGAGACTCCTGCTACGGCTATAAATAACAATAACGTTAATAACAAAAAAAGGCATTACTGATTTACTGAACGACCTCGGGAAAGTCACTTCCCTTCTCTGGTTCAGTTTCTTTTTCTGTGGGGGCTGTGGGAACTGGATGATCGCTCAAATCCTACAGCCACTTTGGTTATTAAACTTAACACGGGTGGCCCGTTAGCTCAGTCGGTTCGGAGCCTGGTACCGGACAGCCTCCAAAAAAAAAGGGAAAAAAAAGTTTAAAACTTAATGGGAGTCTGTAAATATATTCTAGAATTCTGGAGTTGACTTGGGGCTCTAGATCCACCAGAAGCTAGCCTTAGGCGCGTCACTTCTCTTCCCGGTGCCTCGGCTGCCTTACCTGTAAAGTATGTCATTGACAGTCCCTGCCCTCCCTCCCAGGCCTTCTGTAGAATCAAGGGGGACAAAAGAGACCATAGCGCCGTACGGAGGCTGGGAACGGCTGTTCTGGCCCCGGAGCCGCTGCCAGGTCGGGTTCACCACAGACTAGGATGTCCCTCCTCCCCTGAAGCACCCGGAGTCGCCTATGCCCAAATCAGTGACCTCAGCTCGGCCCCTGGGAAATCCGGGCCGGGCTGGCTGCGACTTTGGGCGGCTGCTTCCCGGGTCCCGCGTGCGCGGCTGCTTCTCACCAGTGTTTGGCACCTCACGGTACCATGCGCGGTAGAGCTCGCGCACCCTCCGCTTGGCCTCGTTCATGTCTCGACTGAAAATGGGCTTCACGGAGGTGCTGGCCGCAGCCGCAGCCCGGTGAAGGCCGCTCGCCGCCATCTTGCTGAAGAAACCACCGTCCCAAGCCTCCCCTTCAAACCGTGCGTGCGGACAGAGGGCGAGTGTCTCTTCTCATTGGCCAAAGTGGAACGCCACTCCCCCAGCCCCACGGGTGGGCGGGAGGACAGTCCTGGGGCTCTCCGATTGGCTGGGAAGCCCCTGTCTCTTGGGGGAGTAGAGCGGCTGGTGGGAGCCGCGCACGCGCCTCTGTAGAAACGCTGTTCTGCGGTTGGGCGACCTAACCGTCGCTCTGAGGGGCTGACGGAGCCGCTAGGGAGCCCAAGCTGGCCGCTAGGAGGCTTGCTGGCGCCCCGGCCGCTGGCTACTGCGGGGGCTCCCCTCCAGTCCGGCCCCTCAGCTGTCCAATCATTCCTTGGTAGCGCCCGTTGGCGCGCAGGCCTCGAAGAGTTGCTCTGTCAGTTCCCCTCCGGGGTGACGGCTGAGGCAGATCATGGCGCCTGAGCACCTGTGGCGCTGGCCTGGCCCCTCGACGGCTTCGGCTTTTCTTCAGCAACGGTATAGGCATAAATATGTATATAATAATTATATAATTATGTCATATATGTATGTATAAAATAAACCAACTCTTCCGTAGCGCGATATAGATGTCAAAGCCTTAGCTTCTTGGCGCTTCTCCACAGCTCCGGGATGTAGGTTATAGCATCAGCCCATTTCAGACAGACACTTGCATCCCAAACACTGGACCTCTGTGAAAAGCAGCCCAGGATCTTGAAGCTGGAAGGAATCTTAGGTCGTCCATTCTGGGTCTCTCTCTCTTTGCGGGTGTTTTCCCAGTGAGGTTATTGCTGCACATCAAGGGAAGCCTCGAAGTGTAAGGGAAAAACAGCTAACAGGCCGTGCGCTACATCTTTTATGTAGTCTCGTAGCTCAGGTAGGTACTGTTAGCATCCCCATTTTACAGGTGAAGAAACTGAGGTGTTGTGGAATGTAGGTCGTCTTCTACATTAGGCCACCCCCCTGCCTGACACCTGCCTATGTGTCACGGTCTTTTTCTGAAAGTGCAGTTGACAGGCACCTTTGTGAGTACTGGAGAAGGAGCAGGGGCCAGGGCTGAGCTTAGTTCTGGGGACCCTACCAGCGTGGCGTATGGCCCTGTGTCTAGTCCCCTCTTTCCTGTTTTAAAGTGTAAAAAAAAATCACTTGTCTTTCCCCCCCTTTATTATCTTTTAAAATGTGTTTGTATATTTAAATGAGTTATACAAAAGAGTGTAACATGTATAATTTTTAAAGCATAATAGTAAATGGAAACTTTTGAATCCCAGTACCAACTTAAGTTGTAATATAGTTAAGGTTTATATAAAGTGTAGGATGTCCCTGGTAGGCACATTAACTTGTTTAAACCTCACAGCACACCTGTGAGATAAGTGTCAGTATACCTATCCCACAGATGAGAAAACTGAGACGCAGAGAGACTAAATTACCTAACAGCAGTGGATTGAAAACCAGGCAACTGGCACCAGAGTCTGTGCTCTACCTCTCATAGGACCTATAGAATGATATCTACTTCTAACCCAGTCCATGCTCCTCCAGAAGTAACTACTACTATGATTTATTGTTTAACATTTCTTTTTACTGAAAAGCAAATGGCTTCTAAAACAACCCATAAACTTGGAGAAAATATTTGCAAATCATATATTCCATAGGAGACTTGAATCTAGGCTATACATATAGACTTTTGCAACTCAATAACAAAAAGTAAATAGGCCAATTGAAAAATGGGCAAGAGAAAAAAAGGGCAAAGGTGATAACACCAAATGCTGATGAGGATATGGAGAAAAAGGAACCATTATTACTGGTGAGAATTCAAAATGGTACAGCCACTTTGGGAAATAGTTTGGTGGTTTCTTAAAAAACTAAGCATACTCTTATCATAGGATCCAGCAATTGCACTCCTTGGTATGAGCTGAAAACTTATGTCCACACAGAAAGCTGTACATGTATGTTTATAGCAGCTTTATTCATAATTGCCAAAACTTGAAAGCAACCAAGATGTCCTTCAGTAGGTTAATGGATAAATAAACTTTGGTAAAGTCAAGCCATGAAAAGACATGGAGGAAACTTTTTTTTTTTTGGCAGCTGTCCAGTATTGGGATCCAAACAAGAAAACTTAAATGCATATTACTAAGTCAAAGAAACCAATCTGAAACGCTACATACTGTATGATTCCAAAGATATGATATTCTGGAAAAGGCAAAACTATGGAAACAGTTAAAAGATCAGTGGTTGGCAGGGGCTGGGGGGAGGGAGGGATGAACAGGTTGAGCACAGAGGATTTTTAGGGCAGTGAAACTATCCTGTATGATACTATAATGGTGGTTCAATGTCATTTTATACATTTGTCAAAACCTTTATGATGTACAACGCCAAGAGTGAATCCTAATGTAATCTATGGGTTTTGGGTGACAATGATGTGTTCATTGCTTGTAACAAATGTACCACTCTGGTTTGGGATGTTGATGGTGGGGAAAAGCTATGAGTGTGGGGGGAAGGTAGGAGTATATGAGAACTATGTACGTAGTTTCCACTCAATTTTGCTGTGAAATCCAAAACTTTTCTAAAAAAAATTTTTTTAAATAGGCAAAGGATTTGAATAACCATTTCCCGAAAGAAGATATACAAATGACCAATAAGTACGTGAAAAGACACTCAACATCCCTAGTCATTAGGGAAATGCAAATCAAAATCATAGATACCATTTCATACCCACTAGAATGGCTAGAATAAGGAAGACAGACAACAGTGTTGGCAAGGATGTGGAGAAATCGGAACCCTCATATGTTGCTTGTGGGGAGGTAAAATGGTGTAGCCATTTTAGAAAACTGGCAGTTTCTTTAAAAGTTAAACATAGACTTATTATATGATCCAGCAATTCCAATCCTAGGTATCCACTCAGGAGAAATAAAATGGAATGAAAAGATTTGTCCACACTAAGACTAGTGTGCAAAAGTTCGTAGTAGCATTATTCACTACAGCCAAAAAGTGGAAACACCCAAATGGCTATCAACTGATGAGTAGATAAACAAATGTGGTGTATCTATGAAATGGAATACTCTTCGGCCATGATGAACCCTGAAAACATTATGCTAAGTGATAGAAGCTAGACACAACACATATGTTTCATATCATATGAAACAACATTTATATGAAGGGTATAGAAAGGCAAATCAGTAGAGACAGAAAGTACATTAGTGGTTGTCAGAGGCTGAGAGTGGAAATGGGGAGTGAAAGTAAAAGGCATGAGGTTTCTTTTTAGGCTGATGGAAATGCAATAAAATTAGTTTGCAGTGACAGTATTGTTGGGGCTCAGAAACATACGTCAAAGTGATGGCCTAAGAAGCAGCCTCAGAAGCAAAGTCTGTCTCTAACCTTCTTTTGCCCTCCTGTCTCTTGTCCCTCATACTCCCCTGTGCAAGCCATAGAAACTAGAATTCCTCTTCCTCAAGGTGGGTCATAGAAACCAAAACTCCTTTTCCCCAAAGCCAACCAGTAAGCCTAAAAATATTACTCTAACCTTCCCCCACCTTTCTGTGTAACAGCTGGCCATAAAGAAAGCAAGAACTCATTTCAGAAGGGTCCTACCCCATACCAATAGGTACGAACGCTGCACAGAGAGGCTAAGAAGAATCTGATCAGACAGGCTTTGCTGAGTTTCCCCACTCAGTCTGTTAACATTAGATCATAAATTGTTTTTTTTCAATCACATTTCTACATGGATGTCCCTGCTTCACAGAACCTAAGCATAAAAATGGACAGTGTTCCCTGTATCTTTGGGTCTTCATTTTAAAGGCTCCCATGTCACATAAAACTATAATCACATAAATTTGCTATGCTTTTCTCTTCTTAATCTGTATTTATTGTAGAGGTGTCAACCATGACCCTTTATGAAGGGGGGAGGAAGGGATCACCCCCTTTCTGCCCCTACAGTGCAGACCTTTTAAAAAAATACTAAAATTCATTGAATTGTGTACTTTATATTGGTGGAGCATAAATTTTATGGTATGTAAATTATATCACAATAAAGTCATTGGACAAAAAATGGCCTCTGTGGCTTTTCAAATATGTAAAGTTCGGTGTATTTTAGCTAATGGTGACTTCTTGTTCTTGTGACCTTAAAAAAGAAAAAGCCCTGTTTTTCCTTATTAGAAAGAATGATTTTAGAAAATTGGGAAAAGAACAGCACAATCCAGAAAATAAATATCCTCCATAAAATTAGAGACAATGTGGTATATGGTAAAAAAGAATTTGGGCTTTAGAGTCAGACCCGGATGCCAGTTATGAGCTGTATGTCAAATTACCTTTCCTCTGTGAACTTGGTTTCCACATCTGTAAAATGGGGTTAATGGTGACTATCACACAGCGTTGTAATGATTAAATGAGATAATGTATATGATATTAAGTGCCTAGAACAGTGTCTGGTACACACAGATACTTGATAGATGTTACCTGTCTTTTGTGTACTAGTCAGATTATGAGAATCCTGTTAACTTTAGTTTCAATCCCTACACTTTACACAAGGTAGATCCTAGTGACCAAGAGCCACTGCAGGGAGGCAGTCTTGTTCAGGGGAAATGGTTGGAGTGCAATCAGAAGATTATCTTGAAACTGTGTTTGCATCTTAAACTCTCATTTTTTACTTACACTGTAATTATGGATTAATACAAATAGACATTTCTAAAGATGCTTTTATGTGCATTTTATCCAATATTGAGAAATGTCAATTTTCTGTAACAATATTACTATTTTTGGTGAAGGGTATTTATATACAATGGGATGAGGAACATCCTTATTCATGTGTCATTCACGCCTGCTTGAGTATTTCTCTGAAATAGATAACTAGAAGTAAAATTACTGAAGCAAAAGGTATGTGCACTTTAAACTTTGATATTGCCAAATTGCCTTCTCATCAGTGATTTAAAGTCCTGTTTTTCACATCCACTCCAACGTTTAATATCATCAGTTTCAAATTTTTTGATATAAGGGGAGAAAATAACAGCTCCTTGTTGTCTTAATTTTCATTACCAATGAAATTGAGATTTTTTTTTTATGTAGCCATTTGTATTTCTTTGTATTCTTTGCCTATTTTTCTATTTTATTATCTTCTTGATTGTAGGAATGCTTTTTATAGTCTTTATATTAATCCTTTGCCATATAAGAGGATACCTCAAAAAGTTCATGGAAAAATAGAATTAAAAGATAGTATGAATATTTCCAAGAACTTTTTTTTTTTTTTTTTGCAGCTGGCTGGTACAGGGATTGAACCCTAGACCTTGGCGTTATCAGCACCATGCTCTAACCAACTTAGCTAACTTAGCCCTCCATGAACTTTTTGAAGTACCCCCATATACTTCAAATACTTATCCCAGTTTTTGTTTGTCTTCAACTTTGTTTATGGTTTTGTCATATAGAAATTTAAATATTTATATAGTATAAGTATTTTATGTCTTATTTTAAGATCTTTCTTATCTCAAGGTTACAAACATGTTCTCTTTTTAATACTTTGATTTTTTAAAACATTTACCATTTTACATTAGTTCATCTAGAAATTTTTGTGCATTTATTTTATTTTTTTATTTTTAGAAATTATTCATATTGTTTATTTAATCTTAGGGTTTTTTTGAAAATTGCTATCATGCTACTTCCCCTAGTCCTGGCTGCTGTTCTTTTGGGGGATGATATGCTGGCCCATTTATTGAAATAACATATATAATCTAGCAAGATACATGTCAGTCAGGCTTTAGGTTGGAGCCAGGCCTGGCAAATATTTTTCAAACAATCTTGTCTCCATACTTTCATCCTGAGGTGGAACTATTGAGAGTGTGATGGAAAAAATGCGAGTGAGATATTGGGTCCTGTGAGAATCCTTCTTTTTGTGCATTTAAATATTGTATATAGGAATCAAACTTTTTTTCCTAAATGGGTAACCAGTTACGCTAATGCTTTTTCTCATGCAATTAAACTGATGTGTTTTTATCATATTCTAAGAATCTATGAACACATAGGTCAATTTCTCTTCCATTGAATTGTCTATTTTAGTTAATACCACACAAGTTTAATTGCTAAAGGTTTAGGTATGTTTTGATATCCCTAGAACAAGTCTTATTTTTCAATTTTTTTTGGCAATTTTGTTCATTTTTAAATTGCATGAATTTTATTATTTATTTATTTATTTATTTTGGTCTTTTTCGTGACCGGTAAGGGGATCGCAACCCCCGGTGTGGTGTCGCCCACACCGCGCTCAGTCAGCGAGCGCACCGGCCACTCCCACTTAGGATCCGAACCCGCAGCGGGAGCGACGCTGCGCTCCCAGTGCTGCACCCTCCCGAATGCGCCACGGGGCCGGCCCATAAATTGCATGAATTTTAGAATCAGTTTGTCACTTTTAAAAAACAGTCTCATCAGGATTTTGATTGAGATTGCACTGAATACAGATTGCATTCAATATAAAAATAACATCTTTATACTGTTAAGTCCACTAAACATTCTTCTAAACATAGCATGTTTCACACATAGTATGTATATGTATATACACACCCTAACAGAAACACAAAACCTCTGGATCTGGGGAACAGAGCACTTATTACTCAGAGCATGTTGTGCCTGTTCCCCACACTAATTCTATTTTCTGCTATGTCCAGTCTGCTGTTAAACCTATCCAGTGAGTTATTAACATCAGATGTTATACTTTGTGTTCTAAAATGTCTATATTATCTATTGCTATGAACCAATAACCTCAAAACTTAGCAGCTAAAGATAACAAATATTTTATTATCTCGTGGTTTCTCTTGGTTAGAAATCCAGGTGAAGCTGAGCTGGGTGCCTGTTGCTTAAGGTCCCTTTTGGGGTTGCAAACAGTTGGTGCTGTGGTGTCATTGAAGGCTCAACTGGGGTGGGGAAGTAGAGAGCACGAATGCAGGGGTGGTGGTGGTATCTACTTCCAAGCTCACTCACATAGTTGTTGGCAGGTCTTGCTCCCTCATCACACTGGTCTCTCCACAGGATTGCCTCATGACATGGCAACTATTTTCTCTCATGGTAAACGTTCATAGAGTGAGAGTGAGCATCCAAGATGTAAGCCACAGTCTTTATCTTACTTTAGAAGTGACATCTCACTTCTATCACATTATATGTTTTAGAAGTGAGTCAATAAATCCAGACCACACTTAAAAGGATGAAATTACACAAGGGTGTAAATACCAGGAACTGGGGATTATTAGGGACCATAGTAGAGGTTGCCAATCAGAATGTCTTTGATTTTTTTTCCAGAAGAAATCATCAGCAAGTAGAACATCTTTGATTTTTTTACAGATTCTAATTCTCTGTTGAATCCTTCTCTTTATCTATTTTGTCTATCTCTTTTATATCTTTAACATAATATTTGTATTTATTTTAATGTTTTTATCTGCTAGCTCTAATATCTAGATTATCCCTGGGTCATCTTCTATTCAATATTTTATCTCTTATCATTTACTTTTTTCTGCTTTACATATTTAGTAACTTTCTTTTGTAAGCTGGACATCATGGATAATATGTTTTATATTATGTTCATTTTCTCTAATGAAATATTAAGTTTTGTTTTGGCAGGTTTTGAGACTTGAATTTAGGCTTCAATCAGTTGGATCTATTTTAGTTTTGCCCATACTTCTAGGGTGTAGTCCTTACTCCTAGGGTGATGCTTTTCTGGAGTCTCAACTGAATACCTGGCATATGCACCAAGATCTATCCACTTTGGCCACGCCCAGTCTTGTTATCTCCCCAGCTCTGTGTGACTTTGAATTTCCCTGTCAGCTCTCAGCTCCCAGAAGTTGTTGTCTGCTAGGCCACCTTATCTGCTTGTGTTCAGCCTAGCAGTTGGCCAAGCACTTGAGGAACATCTTTATGAAAACTTTTCAGGGTCCTGGCCAATGGCTTCCTCCATTTTGGTTCCCTGCCCCTCAAATCCCAGTCATACTAGCAGCCCTACACTCCAATCTCTGCCTCCTATATCTGATAAGAATGCTGCAGTCTGCCTTGATTCAACCTCTCCAGACCACACTTTGGAAAATACCCTCAGGAAAAAAATGTGTGTGAATGTAGGGCCCACCTCTCAAGAATCACATCCCTGAATTGGTTGCTCTCCATGGCTGTATATAGTTATTCTTCTGCATATTTTGTTCTGCTTTTATGTTTGTTTATTGTGGGAGGGTAGATCCAATACCAGCTACTGCCTCATGGTTGAAACTTGAAGTCCTCAAAGGGCCTAAGTACAGTGGGGAGCCAACATTTCACCAGCCATATTTTTATTTCTACTATAGTTACTTGTTTCTTTTCCCTAACAGTCAATTCACATTTCATAGGTGCCATATCCTCTCATCTTTTTGAGGATATTAATGTTATTTACTTTAAAGTGTCCTTTTATTTGTTCTAGTAACTCTTTTCATTAGTCATTAGTTCTTTTGTTTATACAATTCAGTGCCTCTTTTTCCTAATGTTGGTTTTCTTCAGATGTTTGGCAAATTCTGACTAAATGCTTAGGTCTGTGTTTGAGATTCTCTGATAGACTCCATGAATGCTTTTATTTACTTTGTAGTACCATTAGTCTATGTATGGTTATGATAAAACATTGCTAGACAGATTGCTAGTGGTTAGACTCCCCACTCATGCTGGGTGTTACCAGCAATCTAAAACTTTTCTGGTCAAGGATTCCCATATTCATTGCTCTCACCTGGGGGTTCATGCATATGTTTTTGTCTGCTTGCCGCAGATGGGGAAAGAGAAGAAGTCAGTCATTTTTTTGTTTTATATGAATGCCCCAACCACTCATCCTGATAGGGTTCTCTTTTGCTCCCCAGATCTGTCACTTTGATGAACAGTCAGAGACTCTCAGACACAGAGACCCTCCACATTTCATAGCGAGGCTCTCCTGCCTTTATTTATTTATTTATGTACTTTGGCTTCCTCTGTCTGCCTTTCATTTTTAAAAGAGTCCTTATAGCTTCTGGCTCAACAAAGGCACCACTTCTTGTTTTCAGTTCTTGTGGATTTAAGGTCTAGTTTTTTAAAATCTCTGTGGTTTGGGGTAAGAGAGGGAGGCAATGTACACGGGAGGTAGTCTGATGTCTGGACTCAGTGGCTCCTGGAAATCTTTCTGTTGTCCTGACACTAAAAGCTGGCTTGGCTCAGCATAGAATTCTTGAGTTACAAAACTCTGCAGAACGTTACTCTACTGTGCTCTGACATTTAGTTTTTCATGTGGTAATTCTGATGCCATTCTGATTCTCTGTTATTTTTAGGTAACCTATTTTTTCTTGCCTTCATGCTTTCATTATTCTTAAAACTCAAAAATCTAGCTAGGATATGTATATATATGAAATCCTTTGTGTTACTTTTGCCTCATTATGTTAATTTAAAATCATGTGCTCTAAAGAGTCAAGGCTTTCTTCAAGGAACATTTTCTTTATTTCTTTTATTATTGCTTCTCCCTCAACTCTCTTCCTCCTGATATTCTTTTTATATGTCTATTCAGTCTTCTAGGATTGTCCTCCATGTCTCTCATCTTTTCTCTCATCGTTTCCATTATTTATCATTTGCCTCTGCATTGGGAAAACTTTTCTGTCTTCTCTTTTAACTCACTAATTCTTTTTTTGTAATATCCTACCTGCTATTACTGCTTCCATTACATTTTAAAATTTACTTATTGTCCCACATCAGGTTATATTTTTATTACAGCCTGCTCCAGTTTCACAGATATAGTGCCCTCTTGAATATTGTTGAGACTATGAAATAGAAGAGTTCTAGTTTGGGGCCGGCCCGGTGGCGCACTGCTACAGTGCGCCACTTGGAAGCGCGGCGGCGCTCCCGCTGAGGGTTCGGATCCCACATACAGACCAGTTCCCGCTCACTGGCTGAGCGAGGTGCGGGCGCAACACCGAGGGTTGCGATCCCGTTGCCGGTCCCGGTCCGGTACGGGCGCGACACTGAGGGTTGTGATCCGTTGCCGGACACAAAAAAAGACAAAAAGGAAAAAAAGAAAAAAAAAAAAAAAAAAAATCAACTCAAAATGGATTACAGACTTAAATTTAAGACCCAAAACTATGAAACTACTAGAAGAAAACATAGGGGGAACAGTCCACGACATGGAGCTGGGCAAAGATTTTAAAAATAAGACTTCAAAACCACAAGCAAGGGCCGGCCCATGGCTCACTCGAGAGAGTGTGGTGCTGATAACACCAAGGCCATGGGTTCGGATCCCACATACAGACCAGTTCCCGCTCACTGGCTGAGCGAGGTGCGGGCGCAACACCGAGGGTTGCGATCCCGTTGCCGGTCCCGGTCCGGTACGGGCGCGACACTGAGGGTTGTGATCCGTTGCCGGACACAAAAAAAGACAAAAAGGAAAAAAAGAAAAAAAAAAAAAAAAAAAAAAGAAGATTTCTAGTTTTCTCCCATTTTTTGGGTAACTTGCGTGGGAGACCATTGCTCTGAATCATTATGGTGAAT
>NW_007726166.1:934734-957269 GCF_000696425.1 Galeopterus variegatus
GGGTTGCGATCCATTGCCGGACACGGAAAAAAGACAAAAAACAAAAAAAAAAAAAAAAAATCAACTCAAAATGGATTACAGACTTAAATTTAAGACCCAAAACTATGAAACTACTAGAAGAAAACATAGGGGGAACAGTCCACGACATGGAGCTGGGCAAAGATTTTAAAAATAAGACTTCAAAACCACAAGCAAGGGCCGGCCCATGGCTCACTCGAGAGAGTGTGGTGCTGATAACACCAAGGCCATGGGTTCGGATCCCATATAGGGATGGCCAGTTAGCTCACTGGGTGAGCATGGTACTGACATTTTTTTTTGAAGGGTTAAGATCCCCTTACCGTTCATCTTTAAAAAAAAAAAAAAAAAAAAGCACAAACAATAAAAGCAAAAATAGTCAGGTGAGATTACATTAAACTAAAAAGCTTTTTTTGAAGGAAACTGTTAACAGAATGAAGAGATAACCTACAGAATGGGAGAAAATATTCACAAACTATAAATCTGACAAGAGATTAATATCAAGAAAGTATAAGGAACTTAAACAACAGCAAAAAAACAAATAACCCAATTGCAAAATGGGCAAAAGATCTTTGTGCACATCTCTCAAAAAAAGACATATAAATGCTGGCCAACAGGCATATGAAAAAATGCTCAACCTTGCTAATCATCAGGGAAATGCAAACCAAAACAATGAGATATTGCCTCACTCCAATGAGAATGGCTGTTATCAAGACAGAAGAAAACAAGTGTTGGCAAGGATGTGGAGAAAAGGGAACACTTGCATACAGTTGTTGGGAATGCAAACTACTATAGCCATTACGGAAAACAGTGTGGAGTTTCCTCCAAAAATAAAAAATAGAACTACTTTATGATCCAGTAATACCCTGACTGGGTATGTACACAAAGGAAATGAAGTTAGTTATCAAAGAGGTATCTGTCCTCTCATGTTTATTGCAGCACAATTTACAATAGCCAAGATATGGAATCAATCTAAGCCCTTCCCCTTTGAGCCCCAGCCCTGTGTGTTGCTGAGGTGGGCAGGAGTGGAGCAGGCTTAGGGCCGGGATGTCCCGAGTAGCCTGGCTCCCCGCAAGGCTAATCCTTTCCCTTCTGCGGGGGCCATGAGGACAAGGATGGCCCCAGGGAGACTGTGGGTGCTCAGTAAATAGCTAGTGAATACCTGCTGAGGGCTTTGTTAAGAGGAAATGAGAGAATAACCTGAAGGATAGCCTGCTCAAAAGTGGTAGTCTAGGGCTGGCCAGTTAGCTCAGTTGTTTAGAGCGTGGTGCTGATAACACCAAGGTCCACAGTTCCATCCCTGAACCAGCAAGCCACCAAATAAAAATCAACAAAAAAGTGGCATATATACACAGTGGAATACTATTCATCCATAAAAAGAATAAAATCCTGTCATTTACAGCAACATGGATGGACTTGGAAGACATTGTGTTAAGTGAAGTAAGCCAGGCACAGAAAGACAGATACCACATGATCTCATTAATATGTGGTGTATAAGAAAAAAAAAGTTTGTATTATAGAGACAGAGAGTAAAACAGCAGTGGTTATCAGAGACTAGGGAGAGGAGGTAGGGAGGAAAAACAGTGACAGGTTGGCCGACGGGTACAGATTTATAATTAGATGGGAAGAGTAAGTTCTGTTCTATTGCACAGTAGGGTGATTATGGTTAACACAAGTTTTGTATATTACATAATGGCTAGAGGAGAGGCTTTTGAATGTTTTTGTCACAAAGAAATGATGGGACGATGGATACATTAACCACCCTACCCATCATTATATGACATTATATGTGTATCAAAACATCAGATTGTACCCCATAAGTATGTACAATTACAATGTATTAATTAAAATAAATAAATTTTTTAAAAAGAGAGTGAACATATCACCCTCACAGTCTTTCTCCTGCCCCTTTGTAATCTCTCTTTCCTATCTCTCCCTTTCTGCACCCACATCCTCAGGCAACTACTGATCTGCTTTCTGTCACTAAAAGTTATTCACATTTTGTATAAATGTAATCATACAGTATGTATTTTTCTTTATTCATCTTTCACTTAGCAGAACTATTTTGAGCTTCATCTATATTGTTATGCATAACAATAGTTCACTCATTTTGTTGCTGAGTATATTCCACTATGTGCATAGTACAATTTGTTTATTCATTCTCCTGTTGGGAAATTTTGTTGTTTTCAGTTTGGGGCTATTACAAGTAGCATTGGTATAAATATTTGTGTAAATGTCTTTGTATGGAATATATTTTTGTTTCTCAGGTAAATACCTAGAGTGGAATGGCTAGTTATTATGGTAGTTGTATGTTTTTATTTTTAAAGAAACTTCCAAACTCCAAAAAGTGATTGTATCATTTTGTACTACCAAAAATAGTGGTTGAAAATTCCAGTTGCTCCACTTCTCATCAACACTTGGTATGTTCAGTTTTTTTTAGTTTGAGGCAGTCTAATAGGTGTGTAGTGATAACTTATGAGGGTACTTCAAAAAGTTCATAGAAAAATGGAATTAAAAGGTACTATGAGGGCTGGCCTGTGGCTCACTTGGGAGAGTGTGGTGCTGGTAACACCAAGGCCACAGGTTCAGATCCTTATATAGGGATGGCCGGTTAGCTCACTTGTGAGAGTGTGGTGCTGACAACACCAAGTCAAGGGTTAAGATCCCCTTACTGGTCATCTTTAAAAAAATAAATAAAAGGTACTATGAGGGCTGGCCTGTGGCTCACTTGGGAGAGTGGGGTGCTGGTAACACCAAGGCCACAGGTTCAGATCCTTATATAGGGATGGCCGGTTAGCTCACTTGTGAGAGTGTGGTGCTGACAACACCAAGTCAAGGGTTAAGATCCCCTTACTGGTCATCTTTAAAAAAATAAATAAAAGGTACTATGAATCCTTTCATGAATTTTTTTGAAGTACCCTCATATTATGGTTTTAATTTGCATTTTTCTAATAACCTATGATGTTGAGCGTCTTTTCATTTGCATATTTGCCATCTGATTATCTTCTTTGGTGAAGTGTCTGTTTAAATCTTTATCCATTTTAACAAATCGATTGTTTTCTTATTATTGAGTCTTGAGAGTTCTTTATATATTCTGGACAACAGTCACTAGATATATAATTTTCAAGTATTTTCTTTTAGTCTGTGGCTTGTCTTTCCATTCTCTTCACAGTGCCTTCAAAAGAGTAGAAGATTTTAATTCTGATGAAGTCTAATTTATCAATGTTTTTCTATTATAATGATTTGGGTGTTATGTATGAGAAATCTTTGCCTAATCCATGGATGACAGCAGGCATCCTTGCCTTATTCCTGAATTTAGGGGGAAAGCATTCACTATTTTACCATTAAGGACATTGTTAGCTGTAGTTTTTTCATAGATGCCCTTCATCAGGTTGAGGCTGTTCTCATCTATTTGTTGAGAGGTTTTTTTTCAAGAACAGGTATTGATTTTAGCAAATATTTTTATGCATCTATTGAGATAATCATGTTTCTTTCTTTTTTAGTCTGTCAATATGGAGAATTTCATTGATTGGTTTTTGAATGTTAAGCCAACCTTGCATTCCCAGGGGTAAACTCCTTTGTTATGATGTATTATCTTTTTTACATGCTGTTGTTTTCGATTTGATAAGATTTTGTTAATAATGTCTGCATCTATTTTATGAGGGATGTTGATCTGTGGTTTTCTTGTATCATCTCTCTCTGGTTTTGGTATCAAACTAATGTGGCCCTCATAGAATGAGTTGGGAAGTACTCCCTTCTCTTTTTCTCAAAGGGTTTGTGTAAAATTGTTATTATTTCTTCCTTAAAAGTTTTATAAAGTTAACTAGTGAAGCCATATGGGCCTGAAGTTTTCTGTGTGGGAAAATTAAACAAATTCAATGTCTTTAATAGATATAGGATTATTCAGGTTGTATATTTCTTCTTGCATGAGCTTTTATACTTTGTGTCTTTTGAGGATTTTGTTCACTTCATCTGTATTGTCAAACTTACTGGCATAACATTGTTCATAATATTCCCTTATTATCACTTTAGTATCTGTAGTCTGCATGTAAGTCACCTTTATTATTCTTGGTATTGATCATTTGTGTCTTATTTCTTCTTTTTTTCTGATCCATTTTACCTAGAGGATTATACATTTTGTTGATCTCCCATAACCATCTCTCTTTATTTTATTTTATTATTTTTTTACATTCTATGATGTTGTGGAGCAGTTGGGAGGTAGGGGGAGACGGGCAAGGGGAAGGAAATGTTATGGAAGAGGGAGGGAGGAGGAGGGGCAGGATTGAGGCCTGTAGCACCCCCCACATTCCCACAGGGGAGACCAGGAGGCTTTCAGTGGTGGCTTGGTCATTGCCGGGCTAGGTGCAGATGTCAGGGGGGTGTGGCAAAAGCCCTCCCCTCCCACCTCCCCAGCTTGGGAACCTGGGGCCCTTCTTGCTGCAGCTTGGTGGTCATCACTGGGCTGGTTGCTCGTGTTTGGGGGGCATAACCAAGACCCAAGACCCCCCACCACACCAACTTGAGAGAGCCTGGGGCACTTCCTGTGGCAGCTCGGTGGTCATCACCAGGCTGGATGCAGGTGGAGAGGGTGTGGCCGAGGCCCAAGGCCCCCCACCAACCCAGCTCGGGAGAGCCTGGGGCGCTTCCTGCAGCGGCTTGGTGGTTGTTGCTGGGCTGGTTGCTCATGTTGGGGGGGCGTGACCAAGGCCCTAGGTCCCCACTGCCCTGGCTCAAGAGAGCCCTGGGGACTTCCTGTGGTGGCTTGGTGGTTGTCACTGGGCTGGCTGCAGGTGTGGGGGTGCATAACCAAGGCCCTTGGCCCCCACTGCCCTGGCTCAGGAGAGTCCGGGGTGCTTTCTGCAGTGGCTTGGTGGTCATCACTGGGCTGGTTGCTCGTATTCGGGGGGCATAACCAAGGCCCTTGGCCCCCTACCACCCCAGCTCGGGAGAGCCTGGGGTGCTTTCTGAAGTGGCCCAGTGGTTGTCACTGGGGTGGTTGCACTTGTTGGGGGGCTGTGACCAAGGCCTTCGGCCCCCCCCCCTCAGGACTGGTTGCAGGTGTTGGGGGGCATAACTGAAGCCCCCAGCCCTCCCCCATTTCTGGTTTTGTAGCCCAAGGGACTTTTGGTCCTTCTAAGTGTTACAGGTGTTCTTTCGTGAAATGAGAACTTTATTAGTTACTATCAAACTTTGTCTCTGGTTGTGGTTTTTTCTTTCAGTTCTGTGCTGGATTATTTGCTGTTCTCCCCACTCAAACTCCGCACTGGAGCTAATTTGCTGTCCTTTGCTTACTTCTAAAATGGGGAAACTTCCTGTACTTGAGCTCTGTGTTTGACCTAAATTGCTGCTTTGCTGCTGATTCCCTAGGGAAGGCTTTTTGTGCAGCTCAAGTTTTAATGGTTGACTTTGTAGGTACTTCTGGTTCTAGTGAAATTCAGTGCACCTGGGTTGTGTAGAAACACTGGTCTGGGCCTGAGTCTTTTCATCAAACTGCACCCCATGCAATTCTCCAGTCTCCTCTGAGTGGTCCTACACTGATTGGGGGCAGATCAGCTGTCCTTGCTGTGACCCAGTGTTCCCCCGGTGGGCTCGTCTCCCCCACTGCCCATGCTGCAAACACTTCCTATGGAATGGGCAGTGCTCCCGTCACTCGCAATGACTCACCGACCTCTGAATGGCTCCTTTTTTTCAGTTGTTGTGGCTTCTCAGTCCTGTGTGGGTCCACAGGAACCCTATTAGTGGTATTGCTGTCCTGGGGGCCACCAAGGCCCTCTTCTCCCCTGCCATATCCAAGCAACTTCATCCAAAAGTCAGAGCTGTGGCTTTTGCCAGCTTCTTCTGCTCCGTGTGCTCAGCAGCTCCATCCTGGAAAAGCTTGAAACAGTCAGAGTAGTTTTTTCTTTCTCTCGTTGTGGCTTCTCCCACCTTCATGCACTCTGTAGGTATCTCCTCCTCTTCCCCTGAGCTCTAGTGGCCCCAGCTTGGCTATTGATACAGTTTGGATGTGTTGTCCCCACAAAACTCATGTGGAAATCTGATCCCCAATGTGATAGTGTTGGATGCTGTTTGAGTCATGGGGGTGGACCCCTCATGAATGGATTAATGCTCCCCCTGGGGGGTGGGGGTCCTGAGTGAGATCTCGCTCTATTAGTTCCCGTGACAGCTTATTGTTTAAAAGACCCTGGCACCTCCTCTCTCTTCTCTTGCTTCTTCTCGCCATGTGATCTGTTTGTACCTGCTGCTGCCTGCTGCTTTCTGCCATGAGTAGAAGCAGCCTGAGGCCCACAACAGATACAACTGTTCCAGGATCATAAGCCAAATAAACCTTTGTTCTTTATAAATTACCCAGTCTTGGGTATTCTGTTATAGCAACACAAAATGGACTAAGACAGCTGTCATTGATTTTTTATAGTTGTAAATTGGTTGATTTGTGAGAGAGAGTGCTGGGGACCATCTATTCTGCCATCTTGACCACAAGTTCACATAACCATCTCTTGTTTTTACTGATTTTTTCTATTGTTTTTCTGTTTTATTTTTTCATTTATTTCTACTATAGCCTTTTTTGTTTCCTTTCTTTTGCTTACTTTGGGTTTTATTTGCTCTTCTATTTCTAGTTTATTACTTTTTAATTAGTTTTTTTAATTAAAAAAATATTTTCCCCCACCCAGTTATCTTCCAACCTCACTTCTCCTCCCCCTTTCCTCCCCACTCTACTTTGTAGCCCTAGGAATATTCCCTCCCTCTGTAAGACCAGTGCACTACTGGTGGTCTTTCTTTCCTTCCTTCTTTCTCTCTTAGCTCCCACATATGTGTGAGCATGTGAGATATTTATCCCTCTGTGCTTTGCTTATTTCACTCAATATAAGTTTCTCTAGGTCATCCATGTTGCAAATGGGAGTATTTCATTCTTTTTTATGGCAGAGTAGTATTCCATGGTGTATATATACCACAGTTTCCTTATCCAGTCATCCATAGATGGACATTTAGGTAGGTTCCATGTCTTGTCTATTGTAAACAGAGCTGTGATGAGCATGGGAGAGCAGGTATCCCTTTAACCTGATGATTTACATTTCTTTGGGTATATGCCCAGAAGAGGGATTGCTAGATTGTATGGAAAATCTATCTGTAGTTGTTTGAGAAAACTGCATACTGTTTCCCATAGTGGTTGTACTAATTTGCAGTCCCACCAACAGTGTGGGAGTGTCCCCTTCTCTCTACACCCTTGCCAGCATTTGTTATTCACTGTCTTTTTGATTACAGCCAGTCTAACTGGGGTGAGGTGGTATCTCAACATAGTTTTAATTTGCATTTCCCTGATGACTAGTGAAGTTGAGCATTTTTTCATGTATCTGTTAGCCATTTGTATGTCTTCCTTTGAAAAATGTATATTCAGCTCCCTTGCCCATTTTTTAATTGGGTTATTTGATTTTTACTGTATAATTGCTTGAGTTCTATGTATATTCTGGATATTAATCCCTTGTTGGATGCATAGTTAGCAAAAATTTTCTCCCACATTAACATTTCTTTGGACAAATTTGTGGGGTACAAGATGTTGTTTCAATACATGCACAATGATTCATGTAGCATATTTTTGTACCCATTTGTCCACCACTTTTCCTTCACCCTCCTCCCCCCTCCCCACCCCTGCCTCTGATAACCATTATTTTACTCTCTACTTCTATTTCTATGAGAACCACTTTTTTTTCTTTTAGATTCCACATATGAGTGACGTCATGTGATATTTGTCTTTTTGTGCCTGATTTAGTTCACTTAACATGATGCTCTATCTAAGTTCCATCAAAGTTGCTGCAAAAATAGGATATCATTTTTTTAAAATAGCTGAGTGGTAGTCTATTATGTACATATACCAGTTTTTTTCTCCATTCATCCATTGATGGACATTTAGGTTGATTCCATCTCTTGGCTATGGTGAATAGTGCTGCCATGAACATGGGAGTGCAGGTATTTTTTTGATATATTGATTTCATTTCCTTTGGGTATATACCCAGCAGTGAGATAGCTGGGTCATAGAGTAGATCTATTTTTAGTTATCTGAGGAAACTTCATACTGTTTTCCACAGTGGCTGTACCAATTCACACTCCCACCAGCAATGTAGGAGAGTTCCTTTTTTTCCATAGCCAGCATTTGGGTTTTTTTTTTTTTGTCTCGTTGACAATAGCCATTCTAACTAAAGTGACATGGCATCTAATTGTGGTTTTAATTTGCATTTCCCTGATGACTATTGATGTTGAGTATTTTTTCATGTGCCTGTTGGCCATTTGTATGTCTTCTTTTGAGAATTGTCTGTTCAGGTCCTTTGCCCATTTTTTGATTGGTTTTTTTTTTCTTTTGAGTGTTGGGGCATTGAGGCCACACACCTCCTCCCGGGGCAGAGAACTAGCCACGACCCCACCCACATACATGTATGTAATCTGTTGAAAATATTCGCCTGGACAGGAGAGATAAAGATGGCGCCTGACGGAAGCTGCTGGGGAGTGACCAAGGAAAGACATAGTTTAAAATTATTGGATAAAAGATATTTCTGCGCTTGTGCTCACCGTGTGATTGCAATAGCAAAGCATTAGAGCAAGATGCATGTTCACATGACCTTTAAGATGATAGGTTGAAGTTAGGAAATCCCCTTGCCATATGCTTATAAAAGCAGGTGCTTGTGTGGAAATAAACAGAACTGCCTGATGGAACCCCTGCCGCGTCTGAGCGTCTCTCTGTGGGGCTGAATAGGCAGGCAGCATACTCACCTTCCTCCTGGGCTCTCCTGGCCACTAGGGTGGCAGGAGTAATCCTACTGGTTCCCTCTCTTGCTCATCCTGTGGCGGGGGGAATAAGGGGCTACTGGGAGGTTTGGGGCCCGCTGCCCCTGAGCCCCCACAGTTGAGTAATTTAAATTCCTTGTCTGATGTGGCTGCAAACACTTTCTCCTATTCTGTAGGTTGTCTCTTCACTTTGTTGACAGTGTCCCTTGCTGTGCAGAAGCTTTTTAGTTTGATGTAGTCCCATTTGTCTATTTTTGCTTTAGTTGCCTGTGCCTTTGTAGTCTCACTCAAGAAAGCACTGCCCACACCCATTTCATTTCCACTATATTTCCTTCTAGTAGTTTCATAGTTTCGGATCTTAACTTTATGTCTTCGATCCAGTTTTAGTTGAATTTTGTGTATAGTGAGAGATAGTGGTCCACTTTCAATCTTCTGCATGTGGATATACAGTTTTCCCAGCACCATTTGTTGAAGAAACTGTGTTTTCCCCCTTGTATGTTTTTGGCACTTTTGTCAAAAATCAGTTGGCTCTAAGTGTGTGGGAGCTTATTTATGGGCTTTCTATTCTATTCCATTGGTCAATTTGTCTGCCAGTACCATACTGTTTTGGTTACTATAGCTTTATAGTATATATTGAAATCAGGAAGTGTGATGCCTCCAACTTTGTTCTTTTTGTTCAAGATTGCTTTCACTATAAGGGGTCCTTTGTAGTTCCATACAGATTTTAAGATAGATTTTTCTATTTCTGTGACGAATGTCATTGGTATTTTGATAGGGATTGCATTAAATGTGTAGATTGCTTTAGATAATATGAACATTTTGATGATGTTAATTCTTCCAGCTCATGAACATGGGACATCTTTCCATTTACTTGTGTCCTCTTCCATTTTTTTCACTGATATTTTATAGTTTTCTTTGTAGATGTCTTTCACCTCTTTCATTAAATTTACTCCTAGGTATTTCATTTTTTTTTTGGCAGCTGTTGTGAATTGGTTTACTTTTAAAATGTCTTCCCTGGCTATTTCGTTGTTGGCATGTAAGAAGGCTATTAATTTTTAGGTGTTAATTTTGTAACCTGCCACTTTACTGAATTTATTTATTAGTTCCAGTAATTTTTTGGTGGCCATGTCACTCTAAACATGTCTGATCTCATCTGACTCAGAAGCCAAGCATGGTTGGGCCTGTTCAGTACTTGGATGGGAGGGGTGGCCTGGAAGACTTCTGAGATGTCTTTGGGGTCTTTCTCCCATTGTCTTAGCTATTAGCACCTGGCTGCCTCATAGCCATGTTAATGTCTTTAGCAACCAGTCCTTCCACTGCACCCTTGACATTTTCTTCTGAGAATGCTCTCACATTCTCTAGCACAAGACCAGGCTGCAGCAAACTTTTTAAATCTTTATGCTCTGCTTCCTTTTTAATTATAAATTCTGGCTTTACATCTTGCCTTTTCTGCCATAACTCAGTGTAGGCTGTTGCAAGTAGCCATGCAGTTTCCTGAATGCTTTCCTGCTTAAAAATTTCTTCCACCAAATATTCTCGTTCTTAATTCTTAAGTCCCACCTTCCACAAAGTCCTAGGGCATGGAAACAATGCAGCCAAGTTCCATGCTATGATGTGGGAAGAGTGATCTTCTGTCCAATTTCCAATAAGTTCCTCATTTCCGAGACCTCAACAGCATGGACTTTACTGTCCACATTTCTATCAAGATTCTAGTCACCACCATTTAACCAGCCTCTAAAATGTTCCAAACTTCTCCTTTTTTTTTTTTTTGGTCTTCTGAGTCCTCCAAACTTTTCCAGCCTCTACCCAATACACAATCCCAAAGCTGCTTCCAGATTTTCAAGTATTTGTTGTAGGCAACACCCCACCCCTGGTACCAATTTTCTGTATTAGTCTATTTCTGTTGCTTATTTATTTATTTATTTTTCCCCTTTTTGTCTTTTTTACTGACCGGTAACGGGATCGTAACCCTCGGTGTCGCACCTGCACTGCGCTCAGCCAGTGAGCGGGAACCGGTCTTCACATGGGATCCGAACCCTCGGCAGGAGCGCCACCACACTCCCAAGTGGAGCACTCTCCAGTGCGCCACTGGGCCGGCCCTATTTCTGTTGCTTATAACAGAAATACCTGAACTGGATAATTTGAAGAGTAACATTATTTACTGTCTACAGTTTTGAAGGCTGGGAAGTCCAAAGACCAGGGAACATATCTGGTGAGGACCTTGTTGGTGGTAACTCTACACAGTAAGCCAGGGTCTCCCATGGCAGAGGCTGAGCTAGAGAGAGAGAGTGAGTCTCTCACTAAGTCTCCTTTTAAAGCCACCAGAACCATGCCCATGACCACCCATCCATTCACAATCTAATCACCTCTTTAAGACCCCACCTTTCAATTACCATAATAGGATTTCCCACCCTCTTAACACTGTCAGTGGGAATGGGAATTAAGCCTCTAATACATAAAACTTGGGGGACACAATTCAATCTATATCAAGTCTTTAGGGTTTTCTATGTATAGGATCATGTCATCTTCAAATAGGGATAGTTTGACTTCCTTCTTTCTGATTTGAATGCCCTTTATTTCTTTCTCTTGCCTTATTGCCCAGGCAAGAACTTCTAGAACTTCTATGTTGAATAAGAGTAGGGAAAGTGGGCATCCTTGTCTTTTCACGTATCTTAGAGGAAAACCCTCCAATTTTTGTCCGTTCAGTATATTGTCTGTGGGTTTGTTATATGTGGCGTTTACTATGTTGAGGTACATTCCTTCTACACTTAATTTGTTGAGCGTTTTTACCATGAAGTGGTGTTGGATTTTATCAAATGCTTTTTCTGCATCTATTAAAATGATCATATGGATTTTTCCTTCATTCTGTTGATGTGATGTATCACTTTTACAGATTTGCATATGTTTTTTATTTTTTTTTTTCTTTTTTCGTGTCCGGCAACGGATCGCAACCCTCAGTGTCGCGCCCGTACCGGACCGGGACCAGCAACGGGATCGCAACCCTCGGTGTTGCGCCCACACCTCGCTCAGCCAGTGAGCGGGAACCGGTCTGTATGTGGGATCCGAACCCTCGGCGGGAGCGCCACTGTACTCCCAAGCGGCGCACTGTAGCAGTGCGCCACCGGGCCGGCCCCAGATTTGCATATGTTGAACCACCCTCGCATCCCTGGGATGAATCCCACTTGTTCATGATGTATGATCTTTTTAATTTGTTTCTGGAATCTGTTTGGTACAATTTTGTTGAGAATCTTCACATCTGTGTTCATTAGGAATATTGGTCTATAGTTTTCTTTTTTTTGTTGTGTCTTTTTCCAGTTTTGGTGTAAGGGTAATGCTGGCCTTGAAGAATGAATTTGGAAGTACCCCCTCCTCTTCAACTTTTTGGAAGAGTTTGAAAAAGATTGGTATTAGTTCTTCTTTGAGTGTTTGGTAGAATTCAGCATTGAAACCATCTGGTCCTGGGGTTTTATTTGTTGGAAGACTTTTTATGCTGCTTCATTCTTATTATTCATTATCAGTCTGTTTAGGTTTTCTAGTTCTTCAACTTTGGTAAGTTGTATGTGTCCCGAAATTTATCCATTTCTTCCAGTTTTTCCAGTTTATTCACATATAATTGTTTGCAGTAGTCTCTTATGATCCCTTGTATTTCTGTGGCATCAGTTGTAATGTCCCCCTTTTCACTTCTGATTTTATTTAATTGAGTCTTCTCTGTTTTTTCTTCATTACTCTAGCTAAAGATTTATCAATTTTGTCTTTTCAAAAAGCAACTCTGTTTCACCAGTCTTTTGTACTTTTAAAAAAATCTCTAATTCATTTATTTCTGCTCTGATCTTTGCTATTTCTCTCCTTCTGATTTGGAGTTTTATTTGTTCTTCTTTTTCCAGCTCCTTGAAGTCCACAAGGTGTAATGTTAGGTTGTTTATTTAGAGTCTTTTTTTTTAGCGGCATTTACTGCTATAAACTTCCCTTTTAGAAGTGCTTTTGTTGGGCTGGCCCGGTGGCACACTGGATAGTGCGCCGCTTGGGAAGCGTGGCGGCACTCCCGCCCGAGGGTTCGGATCCCACATACAGACCGGTTCCCGCTCACTGGCTGAGCGAGGCGCGGGAGCAACGCCGAGGGTTGCAATCCTGTTGCCTGTCCCCGGTCCGGTACGGGGGCAACACTGAGGGTTGTGATCCGTTGCGATCCGTTGCCGGACACGGAAAAAGACAAAAAAAAAAAAAAAGAACTGCTTTTGCTGTATCCCATAGGTTCTGGTATGTTGTGTTTTCATCTTCATTTGTCTCCAGAAATTTAAATTTTTTCTCTTCCTTCCTTCCTTCCTTCCTTCCTTCCTTCCTTCCTTCCTTCCTTCCTTCCTATTTTAACTTCTCAATATACATTATAGTCGATTTTCATGACTCCTTACGTGTTCCTCTTCCTCCCTCCCTCTCTCCCCTCCCCCCTACATCATATCTGTTCACATGTCTTAAAAAGTTCAAGGAATTGTTGTGATTGTTATGCCTTCTTCTCCCCACTTTGTGTGTTTATTTATTTATTTATTTTTAGCTCCCACAAATAAGTGAGACCATGTGGTATTTCTCTTTCTGTGCCTGACTCGTTCCACTTAATATAATTTTCTCTAAGTCCATCCATGTTGTTGCAAATGGTAGTATTTCATTTTTCTTTATAGCAGAGTAGTATTCCATTGTGTAGATATACCACAGTTTCCTTACCCACTCATCTGATGATGGACATTTGGGCTGGTTCCAACTCTTGGCTATTGTAAATAGTGCTGCAATAAACATTGGGGTACAGGTATCCCTACAGCATGATGATTTCCCTTCCTCTGGGTATATTCCCAGCAGTGGAATAGCTGGGTTGTATCGTAGATCTATCTGTAATTGTTTGAGGAACCTCCATACCATTTTCCATAAAGGCTGCACCATTTTGCAGCTCCACCAACAGTGTATAAGAGTTCCTTTTTCTCCACAACCTCTCCAGCACTTATCGTTCTCGGTCTTTTAGATATTAGCCATCCTGACTGGAGTGAGATGGTATCTTAAAGCGGTCTTGATTTGCATTTCTCAGATGCTGAGTGATGTTGAGCATTTTTTCATGTGTCTGTTGGCCATTCATATATCTTCCTTTGAGAAATGCCTATTCAGCTCCTTTGCCCATTTTTTAATTGGGTTATTTGTTTTTTGCTGTAAAGTTGTTTGAGTTCCTTATATATTCTAGGTATTAATCCTTTGTCAGATGTATATTTTGCAAATATTTTCTCCCACTCTGTTGATTGTCTTTTCATTCTGTTGATTGTTTCTTTTGCTGTGCAGAAGCTTTTAGTTTGATATAATCCCATTTGTTTATTTTACCTTTAGTTGCCTGTGCTTTTGAGGTCCTATTCGTGAAGTCTGTACCCACTCCTACTTCCTGGAGTGTTTCCCCTATGTCTTCTTTAAGGAGTTTTATTGTTTCAGGATGTATATTTAATTCTTTAATCCACTGAGTTGATTTTGGTATATGGTGAGAGGTACGCTTCTAGTTTTATTCTCCTATATATGAATATCTAGTTTCCCCAGCACCATTTGTTGAAGAGGCAGTCTCTTCCCCAGTGTGTGGACTTGCTGCCTTTGTAAAGATCAGATGGTTGCAGGTGTATGGGTTGATTTCTGGGTTCTCTATTCTATTCCATTGATCCATGTGTCTGTTTTTATGCTGGTACCATACTGTTTTGGTTATTATAGCTTTATAGTATAGTTTAAAGTCAGGTAGTATTATGCCTGCAGCTTTATTTATTTTTTTTGCTCAGGATTGCTTTGGCTATGTGTGGTCTTTTGTTATTCCATATAAATGTCTGGATAGCTTTTTCCATTTCTGAGAAAAATGTCATTGGAATTTTGATAGGTATTGCATTGAATCTGTAGATCACTTTGGGTAATATGGACATTTTCACAATGTTAATTCTTCCAATCCAAGAGCATGGGATATCTTTCCATCTTCTTGTGTCCTCTTTAATTTCTCTCAACAGTGGTTTCTAGTTCTCTTCATAGAGATTTTTCACATCTTTGGTTAACTTTATTCCTAAGAATTTTATTTTTTTGTTGGCTATTGTAAATGCATAGCTTTCTTGATTTCTTTTTCTTCATGTTCACTGTTGGAGTATAGAAATGCTACTGATTTTTGTGTGTTGATTTTGTATCCTGCAACTTTACTGAAATCATTTATCAACTCTAGGAGTTTTTTTGTAGAGGCTTTAGGCTGTTCAGTATATAGGATCATATCATCCACAAACAGGGACAGTTTGACTTCATCTTTTCCAATCTGGATGCCCTTTATTTCCTTCTCTTCTCTGATTGCTCTGGCTAGTACTTCCAACACTATGTTGAATAGGAGTGGTGAGAGTGGGCATCCTTGTCTTTGTGTCCTCTTTAATTTCTCTTAACAGTGGTTTGTAGTTTTCATCATAGAGATTTGTCACATCATTGGTTAAATTTATTCTTAGGTATTTTGGTGGCTATTGTAAATGGGCTAGCTTTCTTGATTTCTTTTTCTATCAGTTCATTGTTAGAATATAGAAATGCTACTGATTTTTGCATGTTGATTTTGTATCCTGCAACTTAACTAAAACCATTAATTAACTCTAAGAATTTTTTTGTAGAGTCTTGAGGCTGTTCTATATGTAGGATCATGTCATCTGCAAACAGGGACAGTTTGACCTCATCTTTCCCAATCCAGATGCCCTTTATTTCCTTCTCTTCCCTGATTGCTCTGGCTAGTACTTCCAGCATTATGTTGAAGAGGATTGGCACGAGTGGGCATACTTGTCTTGTTCCTGTTCTTAAGGGAAAGGCTTTCGATTTTTCTCCATTCAGTATGATATTGGCAGTGGGTTTGTCACATATGGCTTTAATTGTGTTGAGATAATTTCTTTCTATACCCAATTTATAAAGACTCTTTATCATGAACGAATGCTGAATTTTGTCAAATGCTTTTTCAGCGTCTATAAAGATGATCATATGGTTTTTGTCTTTGCTTTTATTGATGTGGTGTATCACATTTATTGAATTGTGTATGTTGAACCATGCTTGCATACCTGAGATGAATCCCACCTGATCATGGGGTTTAATTTTGTGTATGTGTTTCCGTGTTCTGTTAGCTAGTAGCAGTTACTGCTATAAACTTCCCTCTTAGAACTGCTTTTTCTGTATCCCATAGGTTCTGGTATGTTGTGTTTTCATCTTCATTTGTCGCCAGAAATTTAAAATTTTTCTTCTGGATTTCTCCTTTGACCCATTCATTGTTTAAGAGCATACTGTTTAATTTCCATGTATTCATATGGTTTCTAGTGTCCATTTTCTTGTTGATTTCTAATTTTATTCCATTGTCATCAGATGAGGTAGTTGATATGATTTTGATTTTTTAAAATTGAGACTTGCTTTGTGTCCTAACATATGATCTACTCTAGAGAACATTCAGTGTATTGCTGAGAAGAATGTGTATTATACAGCTGTTGGATGGAGTGTCCTATAAACGTCCATTAGGTCAAGTTGGCCTATAGTAGAGGTTAATTCTGATGTTTCCTGGTTCATTTTCTGTCTGGATGATCTGTCTTTTGCTGAAAGTGGGAGATTAAAGTCTCCAACTATTATTGTGCTGGAGTCAGTCTCACCCATTAGGCCCAATAGTAATTGCTTTTTACAGCTCCAGATTTGGGTGCATATATATTTAGAATTTTTTTTTTTTTTTAAAGATGACTGGTAAGGGGATCTTAACCCTTCACTTGGTGTTATCAGCACCCCGCTCTCCCAAGTGAGCCACAGGCCAGCCCTTATATTTAGAATTGTTATATCCTCTTACTGAACCTATCCCTTTGTCATTATATAATGATGTTCCTTATTTTCTTTTACTTTCCTTGGCCTGAAGTCTATTTTATCTAGTATAAGAATAGCTACTCCTGCTCTTTTTTTACTTTCCATTTGCATGAAATATCTTTTTCTATCCCTTTGCTTTCAGCCAATACGTGTCTTTATTGGTTAAGTGAGTTTCTTTTAGGCAGCATAGTGTTGGTTCTAGTTTTAGAATCCACTCAGCCACTCCGTGTCTTTTAATAGGGGCAGTTAATCCATTTACATTTAGGGTTATTATTGATACACAGGGAATTGTTCCTGCCATTTTGCTTTTTTTTTTTTTTTTTTTCTGGTTGTTTTGTGGATACTTTTTCCTTTTTTCTAGGAGTACAGTTTTCCTTTGTGGTTGAGTGGTTTTCTCTATCTAGCTTTATATTTTGCTTTCTTGCTATTTATTTTTGGTATGTCTCTTCTAAGTTTTTGTGTTATGGTTACCAAGAGGTTTACAAAAAACATGTATAGTTGTAAAAAATTATTTTAGGCTAATAACAACTAAACTTTGATATCTAGGAAAAAAGAAAAAAAACCCCAACTCTATGCTTTGGTGTAATTCCTCCCACTTTTTGACAATTCGTTGTTTCAAGATACATCTTTTAGCATTGACTTTCTCTTATTTGGTTCATGTATATGTTTTTTTTTAATGCTTGTTTTGAAAAGAGATTTTGTTCTAACACGATTGACATATTAGGGAACAATCTGAGCATAACAGAAATTTCACATTTACTTCTGTGTAATTCCATCCATGAAAAACTCTAGGTGAGAACTTCAAAAGAAATTGTGGTTGTTATATCTTCCCCCCCCCCCCCCCCGGTTTTTTTTGTTTTTTTTCTTTGTTGTTGTTGTTTGTTTGTTTGTTTGTTTGTGTGTGTGAGGGTGTGTGTGTGTGAGTGTGTGTGTGTGTGTGTGTGTATGTGTGTGAATTGATTCATTCACCTTTAGCTCCCTCCAATAAGTGAAAACATGTGGTATTTCTTTTTCTCTGCCTGACTCGTTTCACTTAATATTATTCTTTCAAGGTCCATCCATGTTGTTGCAAATGGCAGTATTTCATTCGATTTTATAGGTGAGTAGTATTCCATTGTGTAGATATACCACATTTTCCATATCCACTCATCCGATGATGGACATTTGGGCTGATTCCAGCTCTTGGCTATGGTTCATGTATATGTTAATGTCTTATTATGTTTATACTTAAATCTTCATACGAAGGATGTAAGCAGTTTATTCACCACCCTTTTGACACTGGAATATTCTGAAGTTGTCTGTGAACTTACTTTACTAATGAGTTATGTACCTTCAAGTATTTTCTTGCTGCTCTTTAGTGTCATCTTCTCAGACTGAAGAACTCCCTTTAGCATTTCCTGTAACCCAGGTCTAGTGTTGAAATTCCCTTACCTTTTGTTTGTCTGGAAAAGACTATTTCTTCTTCATATTTGAAGATTAGTTTTGCCGGATACAGAGTTCTTGGCTGACAGTCTTCCTTCAGCACTCTGAATATATCATCCCATTTTCTTCTGGCCTATAGGGTTTCTACTGAGAGATCTGCTGAGAGACATATGGGGGCTTTGCTGAATGTTATGTGTTTCTTTTCTCTTGCTGCTTTCAGTATTCTCTCTTTGTCTTTGGTTTTTGATAATTTGATTGTGATTTATGTGTTTCTTTTCTCTTGCTGCTTCCAGTATTCTCTCTTTGTCTTTGGTTTTTGATAATTTGATTGTGATTTATGTGTTTCTTTTCTCTTGCTGCTTTCAGTATTCTCTCTTTGTCTTTGGTTTTTGATAATTTGATTGTGATGTGCCTTGGAGTGTTCCTCCTTGGATTGAATTTGACTGGCAACATCTGAGCTTCCTGTTCCTGGATGCTGTCCTCTATTTCTGTATATGAGAATATGCTTTTTAATTATTGTATCGAATATGCTTTCTACGTCTCTTCCTTTTTCCTCTCCTTTAGATATGCCAATTATTTGGAAGTTATTTTTCTTGAGGGAGTCCCATATTTGCTACATTTGTTTCATTTTTTTTCTTATTCTTTTTTCTTTTTGCTCTGATTGGATAATTTTGTGTGTTTTATCTTCAAGCTAACTGATTATTTTCCTGTGTTTGATTAAGTCTGCTGTTGGAGCTTTCTATCAAGTTTTTCAATTCAGATAATGTATTCTTGGCTGGCCAGTTGGCTTAGTTGGTTAGAGTGCTGCCTTGTAGCACCAAGGTCAAGGGTTCAGATACCTGTACAAGCCAGCTGCAAAAAAACACCATAAATAAAATAAAGATAATTATTCTTTATTTCTAGAATTTCTGTTTTTTTAAAAATTGATCCCATTCCTTTGTTAAGTTTCTCATTCTGCTCCTGAGTTATTTTCTAGATATCATTTAATCTTTTATCTATATTTTCTTGTGACTCCCTGAACATCCTTAAGAGGATGAATTGTCTGTCAGACATTCACTGATCTGCTGTTCTTCTGCATCTGTTGCTGGTGCTTTGTTTATTTCATTTGGTGGCAACAATATTTCTCTGTTATTTCTCAATCTTTGTGTCTTTACATTGATGCCTAGATATTTGAGGAGACTGCTATTTGCCGCTGATTCTCTGGGGAAGTCTTTTTGTGAGGATCATCAATCACTTCTGTATGGGCTGTGTGGAAATTCCATCCTAGGACAGGGTCTTTCCTTGCAGATTGAGCCCCCTGTAAATCTGTTGCTCTGGCCAATTTTCACTGAGACCAGCTGCCCATGCTGTGCCCAGTGTTCTTTGGGCAAGCCAGCCTTTCTCCCATGCTCCAACCACTTGGAGCAGGTTATATACATGTCCCTCACGATAACTCACTGCCCAGTGGGAAGCTCTCCTCTCCAGTCAGTTGTGGCTGTCTGCTCCTATGCAGTTGGGGAATCCTGCCAGTGGACCTTATGGCCTATGGGCTGTTATGGTGTGCTTTGAAGCCCTCCTTTTCCCTGCAGACTCCAAGCAGGTTTCCATGAAGGGTGCCGCTTTGGCTTTTTCCAGCTTGTGTAGCTTGCCTCCATACTAGCCAGGCTGGCTCAGAACAACAGGTGCCATCCCTACACCCTCACACTATTGCCTCTTGTGCCTTCACAAACTTCATGGGTCTCTCTTCCTCCTCCCCCAGCTCCAGTGGGTCCCAGTTAGTAGTCCTTACTTTTTAATAGTTGTAAATTGGTTACTTGTGGGAATGTGAGATGCTGGGAATTGTCTATTCTGCCATCTTGATGACATTACTCAACAGTCTGTATTTCTAGTTTCTTAAGATAGAAACTGAGATAATTGATTTGACATCTTTCTTATCTTCTAATGTGGATGTTTAGTGCTATAAATTTCCCTCTATGTACTGTTTTAGCTGCACCCCACAAATTTTGATATTTTTGCATTTTCTCTCAGTTAAAAATAGTTTCTAATTTTTCTTTTGGTTTTTTATTTTACCATATGTCATTTAAAGATGTGTTGTGTAGTTTACAAATATTTGAGAATTTTCCAGGGATTCTTCTGTTACTGACTTCTAATTTTTTATTTCACTATGGTCAAAGAATATACCTGAAATAAATTTAATATTTTTAAATTTATTGAGACTTGTTTTATGGTCCAGAATATGTTTGATAAATGTTTCATGTGCATCCCTCAGTTTAAACCATCTATAGATTTAAAATTATTATTTAGTTACATTTACAGTAATTTGGAGGAAGGTAGAAGTTATTGTCTCAAATCATAAGACGTCTATTTGATGTCTTCAAGCTCCTTGAGGACAGGCTCTGTGTCCTGTTTTCCTTTCTTTTTTTTTGGCAGCTGGCCAGTTTGGGGATCTGAACCTTGACTTTGGTGTTATAATACCGCACTCTAACCAGCTGAGCTAACTGGCCAGCCCTGTGTCTGTTTACTTTTCTGACCCCTCAACATTATGCCTGGCCCAAAACAGGATGTCCGCAGACACTGGTTGAATGAATGGATGACACTTAGAAGTTGTCAGGGTGTGTCCTTCTTTTTGATTCAGAAAATATGCTTATTGTGTTATACAATAAGACCGAGTCTTATGCATCTTTGTGTCTTTGTGTCTCTACAGGATTTCATGCAGAGCTTGGCACACTGTGTCTGATCAGTCAGCATTGATGACATTGAACTGAACCAAAGAGATACCTCCAAAAGTGCTGCCTCTGACTGCTGGAGATTTAAGGCCACCTTGAGGGAATGACAAGCTGTTCTGGACAAGGTTGGAGAGGTCCTGTCACAAAGGCCCCTAAGACATGCCATCACACATAGACTCCTGCAAAAGGGGGACCTGTGCACTGGACTCTCAGACTCAGCTGGGCTTTACTACTCTTCTTGGGCTTGGTCCTGGAACCTGAAAATAGGTAGGTAGGTAGGCTGCCTGGACATGAATACTGCCAAAGGATTCTCTAGAAATCACTAATGTCATCAAGATGGCATATTTGGTAAGTAGGCCTGAGACACTGCCCTCAGTAAACCTCCCAAGCAGGTGAAAATTGTCTTTATGACCCCTAGCCTAACTTTTCTGCATCCCTTCCTACTCGGAATGCCCCTTCTGCCCCTCTTCTCCTCTCTCTTAGGACTTTCCTTTCCTTCTCTAAATCTCCTCTCAGAAAAAGCCTAATCACTCACACTCAGTTATAAATGACTAACAAATGAATCCATCGTTAGCAATATTCTTAGTAAAATACAATAGATTTACTTTAAAACCTTGATCAGGGCTTTAAGCAATAGGAATGAACCTCATTGTCATGTAATCATTTATGTATGCTCTCATTGAGCTCCTGCTGTGTCCCAGGCAGGAGAAGGCCAGGTACTGGGGGTTTGACAATTGACAGGCCTAATATGGTCTTTTAGAGAGCCCTCTGGAGGACAGTAGAGTGCCCTAGGAGCACTGAGGAGGGCCACCCCAGCTAAACTCAGGTAGACAGGAAAGCCTTCCTGCAAGTAGTGAAGTGATGCCTTCTAGGTAGAGAACAGCATGTGCGAAGGCCCAGAAGTGAGAGTGTCTGAGGCAGAAGTTCAGAGTCTTTGTTATCAGCAGCATATGAGGCAGTGGGTGTGAATGAGACAGTCTGGGAGAGGATTACTCCAGAAGAGAGGCGTGCCCAGAAGGACCTTGAGTGGCACCGACACTTAGGTTTGGGCAGAGAGGGGAATGGGAAGTAGGAGAAAAAGCAGAGCATGAGAGGTCAAGCCCCAAGAGAGAAGGTGGTTCAAGGAGAAGAGAGGTGCTGTAGTGCCCTCCAGAGAGATGAAGGCGCTGAGGCCCAAAAGGAACAAACTGGATTTGGTGACTAGGAACATATTGGTGACTTTGGTGAGAGGGGTTTCAGAGGTTCTGTCCCATAAGGGACAGAAACAGATTGAAGTGGGTTAAGGACTGAAGGAGAGGTAGAGAGCAGTGAAGACACCCAGTGAAGACAGCTCTCTCAAGGACACTGGTGTGAAGGGTAGGGTACGCTTAGGACAGTAACTGGAGAAGGGATATGGGTTCAAAGGAGAAGACTTTTTTTTTTGTTTTTTCCTTTTTTTTTGTCTTTTTTACTGACCGGTAATGGGATCGCAACCCTCAGTGTCGCGCCCGCACCTCGCTCAGCCAGTGAGCGGAACCGGTCTCCACATGGGATCCGAACCCTCGGCGGGAGCGCCCCCACGCTCCCAAGCGGCGCACTATCCAGTGCGCCACCGGGCCGGCCCGACCTTTTTTTTTTTAATGGAAGATATGAATGATGCATTTAAATGCTGATGGGAAGGAGCCAGAAAAAAAAGGGAAAAGCAGAATATACATGTGATAAAAGGGATCATGAGCACACTGGTTGTGAGAAGACCAGATGGAGTAGAGTACAGGAGTGGGACTA
>NW_007726166.1:958060-964962 GCF_000696425.1 Galeopterus variegatus
GCTTTTTTACTATTCCTTTGCACAAAAATGATCAAAAGCGTTTTGCTTTCAGCCTTCCTTCTGTAAATTTTAAAGAACCCATGAAGCAATATCAATGGCAGGTTCTGCCTCAAGGAATGGCTAACAGCCCTACTTTGTGTCAGAAATATGTAGCAACTGTACTTAAACTTGTTAGAGAGACTTGGAAAGATTTATATGTTATACATTATATGGATGATATTTTGTTGGCTGGAGCTGCTAAACCACAAGTTTTACAGTGTTTTTCTGTCCCTTCCCTCGGGAATTGGGAGTCGGTCCGTGGAACCTGGAAGGGGGAGTGGGTGGGACAAGAGACGCAAAGGAGGGAGGCAAGACAAGGATCTGATCAAGCCTCGTTTTATTGTCTCACACAAGCTTCTTATATAGAAGTGTAAAAAAGGGGAAGTAGGGGGAGAAAAAATAAAAAAACAGAAGTTGTTCAGAAGTCTTCTCAGAATCATCACACCCGAGCGCAGCTTAGTTCTTGTGGTCAGCCAACTAGATTTTAATCAGCAGTCATAAATGAGAGCATGCAGTTTTCACAAACTTGCTGGGCCACAGCCTCAGCTTTTTCCGTGCTCAGCCCGCCACCACTTCCTCATCAGGAAGTTGGCAGTCTGTCCTTTTGGCTCTGCAACTCAGGGGGTCATCATGAGAACACACAGTTCCCCACAGAAGGGAGGGAGCCAGGGGTTCTTTGTGTGCTCCAGGCTACAAGTCTGACTTTTGAAGGAATATGTACAGTCATGGAACCATGCCCATCAGTCACCAGAGAGCCCAGGCTGAGCCCTGTTTCAGTTGACAGATTTACTCATCCACAAACGTTGACTGGACACACCCTGGTGGAGTAGGTTCTGGGGCCTGGTATGGGGAGGAAAGCCAGTACCCACTGGTGAGGGCCAGAGAAATCCCAGCGTCACACTCAGCAATGCTTTCCCTTCCAGACTCTACAAGTCCCTGTACATAGTACAGATCTTCATTCTTGCAGGTAAGGGCTAGGTGCTGGGGTAGGTTGGGGATGATGGCAGGAGCTGGGAGACTGGGTGCCACCCCAGGACAACCCCAGTCTCCAGCTGCCCACTAGGGCTCCCACAGGCCCCCTTCCAAGACTGCCATGTACCTGGCTCCCTAGGGACTGGCCACATTGCTCAGAGCCAAAGCTGTCCTTCTTTGTCCCTTTCTTCCCTCTGCACTCTCATGAAGAAACTAGGGTTTGAACTCAGGTCTAACTCTAAAATCTAAGTCCCCCCACTCCCCAAAACACAAACAAACCAAAAAATCCATACAACCTAATAATGTCCTACAGCAACAATCAAATTTTTGCTTGCATTCCTTTTGAAAAACTATATATCCCTTCATACATTTTAAGTTAATACCTAATACCTTTCACCACAAGTTTAAATAGTTCAGAAGGATATGATTTCTGTTATGTTATACATACTAACTTTAAAAAATAAAGTAATTACATTACTCTTTTAAATGTTCTAACTAGTTTTTCCTTACCAACCTGCAGGAGTGGTATACTACTATTTTCAGGTGTCTGTGGGGAAAACAGCCAGATTATGAAATTGCTGGGGAATCATCACAGGTAGGGACCTCTAGCTGTTGGGGCCTGGAAGCTGGGATAGTCTCACTTGAGCCTACATAGGGGTCATGCTCCTTGATCCCAAATGGTCAACCACCTATGTATATCTAGATTTCTGTGAATGTGAGGACTCTGGAGGAATTCTCTGTCTCTGGAAAAATGTCAAAACAGCCCCTCTCAGGGACTGGCTATATATATGGTCACTCCAGGTCTCCACGGTAGTGGCCTGGACAAACCTAAAGGAACAGATGACCCCCAGCATATGTGAGTGGCCCTGGAATGTAGTTCAACACTTATATGTGAATGGGGTAGTGGTGACCAGGACACCTGCCTGGAGTTGCACAGTCTCCTTGATGTCCCAGGTCCAAGAACCTACAGTAGAAACTCCTACTCACAGCCCTGGGTAAGAACACAAATGGATGCTGTATACCACTAAGGGACGTGGAGCAGATTAGGTGCTGTCCATCTATTATGTCATTTAAACCTCACAGCAACCCAACAGCTCCCACATTATAGAAGCAAAAACTTAGACTCCCAGGGGGACAATGACCAGACCTGGGGCCATCCAAGGTGACAGGTCAGAGCCACCTACTGGTCTCTGAAGACCTCCTGTTCCCTGTCCAATGTTGTTGGGAAGATGGGGTTCCCATGCAGACAAGTTATATGTGACCCAGCTACATGTTTTGGGAGTGATTATTTAGAGATTGGGGGAGCCCCTAAGAATGCCCATATTGGCAGGAGCCTTAGATATTACTAAGTTCCACTTTGCTTCCTTTCTTTTTAAAAAATTAACCAAAGTTACATTTTTAAAAGTTTTATTGTTACCAAAGACATTCATGTATATAGTTCGAAGAGTCAAAGTTTTATAAGATTTAAACAACCAGCTGCCTTTTGCCCATCCCTCTTCACCCATGATTCCCACAACCAAGCTGGGAATCTTTCCAGCTTCCAACCTTTCCAGCTATAGTCTTTGATTTTGCCTCTGTATTTTAGGATAGGATAAATTTCCTATCCTGCTTTGTCTTGATTTTTCAAATTTAAACATAATCTAATGAATTCCTGTAATGGAAGATGAGAATTTCGCTCTGTTATCAACTGCACATTTCACCTCTCTAGCCTTCCAATATAATTATATCATAGCTTTTGGCATTCATAAATTTTAAAATCTGAATAACGATATCTTCAATTGTTAAAACATTTTAAATGTCATTTTTGCTGATTTTTATATCATATGGCTTTTAAGTGCTCCCCTGTGGGCTCTTTTCATTTTTTAAAATTTAGGTATTATTTATAGGGAGTAAAATTCATCCTTTTTAGTGTACAGTTTTGTGAGTTTTGACAAACACGTGCAGTTGTGTAACCAACACCACAATCAAGATACAGAACAGTTTCATTCCTTCAGAAAATTCCCCCATAATCTTTTATAGTCAACCCTTCCTCCTAATCCCAGCCCTGGGAGCTTTCTGTTCCTATAGTTTTAAACAGTTTTCTGTTCATGTAGTTTTACCCTTGCAAGACTGTTGTATTAGTTCGTTTATGTTGCTTATAACAAAATACTTGGAACTGGGTAGTTTATAAAGAAAATGAAATTTACTGTTTACAGTTTCTGAGGCTGGGAAGTCCAAAGTCCATCTGGTGGTGGCGACAGTGATCCGGCGGTCTCACAATGCAAGATGGTGGAAGCAGAGAGAGCAGAAAGAGAAGAGAGAAACAGACTCTCCTCTTCTTTTAAAGCCCCCAGAACCACACCCCTAACCACCATTTTTAATCCATTCCCTATGGCATGGTCCTACAATCCAATCAGCTCCTCAAGGCTCCACCTTTCAATTACCGTAATAGGATTTCCCACCCTCTTAACAGTCATAGTGGGGGCTAAGTTTCTAATACATAAAACTTGGGGACACAATTCAAGCTTCAGGGGGACATAATTCAATCCACTACAACTGTCATATAAATGGAAACATATAGCATGTAGGTAGCCTTTTTAGTCTGTTTTTTTTTTTTCTACTTAGCACAATGCATTCGAGATTCATCCAGTTGTGTCTATCAGTAGTCTGTTCCTTTTACTGCTGAGTGGTAGTCCATTGTATGGATGTAGCAGTTTGTTTATCCATTCACCAGTTGAAAGATACTTAGGTTGTTTTGAGTTTTGGGCAATTACAGAACTACTATAAATTATAAAACCACTATAAATATTCACATATAAGTTTTATGTGAACATAGGTTTTCCTTTCACTTGGGTAAATAGCTAGCAGTGGGATTATTGGGTCATATGGTAAGTGTAAATTTAATTTTGTGAGAAACTGTCAAACTTCTCCAAAGTGGCATTACTATTTTGTGTCTCACCAGTAATGAATGAGAGGTTCCAGTAGTTCCACATCCTCCCCAGCATGTGTCATTTTTAAAAAGCCATTCTAATGGGTGTATGTCAATTTTTATTAGATCAGTATTGGGGGTTTATATTATTAAAGCTATGTAAACAGTAATCCCAGCTAAGTCATATAATATACTATGATTACTTTTCCTTGTATATGATTTTTTTCCTCCTTCAAAAAATTTCTTTAGTTTTCTCTGTACCTATAATTAATTCAAGCTTTCTGCCAAAAATAGAAATCTCCTTACATTTATATAAATCAGGTGATTTATAAATACAATCATTTTCATGGAAACATATTTTAGGGAGCCCTCCATCTCAATGCTTCCGTCTGGATGGGATGCCCTTGAGGCTTCCTGCTCAGTTGTCCTCCTGAGATCTCTGTTCACCATTATTTTGGGGACCTCTTCCCTTCTCTGTTGTATTGGATCCCATGTTATCCACTTTCCAGATTAGTCTTTTATTTTAGTGGAGAACAACCTCCAGTTGCTTCCTAAGGGATAGTCTTGAGACAATACATATCTGAAAAGGTCTTAATTCGTAATTGACTAAGTGTTTGGCTAGGTATAGAATTGTAGATTGAAATATTTTCTCTCAGATTTTGAAAATCGTCATTGTCTTCTAGCTTTGAAGGCTGGTGTTGAGAAGTCTGATGAAAGCTGAATTCCTAAAAGGGAGACTTTTTTCTTTATATCTCTGGAAGTTTTTAGGTTCTTCTCTTTGTCCTCAGTGTTCTGAAATTTATTGATGACAAAATCTGGAGTGGGTCCTCCTTCATCTACTGTCCTGGACACTTGGTGATTCCTTCTCCTCTGGAAACTCATGTCCCTCATCTCTGGGAAGTTGTCTTGATAAAAAAGGAACTTACTTATTTGACATTTCTGCCTGCCATCCAAGTCTGTTGTTTCTGTTCTCTCTTTCAGAAACATCTATGATTTAGCTATTGAAGCTCCTGACTTCTCTCTGTTCATTCTGGGAAATATTTTTTTTCCAACTTTATTTTCTATACTTTGATTGGATTTTTCATTCCCATTATCATATCTTTTTTTTTTTGCAGCAGGCCTGTACAGACATCTGAACGTCTCACCTTGGTGTTACAATACCACACTCTAACCAACTGGGCTATTCAGCCAGACTCCCATGTTTTTATTTTTTAAGAATTAGTGGTGGTGCTTGCTTGAACATGTCTAATCTAGAACCTTCTATTCTTGCTTCATGAATACAAGTTTTTCTTTCTGAAGACAGCAATTATAGTTTTTTTAGTTTTCTTAAAGGAGATTTTTCTTAAATACATGGTAGTCTTTAGGTGTCTGCTTATGCAAGGATTGAGAGTAGATCTCACCTCTACTGCTGCATGTCCATCTGATCCTGCTGCAACAGGACTGCTTCCTTCCAAAGCCTAGTCACCAGCTGGGGTCACAGATATCCCAGACCCTGTCATAACTTCCTGGGGAAGGAGGAAGAGAAGCTCAGGGAACCAGATGTCTTGACCTTCTTATGAGCCTCCAATGAGTGGAAGGAATTCTGGGCAACTCCCCTCCTACAGCTGCATAACTGCTACTTTATCACAGAAAACCTAGTCCCCACAGGTCCTGGGAGAAGGTACCTGGCCTTAGGATAAGAAACCTTCCACCAAAGAACACAAAGGCCATGCCTGTCACCTCTCAAGCATCAAATAATGGAATCACACTCCTATTAACAGTGGGGAAGAGCCGTGGGAGCCAGATGCCTTTACCCTTCGGTGAGACTCCCTGGGTGGGCAGGAACTCCAGGCCACTCACCTTCGCTGGTTGGGTCCTATGCTTTTATCATGGCTGACCTGTTCCCCCCAGGTCTTGAGAGAAGGTTCCTTGCAGCAAGAAACCCACAAGGCCCACCTGTTTGTGCATTTCAGAGGCCTCTGAGGTGCAGAACAAGGAGCAAGGGCCTGGGGGTTGGAGCTCCTCCTGAGGAAGGTCTGGCTGGGCTGGTTCCCAGCCTCGGACACTCCCAGGACTCAGCACCATGAATGACAACTATCCAATCAATCTGCGAGTCGCTGTTTCTACAGACCCGGCTGCCTCCTTTAAGGGGCCCCACATCTTCTCAAACACAGTCTGGTCTCATCGACAGTCTGTCACCCACAGATACAGGAACACTACTTCCTGCCACCACGCTTGGCCACCAAGGTGGATACTCTGGAGAGGCTGAGGGTGGGCCTTGGCAGCCTTTGGCTCAGTCCAGGGGACAGACCAAGGTCCCTGTAATGCTGAGAGCTGGGGAGCTCCCTATCATGAGGGCATTAATGAAAACCATGGCGGGAACGCATCAAAGATGCTGTAGGGGGTCCTCTGGCAAAAAAGGCCCTGGGGCGGGGGGGCTTCAGAATATCTCTAGTTCTCTGTCCCAGGCTTTTGCCTAAATGCGCCAGAGGGTCTGCCCAGGACTCGGATAAGCAGATGGTCATTAGAAACCCTTGGGCGCTCCCTGTGTGCCCAGTCCCAGCCAATCCTTATGGGGGTGGAGACAGAGGTGGAGGACAGCAGTCCCTACCCTCAGCGGGAGCTCCAGGCCAGCAAGGGTCACAGCCCCAGAAGCAAGCCAGAGCAGGAAAACAGGACTCAGAGGCCACTGGTGCAACCTTCTGATTGGCAGAAGGGGAAACAGAAGCCCAGGGCAGGGAGAGATGAGCCCAGGGTCACACAGTGAAGGGACATAGCAGGGACTAGAGCCAGGTCTCTTCCCCCCAGATGCTCACGCCACCTCCTTCTCCTCTGCTTACTCCATGTCATCTGCTCCAAGATTGGCCTCCATCCCTAGGGTAGGCGGCCACGTGGAGGATGGAGCCCTGGGTCAGAGCCCAGACAAGTGTCCTTCTCCAGCTTCAGCATGGCCCTGAGTGGCAGTTCTTCACTTGGCAGGGGCCTGGACACAGGCATCCCTGAG
>NW_007726166.1:969372-971833 GCF_000696425.1 Galeopterus variegatus
CACACACACACACACACACACACACACACGCAGACCCATCAACAAGTGCCCTGGTTCTTAGCAATTCCTGAGGTTTTCCGGACAGCACCTCTTTTGTCTGGAGGCTGCTTCCAGTGAGGCTCAGGGCCTTCACCTGGCCCACTGCCCAGCCCAGATTCCTGGGCTCTGGCCTGGCCGTGGCATGTTTGAATCTGGGTGTCAGGAGGCAACAGGGTTGTTCTCAGAGCTCCGTAGTTACCCTGACCAGTCAATGGGTGAATCCGGTGGCCCTTTCCCAAGCCTGTTACAATATCCTGAGGAATGTGGTCATCGCACCACTTTCTGGCCTCTGTGGTTTCTCATTGGAAATCTGATGTTAATGTTATTGGCGATCCTTCCTTCATGAGGAGTGCTGCTTTCGTGATGCTCTCCAAGTTCTCCCCGGCTCTTCACAGTTTGATTATGATGTGTGTAGGTGTAGATCTCTTTGAGTTTATCCTGCTTGGAGTTCGTTGAGCTTCTTGGAAGTGTAGATTAATGTTTTTATCAAATTTGGGAACTTTTCAGCCATTATTTCTTCACACATGCCTTCTCGCCCTTTATCTCTCTCTTCTTTCCTGGGACTCCCATTACAGGTATGTGGATGTGCTTGAGGGTGTCTCACAGGTCTCTGAAGCTCTGTTATCCCTGTTTCTGTTCCCCAGTTGATCTTCGTGGTCACTGATTCTTTCTTCTCACATCTGCTCTTGAGCCCCTCAAGTGAATTTTCATTTCAGTTCTTGTGCTTTGTCAACCCTTTTCATAACTTGTTTCCTTAATGATAATTCCCCAATTGATGAGACGTTGTTCTCACACTTCCCTTAGTTCTTTAGGCATGCTTTCTTCTAGCTCTCTGAACATATTTCAATGAACTGGTTTCAAGTCTTTGTCTAGCACTTAAATATCAGGGATAGTCTCCACTGATTGCTTCTTTTCCTTAGTAGGGGCCATACTTTCTTGTTCCTTTGTGTGTCCTGTAATTTCTTAAAAACACTGGACATTTCAAATAGTATAACGTGGCAGCTCCGGAAATCAGATTCTCTTCTTGGCCCCGGGTTTGTTATTGTCGTTGCTTGTGGCTGTAGCTGTTTCTTCCTTACTGATGTTCTGAACTAAATCTGTGAAGTCTCTATTCCTTGTTATGGGTGGCCGCTGAAGTCTACTGAGTTAGCTCCGTGGTCAGCTAATGACCGGTCAGGGGTTTCCTTAGATGCCTGGAAGTAATAAATCTCCCAGTCTTTGCCGAGGGGCTCTCTGTGTCCGGTGGGGCATCCCTTCAACACTCAGCCAGGCAGTCTACACCTCCTGGGTCCCCAGGGATGGACCAGAGCCTTTCCAAGCCCCTATGGACCCCTCATGCCCCAGCTTCTTCTTTTAAGCTTTCTGTTTTGTGTATTATTTGCCCTTGCCTCAGGCCGCTTGGGTTTTCAACAGTGGCCCTGATTACGTTCAAAGAACTCTCCTGAGGAAGATGCTGTTCACACAAGGGGAGCTCACGGGACCAATATAGACATCCCTGCAGGTGGGGCCTGCCTGGGAGCTCCCAGACAGGTCAAATACCGACAATTCTTTGCGAATGAGTCTTTGAAAACGCTCCAGCCGCGTGTGCTTCCACGGCTTGCTCCCAGGCTTCACTAGGCATTCAGGTTGCTCTTTGTCAAGGCTGTTGCTGAGCTAGAGACAGGGGTGAAGATATCACAAAGTTTGTTGTTCCCCAAGGTTTAGTCATTTTTCTTGAAGAAATGCTCCTGGGCAGATGGGAGCTTTTAGTTAATTTGCAGACTTCTGAAAAAGTTGAGTCTGATGATTTTTGCCAGTTTCCTCAGGGCTCTTATGGAGTGGTACTTTTCTGATTCCTGCCGTTTTCATAATTTCACTGCTCATCTAAGGGGCATTTATGAGACCTAAGATATCTCCAAGTGCCCTTACTCATATGTCACTGACGTTTTGGCTGGGTATAGAATTGTACATTGGAAATAATATTCCTGCCAAATTTTGAAGACATTTCTCATTGGCTTCTAGCTTCAAGGGTGCTGTGGAGCAGTCTGCTGCTACTTGAATTCCTAAAACTGAGACTTCTGTGTTCTTTATACCTCTGGACATCTTCCGGTTCTTGTTATGCCACCCTGCATAAGCGGGAGAGACACCCAGTGGATCTGTGGTGTGGGTGTCGGGACTCATGACACTGTACACACACCTGGGTGGCATGAAAAGTTTCTTACTTGCATCCCTGGGGACTCGAGAGATGGCAGGGCCGAGGTCTCAGCAGGTCCAAAGCGTGAGAGAGCAAGGAAAGAGAATGGCTGCCATTTATGTGTTTGGTGGGAATAGGTCAGGGTAATGGCTTGCTTACCTGGGCAGGGGCTTGGCAGTTTGAGTCTCCAGTTGAGGCCATGAGAGAGAGCATGAGAGTGTTAGTCTCAGCTTGTCCAGATACGGGGGG
>NW_007726166.1:972454-972797 GCF_000696425.1 Galeopterus variegatus
GGGGGGCAAGGGAAGAAGTAGGGGTGATGCCGTCAGCAGTCAATCATCCAATAATGGAGTCTCGCCCCTCTTGACAGTGGGGAAGAAGCCCTGGGAGCCAGAAGCCTTGACCTTTGTGTGCACCTCCCCTGGTGGGCAGGAACTCCAGGCCACTCACCCTCACTGGCTGTGTCCTGCCTTTTTTCACAGCTGACCTGTTCCCCCCAGGTCTTGAGAGAAGGTTCCTTGCAGCAAGAAACCCACAGGGCCCACCTGTTTGTGCATTTCAGAGGCCTCTGAGAGGCAGAACAAGGAGCAAGGGCCTGGGGGTTGGAGCTCCTCCTGAGGAAGGTCTGGCTGGGCT
>NW_007726166.1:973658-973951 GCF_000696425.1 Galeopterus variegatus
AGAAGGGGAAACAGAAGCCCAGGGCAGGGAGAGATGAGCCCAGGGTCACACAGTGAAGGGATATAGCAGGGACTAGAGCCAGGTCTCTTCCCCCCAGGTGCTCACGCCACCTCCTTCTCCTCCGCCTACCCCATGTCATCTGCTTCAAGATTGGCCTCCATCCCTAGGGTAGGCGGCCACGTGGAGGATGGAGCCCTGGGTCAGAGCCCAGACAAGTGTCCTTCTCCAGCTGCAGCATGGCCCTGAGTGGCAGTTCTTCACTTGGCAGGGGCCTGGACACAGGCATCCCTGAG
>NW_007726166.1:974163-1001019 GCF_000696425.1 Galeopterus variegatus
CTGGGTTGAGGGTTTGGTGCCTCCCTCTAGCGGGGCACAGCACAGAGTTGGTAGGGGGCCGGGGTGACCAGGAAAGCAAAAAGACCATGGTCACTGGGTGGGGGCTGTCCAGCAGGCACTGAGAAGGTAAAGTGCTGCAGGAGGCAGGTGAAGAAGAGGAAGAGCTCCATGCGGGCCAGGGGCTCCCCGAGGCATGCGCGGCGACCTGTGGGTGGGGAAGGGGTGCCTCAGTGAGCTTGGGTCCTTGGCTATGCCCCTGCAAGATGCCCTCCAAGGGGACAGGAGCTGGGCCCCCACAGGCACCTGCTGAGAAGGGCATGAAGGCCTCCTGCTTCACGAAGCGGCCCTGGGCGTCCAGGAAGTGTTCCGGATAGAAGCGGAAGGGCTTCTCCCAGACATTCTCGTCCTTCAGCACCGATGACAGGTTGGTGATGAGCGTTGTTCCCTGGGCAGGAGATTCCTGGCTGAGTGGGGACTGGGCTGGGGAATGCTAGGACCCCTGCCACCAAACACACACGGACACACACTCTACCTGGCACGCACCTGGACTCTTTGAAGTAACCCGCAGCCCAAGAAGCTTTCAGCACCTTCTCCTGGGCAACCTCACCGCCCCCCATCCCTGCATATACGGGCTCCTCCAAAACTCTGGCACATTCAGTTTGTCTTCCCCATACACGGGGGCTCTGTATGGACCGGGACAGCCCTGCTCTGCATCCCACAGCCACCTAAGGTGCCACAGTCAGTGCCTGTGGCTGAGGACTGGGTGGTCTGGGTTCCCGTCCTGAGGCCACCCAGCAGTGGCCATGCAGGGGCTACCAGTTGGCAGGTGGCATTGAGCTGGGCCGAGGAGGGNCAGCATGGCCCTGAGTGGCAGTTCTTCACTTGGCAGGGGCCTGGACACAGGCATCCCTGAGGGGCCAGGGAAGGTGGCTAATCATACCTTGGGTTGACAGAGGCTCAAGAATGTGCCTTGCTCCTGGACTCCTATCGGGCCCTCCCAAGAAGGGTTTGGCGTCTGGTGCGTGATCCCTGACTGTTCACCCAGGCCCAACGCTTCCTGGCCCTCCCTGATTTCTCTACCTGTTGGGGGTGTCACATGTGAAGTGGTGTGAGACATGTGATGGTGTGNACCCAATGGGACGATGTCTCCAAAGCGCTGCACCTCATGAACCACGGCTGTGGTGAAGGGCATGTGGTCCTGGTCTTTCAACTCCGGTTGACGCATCTGCCCTATCACTTCATCGATCTCCTGTTGGACACGGCCTGCACAGACAAGTGTCCCCATAGTGGTCAGTACCCAGGGGCCTGGGCCCTGACCCTCTGCTAACTCTTAAATTGTGGGCTGTGCCCATGTAAAGAGGAGTCACTTTTAGAGGAGCCTGGGCCAAGACTGTGCTTGGAGCCACAGGTGTTCAAACTAAACTCAGGGACCCTGTCTGTACCTTTCTTCCTCGCCCTCCCCTCCAGACTCCTAGCCAGACACACGCTGCACATCCGGGTGCAGGATCATGAGCAGGAGGGCCCAAGTCAGTGTAGTCGAGGTGGTCACCATGCCAGCAGAGAACAGGTCAGTCACTACCATGCGCAGGTTCTCGTCGTTGAAGCTGCTCTTTGGGTTCCCCTTGGCCTAGGCAGGCAGAGAGGGTGAGCTCAAGGGCACAGGGAGGAAGTCCCCTAATGACCTCCCGTTCTCCACCTTTCAACCCAGGCACCCTGTCACTGGGTGCTAAGCCCGCCCCACCTTGCTGGCCTTGACTCATGCCTTATCTGGACCCTCTACCCAGAGCCCTTGGCCCCTGTCTGGCAGCCGCTTCTCACCTTCTCCACCTCGGCCAGGAAGCTGTCAGTCAGGTCTCGGGGTGGCTGGGATGGGTCCCATGTCATCCTGTGCTCAGTCTCCAGCTCATCCAGGAAGGCTATAAAGGCCTTCTGATGGGAGAAGGCCTTGCTAGCCATCCCCGGGATGCGCAGCATCACTGGCACAACATTCAGCACCTGTGACAGCCACATAAGTGGGGCCTGGGTCCTTCCTGTGCTCAGCACTCACCTGGACCAATCTATAGTCCCACCAATGCCAGGGTGGACCCAGGGCCCGCCTGTCCCCACCATCAACCCGGTCTCTCCCCACATGGTGAGCCTCCATGCCCTCTCCTGACCCTAGGCTAACAGATGGATAAACCTAACATCAAATGTCATGGGCTTGCTTGGCTTTCAATGCGGACAGGAAGCTGAGGTTCCTTAGCCCTCTCTCGGGGCCCATTGACCCCGGGCCCACATCTCCCATTACTGCTGTCTGAGACTTCCCCACCTCCAGGCCTTTGCTCTTGCCGAGACCTCTCCCGAAATGCCCGTTCCCCAGCGCCCCCGAATACAAATTTCCCGGAGCCCAGACGCAGGCGGGGCCACCTCCCCGGATCTCGCCCTGTCTGGACTGCCGCCGGGCCCTGCACTCCCCGCACCTCGCGCAGGAAGCCGGAGTCCTCCTTCAGTGCCTCCAGCGACAGCCTCGTTAACTCCAGGAAGCGCGGGTCGTCGTACTCGAAGCGGCGCCCGTAGGTGAGGGAGGCGATCACGTTGCTCACCGCATTATTCAGGAGGGCGGTGGGGCTAAAGGGGCGTCCTGCGAGCGGGGAATGCGGTCAGGGGGTCGCCTCCTCCTTCGCGTCCACGCTAGTGCCCCTCGGCCCATCACCCACCGGCCTGGTCGGCGAAAGCGGCACAGAGGCAGGCGGCCTCGTCTGTCACCCACCGCTCCAGTGACTTCTTGCCCAGGCCGAAGTTGCGCAGGGTGGACACGGAGAAGCGCCGCTGCTCGCGCCACGCGGGACCGTAGCGCGCCAGGATCACCCCTGGGGGCGGGGCGGGCAGGTGGGCGTGACCAGGTAGGCCCCGGCCCCGCCCTTCTTCGCGCACACTGTTGCCCCAGCCCCGAATCCTAGGGGCCCCACTCTGCCCCGCCCGCATCGTTGCCCCTCCTCCTTGAATACGGCCCCGCCCTGTGCGCCGACCCCCGTCTCAGGACAGGGAGGTCCCCGCCGACTTCTGCCCCGCCCACGCTAACCAGGTCCTAGCCTCCCAGCCCCTGCTCTGTCACCCCTTCCATCTGGGTACGGGCCCCGCTCTTTGCTCACCTGTTCTCTCCTGCCCGGGGCCGGTCTTGGCCTCACCTTGGCCCCACCTCGGCCCCACCTGGACCATCTTTCCACTCAGGGAAGAACGCCGCCTACTCTCGGCGCCGCCCACTCTAAACCCGTCAAACACAGGCGACCACCGGGTCACCTCCTCAGAGCTCGGGAAGGCACCGGCCCCGACCCGGATCCGGCACGCACGGCTCCCTGCACCTCTCGGCAGCGGCCCCGGCCACTCGCAACCCCCGCCCCGCCCCGCCCCCACACTTTGTTTTCCGCCCCCAAGGCGGGCTCGTCTTGTACTCTCTGACCCCGGCGCGCTCTGGCTTTTCCCTTCGTTCCACCTCTGCGCTCCCCATAGGCCCTGTCCCGTCTCCAGTCCCCGCCCGCACGGATCCCGCCGGGACGCGGTCTCCCTCCCCGCCGCCGCTTGCCTTGGGAGCGCGGCCCGAAGCCCAGGTGCTCGTAGACGTGCACAGGCGGGCGGTCTGCGGTGTCCTCGCCAAATTTCACCAGCGCCTCGCGCACGGCCGCCAGCCCGTTGAGCACGACCACCGGCGTCCAGGCCAGCTGCAGGCTGAACACATCCCCGAAGCGGCGCCGCAGCTGCAGGCGAGGGTCAGCACATCCGTCAAGCCCGGGTCCCCGCCAGACTGCCCGTCCCAGTCTCACCGCGCAGAGCTTGGGGGACCCGGGGGCCGCCAGTGGCAAGCTGGTGCGAGGACTGAGATTTGGCCTTGGCACCCTGGGTGGGGGTGGGGTGGGGGGGTCACATCACATCCTCCATGGGCCAGGAGCTCACTTTGTTTAGTTTAGTTTTCAGGAACTCACTTTGGATACGACCACCCAGCTACAATCCTTGAGAGTCACCGAAATAGTCAGTAGGTCCGAGTTAACATCCATTTTACAGATGAGGAGACTGAGGTTTGCAGAGGTGAGGAGTGAGTTCCAGGGACCCAGAGCGGCAAAAGAACCGGGTCGCTGCACCTCTCTCAACATTGATTTCCTGACTAAAACGGTGCTCAGGACCTTGACCCCTCTGCCCATTCCCAAGGCCTTTCCCTCTGGTGTGTTCAGAAAGGACTTTGGGCTTACATAACCTAAGGACTGTCCCACTGGATCTTAACACGCTGCCCAGTCCTACCCCACCTCCGGGCCTGTGCCTGCCCAGACCTTTGCCTTTGGAACCTCCAAAGTGTCCGTCAGGCCCTGAACAGATGCCTTCCCCCAGGAAGCCTCTCAAACCTGCTTTCTCATGTTGGCCCAGCTCCCTGTCCAGCCTTTGGCTTCACCCGCCGCCCAGGGTCTGCTGCTAGGCGAGCCCCAGGACCTCTGCTGCCCACCACCACCACTTCCCTCACCTGACCAAAGCTATATGGTGTGTTCTGGAAGTCCACCTGCAGCAGGTTGCCCAGCCCGGGCAGTGGCATGGGGCCTGGTGGGTAACGTGCCATCCAGCGCTGGCGCCGATGCATCAGGTCCACCAGGAGCAAGAAGATGGCCATGGCCACAGCCAGGGGCACCACTACATCCCCCGTCAGCAGCCCCATGGCTGCCTCGCTGCCCACTGGACTCCTCCGGGCACACCTGTCCCCACCACCACACCAGGCACGTAGGACCGAGGAGAGACACTCCAACCACACTCCTGAGTGTTCCCCTAGCCAGGACCATTCCCTTATATAGGGAGCTGAGACTGGCCTTTGCCCTCTGCCACAAGCCAACCCGCTGTGTTGACTGTGTTATCAGAGGGTGCAGGGCAGGGCAAGTGCAGAGGCAGCTACAGCAGTCCTTGCCCTTGTCGCCCTCTCCAGGGCCTTACCCGTGGTAGGCCGGTGGAGGTGACCTGGCAGAGAATGCCCTCTTATATCTTCAACTCCCCAGCTCTGTACAGACTCCTGGGAGAACTATGGTCTGACCGCCCTCCACCCACCTCTCCCACTAGGCCCACAGCCACAATGTGGTCACAACCTGTGCCCTGGAACATGTCCTTACCCTCTCCTCCTCTCCCCTCCTCTGCCTGATCCCGAGAGGCCTTCACCTCTCGAGTCTGTCATCTCCACTGCCTGGGGCCTTAGGAAGTCATGATGATCAGAATGACCAAGGGGCAGGTCCCTTCACCTGTCTCGTCCACCTCACTGCACACTGCACAGACACAGACACACCTAATCACACTCACACACTGCTCAGACCTTTGCCTTTGGAAAATCCAAGCTGTCCTTCAGGTCCTGCACAAATGCCCTCCCCATAAATACATTCCCAGACACCCACATGCTCACACATGCACACATGACACGACAAAACCACCCACACTCAGGCCACACTCACGTGAACCAGGCTGTTCCCTAAATGCACCAGAGGGTCTGCCCAGGACTTGGGTAAGCAGATGGTCATTAGAAACCCTTGGGCGCTTTAGTCATTTTTCTTGAAGAAATGCTCCTGGGCAGATGGGAGCTTTTAGTTAATTTGCAGACTTCTGAAAAAGTTGAGTCTGATGATTTTTGCCAGTTTCCTCAGGGCTCTTATGGAGTGGTACTTTTCTGATTCCTGCCGTTTTCATAATTTCACTGCTCATCTAAGGGGCATTTATGAGACCTAAGATATCTCCAAGTGCCCTTACTCATATGTCACTGACGTTTTGGCTGGGTATAGAATTGTACATTGGAAATAATATTCCTGCCAAATTTTGAAGACATTTCTCATTGGCTTCTAGCTTCAAGGGTGCTGTGGAGCAGTCTGCTGCTACTTGAATTCCTAAAACTGAGACTTCTGTGTTCTTTATACCTCTGGACATCTTCCGGTTCTTGTTATGCCACCCTGCATAAGCGGGAGAGACACCCAGTGGATCTGTGGTGTGGGTGTCGGGACTCATGACACTGTACACACACCTGGGTGGCATGAAAAGTTTCTTACTTGCATCCCTGGGGACTCGAGAGATGGCAGGGCCGAGGTCTCAGCAGGTCCAAAGCGTGAGAGAGCAAGGAAAGAGAATGGCTGCCATTTATGTGTTTGGTGGGAATAGGTCAGGGTAATGGCTTGCTTACCTGGGCAGGGGCTTGGCAGTTTGAGTCTCCAGTTGAGGCCATGAGAGAGAGCATGAGAGTGTTAGTCTCAGCTTGTCCAGATACGGGGGGCAAGGGAAGAAGTAGGGGTGATGCCGTGAGCAGTCAATCATCCAATAATGGAGTCTCGCCCCTCTTGACAGTGGGGAAGAAGCCCTGGGAGCCAGAAGCCTTGACCTTTGTGTGCACCTCCCCTGGTGGGCAGGAACTCCAGGCCACTCACCCTCACTGGCTGTGTCCTGCCTTTTTTCACAGCTGACCTGTTCCCCCCAGGTCTTGAGAGAAGGTTCCTTGCAGCAAGAAACCCACAGGGCCCACCTGTTTGTGCATTTCAGAGGCCTCTGAGAGGCAGAACAAGGAGCAAGGGCCTGGGGGTTGGAGCTCCTCCTGAGGAAGGTCTGGCTGGGCTGGTTCCCAGCCTCGGACACTCCCAGGACTCAGCACCATGAATGACAACTATCCAATCAATCTGCGAGTCGCTGTTTCTACAGACCCGGCTGCCTCCTTTAAGGGGCCCCACATCTTCTCAAACACAGTCTGGTCTCATCGACAGTCTGTCACCCACAGATACAGGAACACTACTTCCTGCCACCACGCTTGGCCACCAAGGTGGATACTCTGGAGAGGCTGAGGGTGGGCCTTGGCAGCCTTTGGCTCAGTCCAGGGGACAGACCAAGGTCCCTGTAATGCTGAGAGCTGGGGAGCTCCCTGTCATGAGGGCATTAATGAAAACTATGGCGGGAACGCATCAGAGATGCTGTAGGGGATCCTCTGGCAAAAGAAGCACTGGGGTGGCCGTCTTCTGAACTTCAACATACATGTCTCTGAAATGGCCCTCCGAAGCCCAAGGTGGCTTTGGCGTCTGATGTCTGAGCCCTGACTGTTCTCCCAGGCCCATCACTTCCTGGCCCTCCCTGATTTCTCTACCTATTTGGGCTGTTGCATATGAAGTGAGGTGAGAGGAGTTATGGATGCTGCCTGAGCTGGTGGCCTCTCGTGTGTGGTGGGTGGCGTGAAGCTTGTAACGTGAGAATCTATTTTAAATGAAGTCCCGTGCATTAATAGGTGTATTTAGCATGTTTGAGGGGGTAGTGTTTGTATCTTGCAAAGAAATATACGGACGTCCATGTCTACAAGACTAACCCCCAACAAAATCCCTGCAGACCACATCAGGGCTTGGTTGACATTCCCTACTAGCAACACTGTGTATGCATATCACACCTTGTCGGAAGGATTAAGTACTGAATGTATGACTCCACTGGAAGAGCACAACTGGAATCCTGTGCTGTGTCTTTCCTTGACTCTGTCCTTTTACCTTTGCTGACTGTAATCTATATCCTTTCGCTGTAACACACCATAATTGGGAGTATAACCTCAGTTCTAAATTCTCTGAGTCCTTCTAGCAAATCACTGAACATAGGATGGTCTTGGGGACCCCTGACACAGTTGGCTTTAGAAGTATGATTCAGGGCCAGCCCGGTGGCGCACTGCTACAGTGCGCCGCTTGGGAGCGCGGTGGCGCTCCCGCCGAGGGTTCGGATCCCACATACAGACCGGTTCCCGCTCACTGGCTGAGCAAGGTGTGGGAGCAACGCCAAGGGTTGCGATCCCGTTGCCGGTCCCGGTCTGGTGCGGGCGCAACACTGAGGGTTGCGATCCGTTGCCGGACATGAAAAAAAGACAAAAAAGAAAGAAAAAAAAAAAGAAGTATGATTCAGTAGAATGACCATGACTCTCTGAAATGTGGCGGAAACCTAGATTAGAAAAAGGAAGGATGGGGTTGGGGACTGACAGAGCTTTCATTCCTGCATGTTTACTGCATCAGTCATGGTATGACGTAGCATCTGTACTGCAATCAATTATGAGCGGTAAAGGTTGCCTATGGAACTTAGAAACTATAGAACCAACTCCCAAGGGGTTGGCACATTGGATATGTGAGGTAATAGAAGACAAATTGTTATGTGTAATGAGCTACAATGAAAATAAGGGACAGTGTCAGGCTAGACCTTGACACTGCACCAAGCTTGGATTTCAACGTTTTGAGTTATGGCTACTTGTGCCAGGGTTGCTTCCAAAGGGAAAAATTATGCTGGGATAGCAGACAGAACCCTATAACCTTTGGTCACCAAGAATGTAGTCTGAGTGTAGGTAGGGCCAAACCAAAAAACTACTAAAACCACAAGTTCAAGTGTGAAGTAGGAGTCTCCCATTGGGGGTCAGTATCATCAGCTTCCTGATGAACCTTTACTAAAAGGCATCATGAGAGTGACCACATTAGGGGCAATATCCTCGGTTTTGAATGCTGCAGAATGGGTGAGCATGTGTGGGTTGATGCAGGACCCATATCTCACCACTGAACAATCACAGAGGGCTATTCATGATACATACACACAGCACATTATTTCTGAGGGGACAGCTAGTTTGGACAAAAGTTGCTGTAAAGTTCCTCTAACTTGACAAAGGGTGCTGTTCTTCCCCTCCTTTAAATGCCAGGTGGAACTCCCCAGATGGAATGGCTGATATGCCGCACATGCATGCCGTGCTGCATTGGCTTTATGATTATCAGGATATTTGTCCATTTAATGAGCTCTTTACCCAGATTATGGTTGATGCTGTGATTACGGAGTCCCCTTGTGCATGGGCTCCCATGTACAATTAGTGCCATAAAATCAAGGAATGGTTGGAGAAGGATTAGCAAATTTGTGTCCCAGCTTCCTCTTATGGGTCTCACAGCTTCTAAGAAAATTAGAAGAATTCACAAGAGGATGGGAGAAAGACAAAGAGGGTAGTCAAGGACCTGTCTCAGTAGGGCAGATCTCTTTACATGCTTATTAAGAAACTGGGCAAATGAAGCAGACACTGACGGGGCTGAATTAAAGGTCTCAGCGTAGCACTCTCAGAGGCTGCTGGACTGATGCGAGCCCTGCTGGTTCCCCAACATTAAATGGCCCCAAACAAGTCATCTCTGTTTACCCTACAATGAAAATATTTAAAAAGGCAGAAACAAAGATGACAATGAGAAGAGAGAAGACTCAAGTTATTAAATCAGAAAAATAAGAGAGACTTTACTGTCAACTTTGCAGAAAGGAAAAGGTTTATAAGAGAATACACGGAACAACTATATGCCAACAAATTGTACAGATGTGAAACAAGAAGATTGAATCTGCAGTCAAATACTTCCCAAGGAGGGCCGGCCCGGTGGCGCACTGGATAGTGCGCCGCTTGGGAAGCGCGGCGGCGCTCCCGTCCGAGGGTTCGGATCCCACGTACAGACCGGCTCCCGCTCACTGGCTGAGCGAGGCGCGGGAGCAACGCCAAGGCTTGCGATCCCGTCGCCGGTCCCCGGTCCGGTACGGGGGCAACACTGAGGGTTGCGATCCGTTGCCGGACACGGAAAAAGACAAAAAAAAAAAAAAATACTTCCCAAGGAAAGTGACATCACACAGGATGGTGAGCAGGAAACTCTAGGAATGGGACCCTCCACCGGAAAAAATCACCAGAATCGACTTCTTCAGAACTCTACATCTTGATCAGACAGGACAGCAACCATGGGAGTGCTAATAAAGGGAGAAGCTAAAGCTCTTTGGTCAGAGCATGGCATGTGCGAAACACCTATGATTTCCTGTTCCTGTGGAAAGAATGACCTGCATTCCTGGATGAGCCGGCTGGTACTAGGGCGGGTGGCAGAGAACTTGCCCTCCACAAATTTGAGGTTGTGTGTTTTGGCAGTCCTGGCAAATCACTGAGGAATTCCTGCAGATATTTGCCTTGGTTTGGGCCCTCAAGGCTGCAGCAGTTTCTCTCAGTGGTATCAATCAAGAGGTTCAGAGACAATAACTACCTCCCCCCCGCCTTTTAGGTGAAAATATATTTTTTTAATTTAAAATTTTTATTGAATCAAAATTGATTATACATATTTTGGGGGTTCAACATTGAGATATGTTGATTTAATCAATATTACTAGCATATATATTGTTACAAATTGTAATTATTGTTTATGCCCCTTGTCCAATCCCTCCCCATCCCCCTTTCACCCCCCCCCCAATCACCATAGATGTCTTCTTTCCCTCTGAAAGAATAATGGTTACTTGGTTGATTTGCTGCCTAAATGATCAGCCCAATGCTGAAAGGTGTGTTCAGGTCCCCAACACTATCATAGAGAAGATGTCTCTTCCATCACTATGAAATGGGCTCTGTGGAGACAGACATCCTCCTCCTTTCTTTATCACTGCTGGTGACTCTCCTTGTGTCATCTCACTACAATGGCTGGTGGACCATCTGTGTGGTGGTTGTGGCATCTAGCCGCCTTCATGGCAGCCATGGTTATCATAGTGGCTGTGGTGGGCCACCCACATGGAGGAGGTGTTTTTGGCCTGCTCCATGGTGCTGGCAGTGTGCCTGGTTGTGGAGAGTATCTGATCCCCAGTTCCATGCCCCAGGTCCCCGAGTGGGTCCTGAGGTGCTGGCACAGCGTGCCTGGTTGTGGGAGGGGGATCCAGTGCCCAGATCCTTACCCTAGGTCCTTAGGTGGGGCCCTGAGGCAGTGGTGCAGTGTGTCTGGTTGTGGGAGGGGCGACTGGTCCCCTTATCCATGCCCCAGGTGCCAGGGCAGGCCCCAAGGTGCTGGCATGGGGTGCCTAGTTGTGGGAAGGGGTCTCATCCCTGCTTTCATACCCTGGGTATATGTGTGGGCTCTGGGGTGCTGGCATGGGTTGCCTGGTGGTGGGAGGGGGGTCCAGTCCCTTTCTCCATGCCCCGGGTCCCTGGGCAGGCCCCAAGGCACTGACACAGGGTGCCTGGTTGTGGGAAGGGGGTCCAGTCCTCTTCTTCATGCCCTGGGTCCCAGGACAGGCCCTAGGGTGGGCCCCGAGGTGCTGGCATGGGGTGCCTCATTGTGGGAGGGGGTCCAGTCCCCTTCTCCATGCTCTGGGTCCCAGCGTGGGCCCCAAGGTGCTGGCATGGTGTGCCTGGTTGTGGCAGGAGGAACCCGTCCCCTTCTCCATGCCCCAGGTGCCAGGGCAGGCCCCAAGGTGCTGGAACGGGGTGCCTAGTTGTGGGAGGGGTGTCCGGTCCCTGGATCTCTACCCCAGCTACCTGTGTGGGCCCCAGGGCACTGGCATGGTGTGCCTGGTTGTGGGAGGGGAGACCGGTCCCTGTCTCCATGCCCCGGGTCCCCTGGTGGGCCCCAAGGCCCTGGTGTTGTGAGCCTGGTTGTGGGGTGGGTCTGGTCCCATTCTCCATGCCTTGGATCACTGGGTGGTGCCTGAGGCACTGACACAACATGCCTGGTTGTGGGAAGGGGGTCTGGTCCCTGGCTGGTAGTTCTGGGTCCCTGGGCAGACCCCTAGGCATTGCTGGTGTGCCTGTATGTGGGAGTAGGGTCCCATCCTTGGCTCCAATCCTCAGGTTCCTGGGTGGAGGTGTGTGTGGTTGTGGGCAGGGGTCCTGCCCCTGGCTCCAAGCCTCATGTCCCCTGGTGGGCCCCAAGGCATTCATGGTGTGCTTGGGCTGGAACTAAGTTTTTGTCCTTTGCTTACTTCTAACCTGGGGGAACTTCCTGTGGGAACCAGTACTTTAGCTATGTGGTTGAGGTAAATTGCTGCTTTGCTGCTGTTTCCCTAGGGAAGACTTTTTGTGCAGCTCAGGGTTTAATGGTTGACCTAATAGGTACTTCCAGCTCTGCAGATACTTGGTGCACCTGGTTTGTGTAGAAACTCTGATCTGGGCCTGTTTTTTTTTTTTCATTGAACTGCATCCCATGCAATTCTGCATTCCCGACCAGTCTCTTCTGAGTGGTCCTGCAGTGATAGGGGGATGGATCAGCTGTCCTTGCTGTGTCCCACTGTTTTCCCAGTGGGCCCATCTCCCCAACTGCCTGTGCTCCAAACATTTCCCATGGGACAGGCCCTGAGCTGGTCCCTTGTGATGACTCACCGGCTTCTGAGTGGCTCCCCTTTTTCAGCTGTTCTGGCTCCTTGCTCCTGCGTGGGTCCACGGCAACCCTGTTAGTGGGCTTGCTGTCCTGGGGGTCACCAAATTCCTCTCCTCCCTTTCCGCCTCCAAGTAACTCCATCTAAAGAGGACAGTTGTGGCTTCTGCAGGCTCCTGCTCTATGTGCTTCAGCATTAAAATTGCCACAGCCTGAAACACTGAGAGCAGTTTTTTCTTTCTCTCTCCATGGTTTCTCCTGCCTTCATGAGTTCTGTAGTTCTCTCCTTCTCTTCACCTGAGCTCCAGGGGCCCCAGCTTGGCTGATGTTACATTTTTATAGTTGTAAATTCATTGATTTGTGGGAGCAAGTGATGCTAGGGACCATCTATTCTGCCATCTTGACCCTAGGTAAAAATATTTTGAGGAAATGTTTGTCAGGGCACTGACTGACCTCAGGGAAAATGGAAGAGAAAATTCAGTGACCTCACACAACAAGAAATATACCCTTTGAAGAAAGAGTTTAAAGGTAACAAATGAAAACAATAATTTTAAGAAAAGTTTCCGTTTAACTATTGGTTTAATAATTTTAAAGGTCTATGTAATTAAAATGCCCACATTAACCCCCCCGTGTTGTGTAACAAATAAAAATGCTGTTTTCAGTCTAAAGGCTGCTTCAGCTGCTTCAGCTGCTCTGGCTATGACAGCGCTGACAGCCCACAGGGTGAGAACGTGCTACAAAGGAACCGAGGTCTCTGCCTGTGTTTGTTATTTTCTCTGTCTCCTCATCCCTTTTTCAAGGAACTCCAACTCGACTGGAGCTGGTCTCCGGCAATTGGCGCCCAACATGGGACCCAAATTAGGGTAAACATAAAGGTTGTTGCCTTCAGGGGAGGTCGGCCTTCGTCCTAGGGTGCTGCAGACCCCTCATCAAGAGTGACGGGTTAAGAGTGGGGATGAATAGTCAGAACTTTTTGAGAAGTTTAGAGCCCAGGCAGAGGAAGAACAATGGGAAATTCCCCGTTTAAGAATAGGAGCCTGTATATTGACATTCTTAAGTACACTTTAAAACAGAAAGGGATTGGGGCCGGCCCGGTGACGCACTCAGTAGAGTGCGGCACTTGGGAGTGTGGTGGCGCTCCCGCCGAGGGTTTGGATCCCATATAGAGACTGGTCAGCTCACTGGTTGAGCGCGGTGCGGGCGCGACACCAAGGGTTGCGATCCCGTTGCCGGTCGCGGTACGGGCACAACACCAAGGGTTGTGATCCCGTTACCGGTCATGAAAAAAAGACAAAAAGGAAAACAAACAAACAAACAAAAAACAGAAAGGGATTAAAGCTAGCAAGCCACAGTTGGCTGAGTTTTTGATGTTTGTACAAGAGGTTAGTCCATGGTTTCCTGATGAAGGAACTTTAGATTTGGAGGTGTGGGAAAGAGTAGGAAAAAACATAAATGATTGGTATGGACTTAATGGAGGAAAAAATATGCCAATCTTTGCTTTCTCTTGGTGGGGAAGAATTAAACATGCTCTTTTTACAACTGAGCCTTTAGAGACAGAGCATAAACCACCCTTGTATTCAACTTTTGAACAACTGTCTCCCGAAGAGTCTGTACCCTTAGTGCCAAAACCAAGCTCATGAGCTGGTTCTAAGTGTAGTGTTAAATAAACCACACTCCCCACTGCTTCCTGTTCACGGGTAAATTTGGTAGACCATAACCTTTCCAACTCTAAAAATGAGTCACCAGACAATCAGCTTAGCCCTTCAGATCAAGAGGATCTTGAAGAGGCTGCTGCTCATTATCATGATGATGATTATTATCTTGTATTGGCTGTAAGTCAAAAACTTAAATTAAACAAAGGTCATAAAAAATATGTTACAGGCTTTAAAGGAGCAATGAAGCAGGCTCAAAAGGAGGGCAATTTCTCTTATTCTCCTGTGTCTTATGAGGGGACTGAACCTAGATGGGAGCCATTACCCTACAAGTTATTTAAAGAGTTAAAACATGCGGTTACAGATTATAGCCCTATATTTTGTCAGAAGTTTGTAGATTTGGTTTTCCAACAATTTCATAAAGATTTTCCTTCAATTTATTTAATTCATTATATAGATTATATTCTTTTGTTTTACAAGGACAGGGCTTATTTACAGGATGCCATTACTTAATTGATTTTTTTTTCCTTTTTGTCTTTTTTCGTGACCGGTAACGGGATTGCAACCCTCAGTGTCGCGCCCATAACACGACCAGCAATGGGATTGCAACCCTCGGTGTCGCGCCCGCACCACGCTCAACCAGCGAGCGGACCGGTCCCTATATGGGATCCAAACCCTCGGCGGGAGCGCCGCTGCACTCCCAAGCACCACACTCTACTGAGTGGGCCACTGGGCCGGCCCCCTTAATTGATTTTTGATTTTCAGTTTTTTGGGGCCTTAAGGTGGCTCCAGAGAAAATTCAAGTTTGATCATGTTTTTCTTTCTTATCTGCATGATGCTTCTCTCCTCTCTTAAAAGCAGTGGTTCTTTTTTTTAACCACATGTGGTACTCTCTTTTTTTTTTTTAAGGCTCTGGGGTTTTGTGAGGAAAAGCAGCCATGGCACCAACCAGACCCCTTTTGGGTCTACTACTTTTCTCCTAAAAACCTCAAGAGTCAAATGGTTTCATTTTTAATTGTTGGCTCAGCTTTTGATCTCAGTAACTCATTTGAAAAATAAAAATATAGACTAAGATTTACTTGTTTAAGTGGTTTCAAATTTTCTCGCATCCACTTGGTATCTTAAACAGACTTCTAATTCTTTTCTAGTTTCATCTGCATATTTCTTCATAAAATTTTATGGTAGAATTCTATGCTATCTTTTTAAAGAAAGAAAATCATCTTTACATTTTCTTGAAAAAGTTTGCATATTTTGCTTTATAATGTAAACTTGTTATTTTGCTTTCTTTTAGGCAAGGTGAGGCCTCATCAATAACTCTTTTGGAAAAAACACAACTTAAATTTTTTTTTTTTGTCCTTTTTGAGACCATCTGCACCGCGCTCAGCCAGTGAGCGCTGTGAGCGCACCGGTCATCCCTATATAGGATCCGAACCCGCGGCAGGAGCGCTGCTGCGCTTCCAGCGCTGCACTCTTCCGAGTGCGCCACGGGCTCGGCCCCACAGCTTAAATTGGACTGTACTTTTTACTAGTGGGCTTTTCTTACATTTTAAACAAAACTTATAAGATCTTTGTTTGTTCTTGTTGTTTATGTCTGCATATATGCATGTGTAAGCTGTATGTTATGTTTGTATGTTCATGTCTGTTTATGTAATTGTCTTATGTACAAGGTACCTAATTGGCTTATAATTAATGCACACTCATTAAATAATAAGCATATTTTTCAAGTTCACATGACTTAAATTTTTTAAAGTTTTGATAAATATATTTTCAAAATTTGATTCAAACCTTTTACCTAAATTTATTTTTAGGTCAATATGTCTCCTCGTTATCTCAGCTTTGCCTCCTGGCCATGCTGGGAGAAACAATATCTTTTAGACATAAAAAGTGAATACTTCCCTCTGCCTCTCTGAATTCCACTTGGCTTTAAATGCCATGTGGAAACCTAGGACCTAAAATGGTTAGTGAAAAGAAACCTATGCCAAATATCGCATGGGCCTATGTTAACATTAATTAATTAGAGTATAGATTTAATACACCAAATTTTTGGCTGGGAAACCATAAATATGTATTTGGCTGATTTAGTTAAAACTAAAATTGGGTTTTGTGTAATTTGCTCTGATAATTGGATGCTTATTTATTAGCCTAAATGTATGAAGATGTTTTTTTCAACACACATTGTTGTTTGGGTTTATTAATCAAACAGGACTACTAAAGGTTTTTTCACTTAACTGTTCTTGATGCAAAGTTGTAATAGGTTTTTTGTTTGTTTGTTTTGTCCTTCAGATAATTGGCTTAAAAAAATTATTTCATGATAAGTTCTTGTGCTCTTTGCCTTTAAAACCCTTTATCGGTTTGGTTTTATTTTTTGTAGTAATTTGATTTTATTCAATTAAATGTTTTTAAGCTTTTTGTTATTTAACACAGCTTTCCAACATTAAATTCTGAAACTTTAAAATAACTTTGGGAGATTCCAAGGGCCCTGGAGTTTCTCAAAGGATGTATAAAAGATGTATCAAAACTAATTGGCTTATTTAATAAATTTGACTATATGGAAAAGCATTGTCAATACTAAAGATGTTATGGTTCCTAATTTTCCTTTGTTTCATTTAGCTTCATGGGATCAAAAAGAAGTAAAAGTAACCACCAATCATTAGTGTCTTTTAGGTGGAGATCCTAATACTAATGGAAAGCCTCGTTTTTCATAACTTTATAATTTTTCAGCTTCCACTGAGAAAATGCCTTTATGTTTCTCTTCTCCTAATGTTCCTCCTATTAAACATTGTGTTTCTACAGGTTATAGAACATTGTTAACAGATTCTCCTTGAATTACAGATTCTCAATCTGGTGCTGGCAAGCCAACTACCCATTCGCCAACCATTAGTCGAGATCCTTGGACTTTATCTTTTTTTTTTTTTTTAGCAAATTTTAATGATTCTTATTTAAGCACTATGCCATCAATTTTGTTTTTTTTTGCCTTCTTCTATTCCAACATGTTTACAGGAAGAAGCTCATGTATGGGATGGAGTTTCTTCTCGATCTGGTTTCCCTAATTGGTTTAATTGTGGTTTTAAAAATAAAACTGTTGTATTTTATTATGACAATTATACTCAAAAGGTATATGATTGGTTTTTTTTTTTTCTAGCCCTGGTTATGATTATAGAAATTATTTAAATAATAATACTGCAAAATTCAATTGGAACGATAATATTTTGCCCAAGCCAGATCCTATTCATTATTGGTATACTCCTGCATGGACTACACCTATTTGGATAAATAATAACACTGGAGCAACTCCACAAACACAATTATACTGTTTATTTGCTGTTTTAAATATAACTAAATTTCATAGGCCACAAAATAATAGAACTTATTATATACAAGCGTGTGTACATGGTCCTTATGCTATTTTGGTTTATAATAATTCGAACCAGGGCTGGCCCGGTGGCGCATTGGAGAGTGCACCTCTTGGGAGCACGGTGGCGCTCCCTCCGAGGGTTTGGATCCCATGTGGAGACCAGTTCCCGCTCACTGGCTGAGCGTGGTGCGGGCACGACACCAAGGGTTGCAATCCCGTTACTGGTCAGTAAAAAAAAGACAAAAAGGAAAAAAAAAATAATTCGAACCAATTAAATGTAACTTATTGAGAAGATATAACCCATGTTGATTGTGTTAATTGTTCCATTACTAATTGTTTAGATCCCTTTTCCCCTCAATAACATTATTTTTTGTTAAGATGACTTCCTTATGTTTTACTTCCTGTTAATATTTCACAATCCTGGTACACTGATCCAGGGTTTGCCGCTTTACAAAAGTTGGAATATGCTTTGTCATGTCCTAAACCTTTCATTGCAGCTTTAATTTTAGGTATTTCTGCTTTAATCGCTATTATAGGATCTGTTGCCGCTTCAACTGCTGCTTTGGTGCAACAAATTCATACTGCTGAACATGTTAATAGTTTATCTTTAAATGTTTCTACAGCTCTTTTTCAATAAGAAAAAATAGACAGACAATTAGTTGATAGAATTAATGTATTAGAAGAAGGCGTTTTCTTTTTGGGACAAGAAATACAAAATATTAAAGTTCAACTTGCAACTGCTTGTCATCATAGTTATAAATGGATTTGTGTGACTCCTCTTCCTTATAATGATTCTCATGCTTCTTGGCAACAAATCCAGATGCATATAAAAGGAATTTGGAATCATTCTACTTTAGGAGTTGATTTAACAAGTTTACACCAAAAAATATCCGACCTTTCTCATGCTCATCTTCAATCTATAGTCCCCGAAGACGTGGCTAGTGGTATATTCCAGTCCCTTCACTCTGCTTTTAAGAGCACTTCCTTTTGGTCTTTGATACATTCAGTTGGCATGTTTATAGTTATAATAATTATTATTATTGTTTGTTTTCCAGTCCTCATTAGATATCTCAGATTTGCAATAAGAGTGACTCAACGAGAGCTGCTCACACTAAAACTTCAAAACAAAAAAGGGGGAGATGGTGCAGTCCACGCCATGGCGGGGTCTTGAAAAGAATAGCTTGGGCTGCCCTTTCCGAGTTGGCAAGGCCCCGAAGGGAGAGCTGCTGGCAGGGCCATGGCTACCAGCACTTGCTTTCACTGTAAAGATCTCTGCCTTGGCATAGTGGTGCTGCCTTTGCTTTCTCTGCTGATGTTTTGGTCAGCGTGGCAGTTTCCTGAGTTTACAAAAGAGGCAAAATATGACACACAAACAGTTGTTGTCATAAAATTAGATTATCCCACAAAAGATCCAGGAAGATTGAACAATTCCAAATTGTCCCTTTTGAGTCAATTTATTACACCAACGGATGTTTTAAAAACACCTTATGAGTAGCCATGAGCAATTATTTTTACAAAAGAAATTAATAAACAATAGAAATCCCCATCCTCTTCCCACCATCTGGGTAAATGATTATATAGGTTATAAAATGGGAAAAGGAAAAATTTGGTACCCTCCTAGGGGACGTCCTAAATATGACTTAAGTTGGTAAACGTCATTTACAGGGGATTATATTAATGGTAAGAGAATGGTTGGAACTAATGGAAAAAGATATTATAGGAAGAGTTAAGTTTATGAGAAAGAATGCATAGAAACCCTGTTACTCATTGGTGTCCTAAGTTAAATAAAAACATCTTAGTAAGATATTGGGACAAAAACATATGATGCACAACTTTCCCTCCTAAAGATAAAGATTATAGATGGAATTTTGAATGCACCTGGAAAAAAAAAAAAAAAAAGAGAGAGAGAAAAATATCACAAATAAATAGCTCTATCCCTAAAAAGAAAGCAATTCCTGAGAAGTGTGAGGATTCTGTTTCCAGAGTTGTCACAATATAATACCCAGAATGACCAGTTCTAAAAAAAAAAAAAATTACAAAATACAAAAAAAACAAAGTATGGCCCATTCACAGGAGAAAAAAGAATTTGACAGAAACCACCCTGAGGAAGCCCTGACACTGGAATTACTAGTCAAGAACATTCAATTAACTTTGTCAAATAAGCTCAATGTAGTAAAGGAAACCATGGAGAAAGAACTAAAGGAAAGCAGAAAAACCATGTATGAACAAAATGGGAATATCAAGAAAGAGATGGAGATTATAAAAAGTTAGCAAACACCAATTCTGGAGCAGAAAAGTACAACAGGTGAAATAAAAAATTGATGAGATGAGTTCAACAGCAGTATATTAGTCTGCTTGGGATGTAATACAAAATACCATAGACTAGTGATTTAAATAACAGAAATTTATTTTCTCAGAGTTCTAGAGGCTAGAAGTCCCAGATCAAGGATCAGCAGGGTTAATAATTGGTGAGGGCTCCCTTCCTGGCTTGTGTCCTTCAGCTACCTTCTTATTGTGTCCTCACATGGCAAGAGTGGGGGAGAGGAGAGGGAGAATTGTGGGGGAAGAGAGAGAACACTTTGGTGTGTCTTCTTATGAGGACATTAATCCTATTAGATCAATGTTTCTCCCTTATGTCCTCACTTAACATTAATTATATCCATAAAGGTCTTATCTCCAAATAGAGTCACATTGGAAGTTTGGGCTTTAACATATGAATTTGTGTGTGTGTGTGTAGGTCGGGGTGGGGTAAATTTGGTCCATAATAAGCATGTCTGAGCAGGCAAAAGAATGGATCAGTGAATTTTATGATAAGACATTGAAATTACCTAGTCTGAGGAGCAAAATGAAAAAAAGAATGAGGAAAAATGAACAGAGCCAGAGGGGCCATCAAACATACCAATATATGCATCACAGGCATCTCAGAGGAAGGAAGAGAGAAGGGAAAGAAAAAAACATATAAAGAAATAATGGTCAAAATTTTTGCAAATCTGATTTTAAAAAAAAAACAAAAACGAATACACACATCCAAGAAGCTCAATGATCTCCAAGCAGGATAAACTCAAAGAAGTCCCCACAGAGGCACATTGCAGTCAAATACTCAAAACATAAAGCCAAAGAAAGATTTAAAAAGTAGTAAAGAGAAGTAACTCATCACATACAAGGAATCCTAAATAAGATTAACAGTCAATTTCTCATCAGAGATCATGGAGGCCAAAAGCAAAAAACTCAATAAAAAATTCTATATCTAGCAAAACTATCCATCAGAAATTAAGGAGAAATTTAAGACATTTTCAGATCAAAGAAATCTGAGATCATTATGAGTAGACCTGCCTTACAAGAAATGATAATTTCTGAAATGAAATTATGCTAGACATAGAAGAAATAAATAACACTGAAAAAGATAACTATATATGTGAATATAAAAGTCAGCATTATTGCACTTTTGGTTTATAATTCTTTTTTTCCCTTATAATTTAAACCACCAATGCATAAAACAGTAATTATAAATCTATGTTACTATTATTTATACATCATGTGCCTATTATTATATATAGTCATAATAATTGTAATAATATAATGGGGGAATGGAGATGTATATAAACAGAGTGTATACTATAGGAACTAAAATGTAATTATTAAAACTAGGTTGTTATAAGTTTAAAAAGTTTATTTTACTTTATTTATTTATTTTTTGGACAGCTGGCCTGTATGGGGATCTGGACCCTTGACCTTGGTGTTATCAGCACCTTGCTCTAACTGAGCTAAACGGCCAGCCCCATAAGATGTTAATTTTTTTAAAAAAAGATGACCAGTAAGGGGATCTTAACCCTTGATTTGGTGTTGTCAGCACCACACTCTCCAAAGTGACCCAACCAGCCATCCCTATATAGGGATCCAAACCTGTGGCCTTGGTGTTATCAGCACCACACTCTCCTGAGTGAGCCACAGGCCAGCCCAAGATGTTAATTTTAATCCCTCAGATAACCACTGGGAAAATAACCAAAGAAAAAAAGAAAAGAATGAAAGTAGTACACGAAAAAATATAAGATATGCAGAAAACAGTTCAATAATGGAAACAAAATTTTTCTATCAGTAATTAAATATACCTGGGTTACACTCTCCAATGAAAGGCAGAGATTGGCAGATTGAATTTAAAAAATGATATATTTATATGATGACTAAAAGAGACTCAGTTTAGATATAAGGACACGGCCTGGGTGGTTATCTCAGTTGTTTGGAGTACAGCCTTATAATACTAAGTAATAGATCTGCAACATAACCAGCACCACTTTAGATAAGCCCAAGTACAAAATGGTGCCATCCACCTCCTCCTCTCCCCTCCCCCCTTCCCTTTACGAGAAGCCTCCTGGCTTAAACAGAAATCCCTTTTGCTTCTGCAAGGATGCAGTTCTCCACCCTGATCCACATTAGCATAATGACCCTCCTTGATGGTATCAGCCAGCCGTTGGTGCACTATATAAGCTCTACCACCCCCACACCTGGTGCTGTCCCCCATTTTCAGGGCAGCCCCAGGATGTTCCCCACTTTCAGCACAGCCCGCTAGATTCTTTTCCTTTAATAAAGCTTGAATGGTACCTGGCATCTTGGATCACTTTCTTTCACTAAGGTCATAGGTTTTGATCCCCATACTGACCATCTGCCAAAAAGAAAGAAAGAAAAAAAAAAAAGATATAAAGACACAAAGAGGTTGAAATTAAAAAGAAGGGAAAAGATACACCATGCAAGTAGAAACCAAAAGAGAGCTGACAAATGGATAGACTTTAAGCCAAAAGAGGTTACAAGAGAAAAAGGACATTATGTATGGATGAACAGTTCAATCCAGCAAGAAGATATAAAAATTATAAACATATATGTAAATAACAACAGAGCCCCAAAATACATAAAGCAAAACTTGACAGATTTAAAGGAAGAAATAAATGGTCCTACAATAATTGTTGGGCATGTCAATATCTCACTTTGTACATTGGACAGAACAACCAGACAGAATATCAGTAAGGAAATGGAGGGGTTGAGCAACAGTATAGATCAATTGACCTTAACACACATATACAGAACACCCAATAACAGCAGAATATACATTCTTCTCAAGTGCATATGGAACATTCTCCAGGTTATACCATATGTTAGTCAAAAACCAATCTTGCTACATTTTCAAAAATTGAAATTATATAACACATCTTTTCTGATCACAATGGAATGGACCTAGAAACCAATAAGAAAAGGAAGACTGGAAAATTCACAAATGTGTAGAAATTAAACACCACATTCTTAAACAACCAGTGGGTCAAAGAAGAAAGGAAATTAGAAAATCACTTGAGGTGAATGAAAATGACAACACAACATAGCAAAAATATCAAATCCAGCAAAAGTAGTGTTCAGAGGGAGGGTTATAACTACAAATACCTACATTAAAAACTAAATCCTAAGCTAGCAGAAGGAAGAAAATAATTAAGGTTAGAGCAGAGGTAAATTAATTAGAAAACAGAAAAGCAATAGAGAAAAATCAATGAAACCAAAACTTGTTCTTTGAAAAGATCAACAAAACTGAAAAACCATTAGCTAGAACAGACTGAGAAAAAATGAAGATGACTCAAATTACTAAAAATCTGAAATAAAAGTGGGGACATTACTCCTGATTCTACAGAACTATAAAGGATTTTAAGAAAGTACTGTGAACAATGGTATGACAACAAATTGGATAACCCAGACGAAATGGACAAATTCCTAGAAACAGGAAACCTACAAAGACGGAATCATGAAGAAATAAAAAATCTGAATAGATCTATAACTAGTAAAGAGATTGAATCAGTAATCATAAATCTCCCCATGAAGAAAAGCCCTGGACCAGATGGTTTTACTGGTGAATTCTGCCAATCATTCAAAGAAGAAATAACAACAATCCTACTCAAACTTTTCCAAAAATTGAAGAGGAAACACTTCCTTACTCATTTTATAAGGCCAACATTTCCCTGGCCCTAAAGCCAAAGAACAACAAGAAAAGAAAACTACAGACTAATATCCTTTATGAATATTGATGCAAAAACTTCAACAAAATACTAGCAAACCTAATTCAGCAGTATATTAAAAGGATTACATACCACGAAGAAGCGGGATTTTTCCCCCTGGAATACCACGATGGTTCAACATATGAAAATTGGTCAGTGTAATAGACCACATTAACAGAATGATATGATCATCTCAATTGATGTGGAAAAAGCATTTGACACCCTTTTTTTTTTTTTTCCTTTTTTGTCTTTTTTTACTGACCGGTAACGGGATCGCAACCCTCGGTGTTGCGCCCGCACTGCGCTCAGCCAGTGAGTGGGAACTGGTCTCCACATGGGATCAGAACCCTCGGCGGGAGCGCCACCACGCTCCCAAGCAGCGCACTCTCCAGTGCGCCACTGGGCTGGCCCCTTGACACCCTTTCATGATAAAAATATTCAACAAACTGGGATGGAAGGAAAGTACCTCAATGTAATAAAAGCCACATCTGAAAATCTCACAGCAAACATCATACAATGGTAATAACTGTAATAAACTGAAAGCTTTCCTGCTAAGATCAGGAACAAACAAGGATGTCTACTGTTACTAGCACAGTAGTGGAACTTCTAGTTAGAGCAATTAGGCAGGAAAAAGAAATAAAAACATACCAACTGGAAAGAAAAAAGTAAAACGATCTGTTTGTAGATGACACACTCTTACAGGGAGCAAAATGTAAAGGTTTCACACAAAAAAACTGTTAGAACTTATAAACAAATTCAGCAAAGTTGCAGGATACAGAATCAACATGCAAAAGTCAGTCGTATTTCTGTACACTAATAATCTGAAAATGAAATTAGAAAAACAACACCAGTTAAAAAAGCATTAAAAAAAAATAAAATTTAGAAATAAACTAATCCAGGGAAGTGAAAAATTGGTACAATGAAAACTGTTAAACATTGCCGAAAGAAAGATGACTTAAATTAATACATTTATTTAACACATATTTAATATATAAAAGTGGGGACATTACTCCTGATTCCTGAAAATATTTGCAAATCATATACCTGATAAAAGATTAATATCTAGAATATATAGAGAACAACTCAAGAAATGGACAAAGGACATAAATAGACATCTCGCCAAAGAAGACATACAAATGGCCAACAATCACATGAAAAGATGCTCAACATCACTCATCATTAGGGAAATGCAGATCAAAACCACCATGGGGGCCAGCTCACTCGGGAGAGTGTGGTGCTGGTAGCGCCAAGGCCATGGGTTCAGATCCTATACAAGATGGCCGGTGCGCTCAACTGGCTGAGCGTGGTGCAGACAACACTGTGCCAAGGGTTGTGATCCCCTTACTGGTCAGAAAACAAAACAAAAACCAAAACAACAACAACAAAAACCCACTGTGGGATACTACTCCACATCCATTAGGATGGTTACTATCCCAAGGGTTGTGATCCCCTTACTGGTCAGAAAACAAAACAAAAACCAAAACAACAACAACAACAAAACCCCACTGTGGGATACTACTCCACATCCATTAGGATGGTTACTATCAAAAAAAAACCAACAGAAAATAAGTGTTAGTGAGGATGTGGAGAATGTGGAAGCCTTGTACACTCCTGGTGGGATGTAAAATGGTAGAAACACTGCAGAAAACATTATGGTGATTCCTCAAAAAAAATTAAACAGTATTACTATATATATTAGTCTGTTTACGTTGCTTATAACAAAATACCTGAGACTGGGTGATTTATAAGGAAAAATGAAATTTATTGCTTACAGTTTCTGAGGCTGGGAAGTCTAAAATCCATCTGGTGGTGGTGACAGTGACCCAGGGGTCTCGCATTGCAAGATGGTGGAAGCAGAGAGAGCAGAGAGAGAGAGACAGAGAGACTCTCCTCTTCTTTTAAAGCCCTCAGAACCACACCCCTGACCACCATTTTTAATCCATCCACTACCGCCTGGTCCTACAATCCAATCATCTCTTCAAGGCCCCACCTTTCAATTACCATCATAGGATTTCCCACCCTCTTAACAGTCACAGTGGGGGCTAAGTTTCTAATGCATAAAACTTAGGGGACACAATTCCAGCTTCAGGGGGTTGGCGGAGGACATAATTCAATCCACTGCATTGTATAATCCAACAATTCCACTTCCAAGTAAATGCCCACAAGAATTTAAAGGAGGGTCTCAAAGAGACGTCCATACACCAATGATCACAGCAGCATTACTCACAACAGCTGAAAGGTGGAAGCAACCCAGGTGTCCACTGACAGATGAATGAGGAAACCATGGTATATATCCATAAAATGCAATATTATTCTGTTTTAAAAGGAAGTACTAACATCTGCTATGACGTGGATGAACCTTGAGGACATGCAAAGTGAAATAAGCCAGTCACAAAAAAAGAATGTGTCTAATTCCACTTATATGACTAACCTATAGTAGTCAAATTAATAGAAGCAAAAAATAGTGAAAGAAAATGAGCCGAGATGCCGAGTACTGTTCAAGCTTTATTAAAGGAAAAGAATCTGCCAAGCTGTGCTCAACGGGGCAGGCAGCCTAGTGCTGCTTTCAAAATGGAAGACAGCACTAGATGTGGGGGGTGGGAGAGCTTATATGCACTGGTACCATCAAGGAGGGGCATTATGCTAATGTGGATCGGGTGGAGAACTGCGTCCTTGTGGAAGGAAAAGGTGTTTCTGTTTAAGTCACGAGGCTTCTCCTAAAGGGAAGGGGGAGGGGCTTGGTGCTGGAGTGGAAGACGAGGCCGGGGGCTATTTTGTGCTTATTGTGTGCACTATGGCGCCAGTCACATCCAAAATCCATCATTCCTGCCTTTTAAGTATAAGAAGAAGGGAAAAGGGGTGAAGGTCTCATTCTTCTGAAGCTACTTCCTGCTGGAGATGGGCAAAGATGAAAAAAAAAATAAAAGATTTCTGTTGGCGGGTAACACAATTAGGCGGCGGGGTCCTGGTTTCGTGTGGGGAGGCTGCATTCCTCCGGGGAAGGGTCGCTGGTTCTGGGGGGCTGACATCCTCCTCACAGGAACAATTGGGCAACCTTTGGTTGGTGAGAGCCTGCATACGTTCCTGCGAGAAATTAGAGAAAGACCAAAAGAGACCAAAACAGACAGGGACCAAAGGGTAGGCTGAGTCCCAGCACAGTTAGGGGTCCTAGCAGGGGCACAGGCCAGGGTAGCCAAGGGTTCAGTGAAATGGTGTAAGTTGTCTTGGATCACCCTGGACTTATTTATGTAGTAACAGCATTTCTCCCCCAAGAAGGGGCAGGTGCCTCCCTTCTCTGCTGTAAGGAAGTCAAGGGCCCAACGTTCTGTAAAGCGACTGTCACAAGTGAGGTGACCTGTCACTGGAGGGAGGAGATGTTACCTATGATTAGTTCTTCTGAGAGTTTCTGATAGAATTGAGAGGCAGCAGCAGGGCCTGCTATGCCAGTCCCAGTTGCAGGAAGGATCCCTGCCCCAATTAAAAGGTACAATTAGTGCCCTACGGGAGCAGGGGCCACTTCCTGAGAGCAGGTGCTGAAGTTAGTCCCAGTCCCGTCTCCATCTGTCTGGACGGTGATGTTGGCGATGAGCCAAACGAATATGCAATAAATCGCGTTGGGGGCAGGCAGCAGGATAACGTAGTTGTTTTTTTTTTTTTCCTTTTTGTCTTTTTCCATGTCCGGCAACGGATCGCAACCCTCAGTG
>NW_007726166.1:1001097-1064074 GCF_000696425.1 Galeopterus variegatus
GGCTGTATTCCTCCGGGGAAGGGTCACTGATTCTGAGGGCTGATATCCTCCTCACAGGAACAATTCAGTGACCTTTTGGTTGGTGAATGTCTGCACACGTTCCTGCAAGAAATTAGAGAAATAACAAAAGAGTCAGTGACCAAAAAGTAGGATGAGTTCCAGCACAGCTAGGGGTCCTAGCAGGGGCACAGGCCAGGGTAGCCAAGGGTTCAGTGAAATGGTTTAAGTTGTTTGGATCACCCCAGATTCATTTACATAATAACAGCATTCCTCCCCCAAGAAGGGGCAGGTGCCTTCCTTCTTGGCTGTAAGGAAGTAAAGGGCCCCCTATCGTTCTGTAAAATGACTGTTGTGAGTGAGGTGACCTGTCGCTGGAGGGAGGAGATGTTATCTATACTAAGTTTTTCTGAGAGTTTTTGATAGAATCGAGAGGAAGTAGCAGGGTCCACTATGTCAGTCCCAGTTGCAGGAAGGACCCCTGCCCCGATTGAAAAAGGTCCAGTTAGTGCCCTACAGGAGTGGGGGGCACTTCCTGAGGGGGGGGGGCCAAAGTTAGTCCCAGTCCCATCTCCATCTCTTCATCTGTCTGGATGGTGATGTCAGGGACAAGCCAAATGACTACGCAAGAAATCGCGTTGGGGACAGGCAACAGGATAATGTAGATTTACAAAGGAAATTATTTCGGTTTTTAGAGCATGGATGAGGAGGGGGTAAGTGAGTGGTAGCATTTGGTGTTAGTGAGGCAGAGTGTGGGCAGGCCCCGCATAATGCTGACTATCCCCAATGAGGTGAGATTAGAGGAAAGTGAAGAGACATTTGTGGAAACATTTGCATCAACAGGGAGGGGGGTGACCACAAAAATTTCTTGTAAAGTGGGAGACAGATGAGTCACTCGGGGACCAGTCTGATTCGCTGAGGACTGCATCATCCCTGCAGACCTGGAACCTCCATGTTCCTGGTAAGGGGGAGCATTGAGATAGGAGGAAAAACATGGGAAGGATGCAAAGGGTTAGGGAGCCAAAAGGATTTAAAGGGCACATTGCCACAATGACATTGCTAAGAAGCATCCTACTGATAGGAGGTAAAGGAGTGCCAGGAGAAATCTTCCTATAATGTTACACTCTTTGGGGGCAGCTGCTGACAACCCTGTAGCAAATACTAGAACAGATAGTGTGATAGCAGCTCCTGTGCGAGGGACGTGGAGCGGGGCTGCAGGAGTGAGAGGATGGTCGCCGGGGGAAAGACGGTAATAGAAGGTTGGCCTGTTCCCTAAGAAGATCCCTAATGAGCGAAAGAGCAGGGAGACACTGGCCTAAAGGCAATGAGCTGGAAGGGAGAGGTGTGGGAGTGAAGGGCCTACTGTACATAAGTTCGAGGGGGCTGAGGCCTGTGGGCTTATGGGGGGCAGCTTGCAAGCAAGTGAGTGCTAGAGGGAGAAGTTGGGTCCAGGGGGGGGTTAAACTCCATGGACAACTTGGTGAGGTGTGTTTTAATGAGGTGATTAGCTTTCTCTATTTTACCCAATGATTGGGGTTGATGTGGTATATGTGAGTCCCATTTGATATGTAAGGCCTGTGCGGTGAGTTGTGTAATCTGGGAAACAAATGCTGGGCCATTATCAGACTGGAGGCTGGTGGGCAAGCCAAAACGAGGGCTGATTTCTGAGGTGAGAGTGCATGTTACCCATGCTGCATCCTCCGAGGGAGGGGAAGGCCTCAATCCAACCGGAGAAGGTATCTACTAAAGTAAGAAGGTGCCGTGTTTTCTTGTGGGGAGGCATATGAGTAAAGTTAACTTGCCAAGCCTGGCCAGGACTGTATCCTCTGGCCTGGTGGGTGGGAAAGGACTGGAGCAATGAGTACACAAAGGACAATTTTGAGTGATTTGTTTAAGCAACTTGGCCATGTGGGGAGAGTAATATAAGTGCTGAAGAAGGCATAGTAGGGGTTCATAGCCTACATGAACTAAATTATGGAAATCTAAAAGGATTTGCTCAGTTTGTGTGGTAGGGAGGACACAGCAACTGGACAGAGTATACCAGTTGTCCTTCCTCTGTTGGCGGTGTTGTATTTCTTGAGGTGTGTATTGGGGTAAGGGTGTAGGGGCCATGAGAAGGACCTGAGCGAGAGAAGAAGAGTGGGGGCTGGTGATTGAGCAGCCTGTTTTGCAGTTAGGTCCACCAGTTGGTTCCCCTGGGCTATGGGATTGTTGGAGGTTTGGTGTCCTCTGCAGTGTATAACCCCAACCTCCTTTGGGAGTTGTGCATCCTCAAGAAGTATTCTGATACGATGTCCATTTTTATGGGCCCTCCTTGAGTGGTCGTGTATCCTCTCTCCTTCCATATGGCCACACAGGAGTGTAGGATGTGGTGAGCACACTTAGAGTCAGTGTATATATTGACTCATTTGCTACTTGTCAGAGTGAGAGCACGGGTGAGGGCAGTGAGTTCTGCCTGTTGGGAAGTGGTGCTATGGGGAAGAGAAGCAGCCTCAGTAGTTTGTGTTAGATTTACTGTGGCATAACCCGCCCGGGGGGCGGGGGGCGGGCATGGAGGTGGCGCTCCCACCTATTGAACCATGTATGTTTGGGCCATGTAATGGGATGCGGGGAAATGTGTGGAAAGGGATTGAGAAAGAGGTTTAAAGCCTCCATGCAGTTATGTTCTAAGGGTCGTGAGTGTTTTGGGATGAGAGTGGCTGGATTTAAGGGAGGGCAAGATTTAAAGGAGAACTGGGAATTTTCAATGAAGGTAAGGTGGATAAGTTGTAGGCGGGAAGGGGAGAGAATTGACATGGCCTTATGGCTGAGAAGGTCTTGACTGTTTGTTGTCCCAAAATTAGTTTAGAGCTTTCTTGTGCTAAAAGGGTGGCTGCCACCAAGGCCCATAAACAGGGGCCCATTCTCGAGATGTGACATCTAGTTGTTCAGAGAGGTATGCAACCAGGGAGAAAATATCTCCTGCCTCTTATCCCAAAACCCTGACTGCCAATCCTTGGGTTTCAGTGATGTACAGGAGATGAGATAGGTTTGGGAGGGATAGAGCTGGGGCTGTGAGGACAGCAGCTTTTAATCGCTGGAAGGGAGAAGGAATGGGCTTTGTGGGATCTAAAGGAATGGCAGGATCCCCTTTGGCTGCCCCATAAAGTGGCTTTGCTAGCACGCCAAAGTTAGGAATCCATAGGCAAAGATACCCTGCAAGCCCCAAGAAAGAAAGGATTTCACCCTTTTGGTGGGAGTAGGGAGTTCAGAAATTAGAGTCTTGAACTGAAGGAGAAGAAATTTGGGCCTTGATGGGGGACACTCGATATCCCCTGGAGGCCAGGAAATTAAGGAGGCAACAGTGTGGTCTGTGAATCCTCATAGGAGGGGCTACAAAGGAGGAGGTCATCCACATATTGTATTAAAGTGCTAGAGGTTAGAGGGGAAGTTCAGATAAGTCTTGCGCTAAGGCCTGGCCAGAAAGTGGGGTCTATCCCAAAACCCCTGAGGTAGTACTGTCCAGGTGAGTTGTTGGGAACGGCGTGTGTCAGGATCAGTCCTGTACCAAATGGTATGAGCCCTTAGGCTTTATAACCAGAAGGATGGGTGTATTGAAAGGCAAGTGGGTGAGCCCTGAGAGATGAGAAGAAAGGAGTTTGTGTGTGACGGGTTTTAAGCTTATTAGGTGTTTGTTAGCGATGGGGTACTGTGGGACATTAGGGAACAAGGAGGAGTTCAGCAACTTAACAAGGATAGGGGAATGGTGTGTAGCAATGGAGGGAGAAGAAGCTTCCCATACTAGGGATTAACCTTGTCCGAGGGGGAGGGGAAGGTGGAGGCCTCAGGGGCCAGGTCTGGGGCAGCCTGTAACAGGAGTGTTGTAGCTGGAGTTAAAGTGTTTAGGGTAAGAGTAGCTTTGAATTTGAAAAGAATGTCCCATCCCAATAAGGGGGCTGGGCATTGAGGCATTATTAAGAATTTGTGTGTGAATTGGGTGTGATGTAGGAGAAGGCCTGAACATAAAGGAATCTCTCCGTCTTGCCGCTTCAGTGAGTATCTAAATTGAGAGTGCCATCTTGTGGCCATTGGGATCCATTGTAATGAGGCGTTTCAATTTTTTTTTTTCCTTTTTATCTTTTTTCGTGTCTGGCAACGGATTGCAACCCTCAGTGTCGCGCTCGTACCGGACCGGACCGGCAACGGGATCACAACCCTTGGCGCCGTGCCCGCACCTAGCTCAGCCAGTGAGCAGAACCGGTCTGTATGTGGGATCCGAACCCTCGGCGGGAGCGCCACCACGCTCCCAAGCGGCACACTGTAGCAGTGCGCCACCGGGCCGGCCCAAGGCGTTTCAATTTTAATGTCTCCCTGGAGGCCGAGAAATTTTCCAGGAGATGGCCCAGAGGTGTAGAGCATGGAGTACAGTAGAAAACGAGACATTTAGGTTTAGGTTTAATGTCTCCCTGGAGGCCAAGAAATTGGCCAGGAGACAGCCCAATGGCGTAGAGTGTGGAGGTTTGGAATCATGAGGATCCCATTTAGAGGGTGAGAAAGCGTGTGGGCACTCCTGGTAGAAGAAGCATGCCAACAAAGAGCGTCCTCTTTGGTGCCCATCTTCTTTTCGAGAGGAAAGCTGAAACCAGCTAATGAAGCGTACTTCAATAACTGGGCGGCATGAGAAAAGTTCCCTCAGCCAGGCGCGTGGGCTTCATAGAGACCGGAGTCGTAGAGAGTAGTTGGGGGAACTTGTAGAGTTCAGACCCACTGACTCATCCTCAATTGAGGCTGGTGTTGGATGTGTTGGTCTGAAATGGCAAAAGGAGAGAGTCCCAAGTGTACCCGGTTCAGCAGGTCCAGGAAGGGTGGCCGGGAGGCGGCCAATCAACCCAAGAGAGAGGGGATCGTCCGACGGTCCAGCCAGGACACTTCCCAGGTTTTGGCACCATAATGAAAGAAAGTGAGCCAAGACACCAGGTACTGTTCAAGCTTTCTTTTTTTTTTTTTTTTTCCTTTTTTGTCTTTTTTACTGACCGGCAACGGGATCGCAACCCTCGGTGTTGCGCCCGCACCTTGCTCAACCAGTGAGCAGGAACCGGTCTCCACATGGGATCCGAACCCTCGGCGGGAGTGCTGCCGTGCTCCCAAGCGGCACACTCTCCAGGGCGCCACGGGGCTGGCCCTCAAGCTTTCTTAGAGGAAAAGAATCTGCCAAGCTGTGCTCAACGGGGCAGGCAGCCTGGGGCTGCCTTCATAATGGAAGACAGCACTAGATGTTGGGGGTGAGAGAGCTTATATGGACTGATACCATCAAGGAGGGGCATTATGCTAATGTGGATCGGGGTGGAGAACTGCGTCCTTGGGGAAGCAAAAGGTGTTTCTGTGTAAGTCAGGAGGCTTCTCCTAAAGGGAAGGGGGAGGGGCTTGGTGCTGGAGTGGAAGACGAGGCCGGGGGGCTATTTTGGGCTTATTGTGTGCACAATGGCGCTGGTCACATCCAAAATCCATCAAGTAGCATGGTGGTAGGCTTCTCCTAAAGGGAAGGGGGAGGGGCTTGGTGCTGGAGTGGAAGACGAGGCCGGGGGGGCTATTTTGGGCTTATTGTGTGCACAATGGCGCTGGTCACATCCAAAATCCATCAAGTAGCATGGTGGCTGCCAGGAACTGGGGGGAGGTGGGAATGGGGAGTTATTGTCTAACGGGTACAATTTTGGTATTGTCAGTTGAAAAGAGTTCTGTGGATGGATGGTGGTGATGGTTCCACAACGTTATTGATGTGCTTAGTACCACTTAAAGATGGTTAAAACAGCAAACTTTATGCTATGTATCTTACCTCAATAAGAAAAATAACAGAACTGGCCAGTTAGCTCAGTTGGTTAGAGCTTCGGGGTTATAACATCAAACATCAGTGGTTCAGATCCCCCTAGCGGCCCTCCGCCAAAAGAAACAAACAAAAATCACCCAAAAGACAACAAAAAACCTCCAAAACATAGATGCACAAACAAATATGGTTATTTGGGAGTAAGAGCAAGGTGGGTGGCCTGTGCAGTAAAAGGTTAACCCAGCAGGCTTGGGGAATTCAATTCTTGCATATTCCAAAAACAAATGACTAATTCTTGACAGGTGCTGGGAGCCATCCCTAAGGCCGGGGAACCTCCTGCTGGGGTGAGTGTCTTAGTAAACCTGAGCCCTTGCACCACACCAGTTTATGCCAACAGTGTGACCTAGGGCGGGGCCTTGGGCTGTATCAGACTCACTGCATGGTTCCCCTCCCCCACCCCGTGTCCGCACCCCTCCCTGTCCCCTCGGCAGGGGCCCCGCCCTCTGTCCCGCCCACAGACTGCCTCCCATCCCCGAGACAGGCACCTTTTCCCATTCGCCCACCTGGCAATCACTGGCTTTTTCTTGCACCCAAGCCCACGTCTCCGCTTCCGATAAGCCCTGTCCTGTCTCCGGTCCCTGCCTGTGTAGTTCCCTCCGGGTTGCAGTCCCCGTCGCTGCTTGCCTTGGGGGAGCGCGGCCCGAGGCCCAGGTGCTGGTAGACGTGCACGGGCTGCCGGTTGACACCGCGGCAGTGCACCAGCGCCTCACACGACCACCGGTGTCCTGTCCAGCTGCAGGCTGAACACGTCCCTGAAGCGGCGCCGCTGCTGCGGGAGAGGGTCACGACGTCCATCAAGCCCGGGTCCCCACCACACTGCCGGTCCCAGTCTCACCGCGCAGACCCTGGGTAACTCTGGGGCCACCAGTAGCAAGCTGAGATCTGCTCTTGCCACCAGGGGGTCACATCACATCCTCTGTGGTCCAGGAATTCACTTTGGATACGACCACCGAGCTTTGTCCTTGAGAGTCACCGAAATTGTCAGTGGGCCCGTTAGCATCCATTTCACAGATGAGGACACTGAAGTTCATAGAGGTGAAGAGTAAGGCCCAAGGACCCAGAGCAGCAGAAGATTGGAACCGGGTCACCGCACCTCAACATTGATTTCTTGACCATACAGTGCTCAGGACCCTGACCCCTCTCCCCATTCCACTCAACTGACCAGAAGGACAAGACCCACATACACACTGGGGACTTCTCAGATCCCGCCTGTGGCTTCCCATCTGGCAACAGCTGAATGAATGTTCCTGCCCCCGTTGGCAGCAGCTTTCTACCCAGGACTGTCAGAGAATCAAGGTGGTGTTAGCAGGGCTGGCAGGGTGGTCCAGGTGTTTGTCACATGGTGGCCCTTAATAAATTGCCTTTATATGCCCTTCACTTTTTGATATGTTGGCCCTCCCCAAGTGGTCATCCTAATGGGGGTGTGAAGGGCAGTGACAGGCATGCCTGTAACTTGGGCAGTGCCCTTTTGCTGCCAGGGGGCTGTGAGGAAAACCTGCAATACCTTTGGCCTTTTCCAATCATTGTGCAACTGTGGCTTCCAGATTGTGCACTTACATGCCAGGCAGTGATGATCAGACTCTGTGTGCTCCAACTCAGTACCCCTCCCCACAGCCCTCTAAGGCAGGTGGCTTTACGGAGCTTTATGGAGCAACCGGAATTCACGTTCACTGCTGCTGGGAATGCAAACGGTGCAGCCACTTTGGAAGATAGTTTGGCAGTTTCTTACTAACTAAACATACTCTCACCATATGATGCAGGAATCATGCTTCCTGGTATTTACCCAAAAGAGTTGAAAGCTTATGTCTACACAAAACCTACACAAGGATGTTTATAGCAGCTTTGTTCATGATTGCCAAACCTTGGAAGCAACCAAGATGTCCTTCAGTGGGTGAATGGAAAAATAAACTGTGGCACAGACAGACAGTGGAATATTATTCAGCACTAGAAAGAGATGAGCTATCAAGTCAGGAAAGACATGGAGGAAACTTAAATGCAGCCAGTCTGAAAAGCTACATACTGTATGATTCCAACTTTATGACATTCTGGAAAAGGCAAAACTATGGAGACCAGAGTAAAAACATCGGTGGTTCCCAGCAGTTTGGGGGAGGAGGATGAACAGGCAGAGCACAGAGGATTTCTATGGCAGGGAAACTGCTCCATGATACTGTAATGGTGGACACGTCACTACACATTTGTCTAAAGCCACAGAATGTCCAACACACAGAGTGAACCTGACGTAAACTATGGGGTGTGGGTGACTATGGTGTCAGGTGTAACAAATGTGCCACCCTGGTGGGGATGATGATGATGATGTGGCTGTGAATGTGCGGGGACGGGAGGCGTATGGGGACTCTCTGTACCTTCTTCTCAATGCTGCTTGAACTTTGAACTGTTCTAAAAAGATAATCTGTTAAAAACAAACTCTTTGAACTTGAAAGCTGAGGGAGCTAAAAGGCACCTGAACAGTTGAGGCTTAGTGCAGAAGCCAGGAAGGTGGAGTCCGGAGGAAAGTGTGCAAAGCGGCCACTCCCCAGTCAAAGGCCATTGCTGGAGCTGGTTTAAAGGAAAGACCTAGAACAATCATAAGCGCCCCACCGAAGTATCAAATCTAAAGGGGACCAAACACTGAAAAGCAAAGTGATGAAGAAACATCTACTGTCGGGAAAATGTTTCCCTCAAGACACATGTTTTTTTAAGTTTTGTGGTTTAGTCCTTCACACCTGAAATCTGTCAATTTAACTGTGTTAATGCCAAGTCAAGACCAGAATGGGAAGCCACCCAGCCTCAAAACCCGTTGTCACTTGCATGTGCGTCCTGTTGAGCTGCCTGGGCGTGGTCACACAGCTGACACAGCACACACCCACACTCCACCCTGGCAGAGTGAAATGAGAAAGGGACCGCGCTGCCTGCCATAGCCATTAAAACCAAATTAATCTGCCATTTCTGCAGCCCCAAATTGATGAGCGCACAAGAACTCATTCATAGCTGCTTTTTTATACTTCACAACGCTCCTTCCGGTATTTCTGTTCTCTAAAGAAAAGTCCATTAATGTTGCATTTTTAATAACATTTACCTTTAACGTTGATTGGAAATATGTCCTCATATCAATGTAAGTAAATCTGGCCATCCCCATACACTGGCTGAGCCCCACCCGCCTGCTGAGTGGCAGAAGAGCCTGGGTTTTGTTTGGTTCCAGGCTGTGTTGCAAGGACACTAGGCCTTTGAGGCTGGATCAGATGGACCCAGCCCTATGGCAGCCCTCTCTGGAGCAGAACCAAAGCCACCTTTTGGGGACTGGAATAGGCAAAGGAAGAGACGCATTCACTCTATATTAAACAAAAAAGGAAACAAGGTTAAAATGAAGTTTATTATTTTTTTGATTTTTTGATTTTTTTTGTTTTTTGTTTTTTTAAATAAAACTGTTTGTGAAACAGCTATTTTATCCCCATGGCAGAGTGACCCCCGAAAGATGCACTAACCCCTTCTTAAGGCCTTAACAAGATTTTTTTGTACTTTTTGCTTCTTTTTTTAAAACTCATATATTTTAAAATTATACAATTTACAAAACAAAACAACATAAAGAAATCACATAGCCTGGGGCTGCTTTTCCAACAGGCCCCCTTTTCCTTTACAAAAATGAAAGCGAAAAGAAAAAAGGGTTAAGTGGGTGTTCTGGTTGGCTTTGCCAGCACTGTCACACCCTGACAGTCCTCCCCCTCACTACCTACGGCTCCCGCTGCCTGTTCCATCCGTTGGGCCTGGGCTTCCCTCCTTTGTGTACCCGTGGAGCAGGGCACAGCTGCCTGGAATGTGCCGAGGACAGAGGGTCCCGGGCGCAGGTCACCTGTTGATTTTGCCTTCTGCTGCGAGGCTGCTGTGCACATACGGCTGGCCCTCAGAGTTCTCGCTAGCCACAGCAGACCAGGACACAGCTATGACCTCCCGCATCCGCCAATTTCACACCCCAAAAATTAAAAAAAAAATTAATAAATAGTGTTTCTGGAAATGAAAAAATTTATTTTTGTGTTTAAACATCACTTCCCCACTCTTGAAAACATGGACCGTCCCACTACCCTCCCCCCAAAACCTCCCCACTTTGAGACATGTTAATGATAAAAGGATGGTTTTGGTGTGGTTTGTCTGCTCTTTCAATCCTGGGTCTAGTGTTCCTTGAATTGGTGTGGGACAAGCTAACGATCAAAGCCACACACACCCTGTCCTTTATGAGATGAGAGTTTGTTCAGTTCAATTTCACATTTAAATTTCACTGTCATTGGAACAAATTTGGAATTACTTTAACTAGATAATTTTAAAATAGAATCAAAAGGGATAGCGCACCTTTCATTTAAACAAAGTCTTTCCAGACTAAAAATAGATTTATATATATATATTTATCCCTCCCTTTAATTCCCCCACCCCTTCCCCACCCCTCCCCCTCCCCCCACATTGTCACTATGGAGATTGTGTCCATGGAAACAGCCATTCCAACGTCTTGGGGCTTTCTCTGCTGTGGTGTCGCCGTTTGAGTGTGATGTGAGAACGTGGGAAGGAGGTGCTGGCGTGGCAGGCACGGCGGGCGGGGCGGGGCTGCGCGGTAGGACCCTTTCCATTCCATCGTGAGCGTCCACCACCTCATCTCCACAGTCTCACCTGGAAGACAAGGGGCAGATGCTGAGGGCCAGCGACCTCCACATGGTCCTGCCGCCCACAGTCCCTACTCTGTGGTGACCCTGGGATAGGGCTTTTGGCAGGGACCCTGTGCTCAGACCCCTCTGTAGGTGTGCTGCTGACGTGGGACACTTCTAAGACCAATGCCAGCACCACCGTGGGGCTTTGGACCTGGGAACGTGGTGAAAGGCAGCAGTGACCTGGCCAGCGGTGCTGGGGCTGGACTCTGAGGGCTCCCACGGCATGTTGGTCTCCCCAGTGCATGGAAGGAACTGAGACTAGGACAGACTCCCCAATTTCTAAGGTGGGCCCTGCTCGAGTGGGCTGCCTTGGTCCTCACAGAGGTGGCTGAGGACACCAGCCAATCTGTGGAAGGACCCTCTCGAAGTCCAGCTTCTCAAGCCCATTTCACAGCTGCCTCTGGTTGATACAGCCAGTTCCCTACTCTTGCTCGAGGACCACAGGCCCACCCTGCCACTTGGGCTTCTCTTCCAGCCCACGCTGGGGAAAGGAGTTCTGATGGCCTGTGCAGGGTAGATGGGTTGTGCCAAGGCCCTCTGCAGAAGGCTTCATGGGCCATCCTACAGGCAAAGGTCTCAGAGAGAAACAGAAGTTTCCAAGGAATTCAGTCCAGAAAAATCATGCTGGCAGCCTCCCCCCGACGCTTTCAGCCTGTCACAGTACTCATGGAAATCATGTCACTGGGGGCTTCACTCGCTTCTCCCTTATACCCTCTCTGGTGTCCTCCACCAGCACATAAACCGCAGGGAAATCCAGATGTCACTGCCCGTTTTCTGCCACCATAAAGCTTACTGGCACATGGAGCAGTTAAAAGGCCGGTGTGCGTGTGGGAGCCAGGAATGCGCTGCTCACAAGCACATGTGCATCCCCTGCCCTTGCCAAAGGAGGTTCCTGAAGCCTGGCAGGAAACACCCCTAGCAGGAGACTCTTCGCGGAGTTAGCAGTACGACGTCACCACACTCAGGTAAAAACAATCCCTCCGACTCCTGCTGCCAGGTCCAGGGAATGTGGCAGTGTCTTAGCCATCCTGCCACTCTCAGAATGTCCATAGAGACAGCACAGCTGCCTCAGTTCTGAAGGCGGCTCTGGGCCCGAGGCCACCTGGTCCTCATGGTCCATGCTTCCTCCCCTGCAAGAGGCCCCCTCCCTGCCAGCCCGGAGTCTCCACTGCCTCACTCTGTTTTCCTGAGGCTGAGGCCGCCAGGAAAAGGAGAGAAGCAGCACTGGTCCTGTGCCTTCATGGATGCCACCCTCAGGAACCACAAGCTCTCCGTAGATGTGATGGCAAGGGCTGAGCTAATGGGCACCTTGAGGAATGATCAGAAGGGCCTCATCTTGCTGGGATGTGGGATGTCTTTGTGGACCGAGGTCAGATGCCCACACACACCTGCAAGGCTCTGCTCATGGAAGGATCACAGGGCGTACCCTCCCCCCAGCACCCGGCAGCCTTAGGCCTGCACCCTGACCTTGCTCGTGACTCTGAATGGCAGCCTCCCACCTCAGAAGGAAGCACATCTTGGCATCCAAGGTCTGCCTGGCTGGTCGGTGCTGGTGGTCCAGGCAGTGGCAGCCCCTCAGCCCCTCCTGTCTAGGCCTCTAGCTTCCCACCTTCCCAAAAGGTAGCTTTCCCGGGCCCCAACAATTAGACCGGCCCAAACAAACGGTATCCTGAACATAATGTGACTTCTCAAGAGTTACTTTTGAAAATCTGTTACTTCAGTAGGGAGAATAGGAAGAAAATTCTTTTTTTTTTTTTTTTTTTTTTTTTTTTTCCGTGTCCGGCAACGGATCGCAACCCTCAGTGTTGCCCCCGTACCGGACCGGGGACCGGCAACGGGATCGCAAGCCTCGGTGCTGCTCCCGCGCCTCGCTCAGCCAGTGAGCAGGAGCCGGTCTGTATGTGGGATCCGAACCCTCGGACGGGAGCGCCGCCGCGCTTCCCAAGCGGTGCACTTATCCAGTGCGCCACCGGGCCGGCCCAGGAAGAAAATTCTTTAAGCACTCATTATGTGTCAGGCACTGTTAGAAGCTTTACAGACAGTATTTCATAGTAACACTGAGACATCTGACCCATCTTCAAGATGAGGAAGTTGAAGCTCAGCGAGGTGACACATGTGGCTCAAAACCACATGGCTGGTTAGAAGTGGGGTTGGGACTCACACCCAGCAAAGCTCTCCTGACCGGGCCCCAGGGACTCCGTGTCCAACTGCATAGGACGTGGCTGAAAGGGGACAGCTGTGTCCTAGGCACTGGGCCTGGGAGCAGCCGTGGGGCCAGCTGCCACCAGCCTTCGCTGAGTGAGCTGTCTGCCCCTCCTGCACTGAACTCTGTCAACATTCCCTTTAAAGAGGCACCTCGATGCTTGGCTGCCAGTGTATAGGGTTTTGTCTTGGGCCAAAGCCTTCCCATACACCGTTGCCCTCCTGTTCTTTGGCTTTGCTGTGACTGAACCCTGACAAATGCTGTCCCTTGTCTCCTTCCATTCCAGATTCCAAGCCTGCCTTTCCCAACTGCAGGAGTGATCCCTTGTCTCAAGACCACCCAGCCTGGCTGCCACTCACCCAGGGCCCATTTCCTCATCTCTAAAACAGACCTGCAGTTCCACCTGGAGAGGGAGATCTAATTCTAAATCTGTACCGATTTAGGGCATAGAGGGGGTCAGAGTCCCTGATTCTCTGGGTGCATTCATCCCTTAACACAGACCAGCAGGTGCCCCGCTTTGGGCAAGGCTGTCAGCGCAGAGACGCGGTCTCTGCCCTCACAGAGCTTACTGTCTGGCAGAGAGACGGGTATGAAACAAGTAAACAAATGACCCAAAATGGTGGTGATGCTAGGAAGGCTGCAGAGTGGGGAGAGGGCGACTTCAACAGAGGTTGAGGAAGGGAAGCTTCTGTGGGAGGGACAGTACAGCTGAGACTGGGAAGAAGAGACGGAGCCTGCCACATCAAGACGGGAGGCAAAGTGCTTCGGTGCAGGGAACTGTGTGCCGGAGCTCAGAGGGGCTGAAGGAGGCCTGGAGCGCCTTGCCAGAGACTGCCATAAGCCTGTGGAGGCCTGGTTAGGATTTTGCACTTTATTCTCTGTGAGGGAGAGGAGTGCCAGGAGGCACGGCACACAAGCACCTCCACTGTCCCTTCCCTGCCTTGGCAGAATGCTCCATCATGGTGGCTCTCTGTCCCCAGTGTGGATCCCAAGATGAGCACTCCTTTATGGCAGGGGTGTTACCATAGCAGATCACTGGGGCTTCTATGCAGTCCTATGACATGTCCTGGGCCTGAAGGCTGGCGATGGCCCTCAATGTAACTCAGCTGCACTGAGAAAGCAGGAAAAGGAACCCGCCTCATGGGAAGAGCATGTGAAGAGAACACTTCAGACAGACAAGACTGGATGCAGTCTGTCCCTCCTTTCCCTCCAGGGGGCGGACAGTCTGCCCTCGGTGTACTTGTGACCACCCTATATGATGGGCCAGGCCTCTTAATCACTCTGTGCTTCAACCTAGGGAGGCAGGAATGACGAAGCTTGTTGTTCTGCTTGAGTCAAAGGCCTGTCAGCTGAGAGGGCCTAAGACTGAGTAGAGAGGCGGGAGAAGATGAAGAAAGTCCCCAAGAGATCTTCCTGCCAGGCCCAGGGCCCAGACTTTCTCTTTTTCTCAAATACAAGCTGGAATTCCAGGACAAAAACAAAAAGCACTGAATAATGAATGGTTCCTTCCTTAGCCAGGTCTTCCAGGACCGTTTCAGGAATATTCATCGTGGTCCTCTATAGAACCCGACTCTAAACGTCTGGGCCAGGCACAATGACACACTCAGTCCAGGAAAAGAAGGCCCCAGAAATACTTCTTTGAAAACCACCCAAACTGCTGCCCTGCCCTGAGGTCTGGTGGAGGGCGGGGAGGGCAGGCAGTCAGTGCAGCTCTCAAGTCCCAGCAGCCCAGCAGCTGCCTGCCGGTGCTGACGACCTCAGTCCACAGGGCCCCGTGTGCTCATCTGGTTCCCGTGCTGCAGGAACACGTGAAATGGCTGTTCCGAGCCTTGCCCTCTGCTGGCCCTACCCCCTGGAAGAGGGAGAGAAAGCGGCCCGCAGAGCCCCTGTCCCCTCTCAGAGCCCTCTGCTGGCCCTACCCCCTGGAAGAGGGAGAGAAAGCGGCCCGCAGAGCCCCTGTCCCCCAGCGGGCGGCTGAGGGGCCTTCTCAGAGGAGGGTGGCTCCCTTCTGAGACAAACTCCATTTTCCCCTAAAATTACTGTTGGGTATTTCAGAGAGAGGCAGAACCCCCCAGAGGCAACAGGGGTGAGGGTGCACTCCGCAGAGAAGCGACAGGGCTGTAGGGCTGCCTGAAAGGGACAGGTCTGGCGTGGCTGTGTGGTCAGACTCCCGGAGTCAACGGCAACAGGGGTGAGGGTGCACTCCGCAGAGAAGCGACAGGGCTGTAGGGCTGCCTGAAAGGTCTGGCAGGTCTGGCGTGGCTGTGTGGTCAGACTCCCGGAGTCAAAACAGAGTCCTCCACTGAGAGAGAGACGATCCCTCAACAGATATTTCTGAGGAATCTAGTCCCTGTCATGTAGCAGCAAGTGCCACAAGTTACATCTAGGTTTTTCTTCTCTTTACAACCTGTTTTCCCCAACCCCCGGTGACGGGGCCGGGCAGCGAGGGTGAGAGAAGAGGGTGCCGAGCAGTGGGGACTTGTGGCTGCTTGAGTCCTAAGTGCTGCGCTCCTGCTGTCATAGACACACGCTGCGATAGCCCTGACCACCGTCCCACCCACACTCACAATCTCTTGAGCTTCGAGGGAGTAAAACCAGATGCTAAAGTCTACTAAATCTTTGAGAGGATTTTCCTTTCCGTTGTATTTCTGTGAAAAGGAATCCTTCTTAGTACTGGGGGAAAAAAAAGGTTTCAAATAACAAAACTTGGAGAATTTTGTTTTTCAAAGGAAAACACATTATCAGCTTTGCAGAAATGTAGTAATAAAAAGAAGAGACCCCTGGCTGGGAGGCTTTCTGAGACGGGGGAGAGCAGGGGCAGCGGGCGGAAGCGCCCTGCCCCAGAGGGTCCACATTGGGAGTGGGTCACCATCTGCCTTCACGAACAACACTCCGAGGTCCACTGGCAGCGCTGCCCCGAAGGGCTGACACCAGCAACAACCGCCCTGCACCCCACTTGGCAGCAAGCCGTTTTGAAGCCCCTGCCATTCCCGCAGACACTCAGCAGAGCTAAGCGGCAAATGGGAAAACGGCTAGGCCCTGGTGCTGCAGACCGCGTGCAGCCGGGGGTGGGCGGGGGCTGAGCCGCCCAACTCACCTGTGCTTGCGTCCTTTCCACTCCCACGAGCACACTGCCCCCCTCACCCCCGCTCCGACTGCTCTGTGCTGAGGCTGCCTTTCGCGGTCTTGTTCTGCAACGGGGGGAGAGGGCACGGAACGGGAGGCTGCCGCCAGCACAGCCGCGAGGAGACGAGACAGAAGGGACGGAAGGAAGCGGGGAGCCGGGGAGGGCAGAGGTGAGGACAGAACGGCACATGGAAAAGGAAAGAAAAAGCAGAGAGTCAGCACTGAATGACAAACAGGACACAATCAGACAGGGTTTTCAGAGGCAAATATGTGACCATTAACAAAGCAGCATTCTAAAAACACGTAAATTAAGTAAAAATAAAGAGAATACTATAAGATCCTATAATCCACCTCTGGAAATAATTTTTAAAGAAAAGCATAAGTAAGCATCTTTCAGGAGCATTTTGAGGGCACACCTCTCTGGATGACCTCTTTCTAGCACTTTCTGGCCCTTCTTGGAGCCTGAAGCCTGTGAGCAGCCAGTGACCACCAGGTGTCAGTGTGACCTCAGTCAGAAGAGCCAGTGTGGCCACTGCAGGAAACATCAGGAGGCAGCCGTCTCCATCCCAAGCCTTTTCTGGGGCTCCTTTTCCACGTCCTTCCCTACCACCCCACACAGATGGTATCTCAGAACCCAGCCGTTCACCCTCTCACCTTCCACCCTCTCCTAAAAGAGGTGACCAAGAGACCACCTCTTAAATAGACCAGGACGTGGGGCACAGACAGGTCGCTTCTGGGGAACTGCACCCTGGAAGAGACTAGAGTTGCCCCAAAGCCTAGAGTCAACTCTGTTTCTTTAAGTCTGGAAAAATGCGTTTGCTCATGTACCAAGGCCTACAACCAATCTCACCGAATTACCAAATGCCAATCTGTGAACTGGGGTTCTATTAAACTAAAGCAGAAATCAGTAGTTTTATCGAATTTGATCTAATTTATCTTAATGAATAAACACCCTTCCCTTCAAAACCTCACACCATCGGGGTGCTGGCCCCATGCCTTGGGTCTCCCACCTACCACAGCCAAGAGTGGGTCAGCCCAAGGCACAGGTGGGATGGGTGAGGGGTTAGGTCCTCCGATGTCTGGTCTTTGGGTCTTTCAGGAGGAGCCACCCCTGACCCCCAGCCCTGCTGGGAGAACAGCTGTCAGGTCTGACTCACCTTGTGCTTGGGGCACCTCACTGAGAAGTTCTCCTCATGTAGCAAACAATCTGAAAGACAGAAGGGGACAGTCAGGGGGGCTGCTGCACCGGCACAGCTGGATGGGAGCATGGCTGCGCTGGCTGGGACTGACAGGGTTCAGGCTGGAGTGAAGAGGTCCTCAGACTTTGATTTCTAATAGGAAAATATTAGATACAGCCCCAATAAACTATGGTAGTTAACACGATGGAATACCATTCACTTAAAAAATTAACATTTTAAAATAGTTAATGGTATGGGGAAACACTCATGACACAAACTGCTTGAAAAACTAGGACACACAAATGTACAAATGTTCTAATTTGGTTAAAATGTTTTATATGTATAAATAAACAAAAAACTGAAGAAAGAAAGATATAACAATCACAATAATTTGTTGAACCTTCAAAAGGAGAGAATGGAACTGAGGCCACTAGAGGCGGGAGAGGGGGAGGGAGAGGAGGGGTTAGTGAGAAACTGGTAAAACGCAACAAAAAACGATTACATTGTGTAACGATAAATATAGTCATTATCCTGATTTGAGGATCATGTATTGCACACAGGTATTGATATTCAAAGCTGTACCCCACAGATATGTAGAATCAATTATGCTTCAATTAAAAATAAATAAATAAATAAATAAAAAGAAAGAAAATAGTCACAGTAAAGCATATTGTGGGGGAAAAAAAGGTATACTATTCAGCCATAAAAAGAAATGACATCCTATCAGATGCAGCAACATGGAACTGTAAACCATCACGGTAAAGGAAGTAAGTCAGGCACAGAAAGACAAATACCCCATAATTACATTCATATGTGGAATCTAAAACACAATTAAGGGGGCCGGCCCGGTGGCGCACTGCTATAGTGCGCCGCTTGGGAAGTGTGGCGGCGCTCCCGCCGAGGGTTCAGATCCCATATATAGACCAGTTCCCGCTCACTGGCTGAGCGAGGGGTGGGCGCAGCACCTAGGGTTGCGATCCCATTGCCGGTCCCGGTCCGGTATGGGCGCGACACTGAGGGTTGCGGTCCGTTGCCAGACACGGAAAAAAGACAAAAAAAAAAAAAAAAAAAAAAAAGGTAAAAAACACAATTTAAAAAAAGAATGAAAAGAAATCTACCAAAATATATCAGTGTTCTCTTTGGGTGGTAAGATTACAGGTAATTTTAATTTTGTTTTTTCTGTATTTCCATGATGATATTACTCTAATAATCAGATAAATAATAATTCCAATAGCTGCTATTTTAAAAATCCTTGATTCGAGGCTAACTGCATTTCCCAGGCTCAAGCCAAAGCTTTCTTGTTAGAACACTTTAAATCTAGAGGCACCTTTTCTCTGTGCAGACACCGCCCAGGTGTCTGAGTTAGGGGACCAGGCCTGAGAGCCCGACATGAATCACATAGTCCACATTAAACGCTTCAGAGGAAAGTAAAATCCCACAAGGGCGCTTTTAATCTTTGGAGGAAAAATGATTCATTCCAATTTCTAACATGGTGACAGCGTCCTCAATGACAGCAAGAATGCACCTGCCTCCAGGTGAGCCAAGCTCTGTGGCACAAGGGTACTGCAGGGAGCAGGGCGAGGAAACCTAATTAACGAGTTCACTCTGCACACTACAGCTCCCGGAGACTGACAGCCAGGTCACTGGCACAAGATGTGGTGGCAGAATGTTAATAAATATTGATCGCACATTCTCGGAGAACTCCCAGGCACCATAGTGGGAGGCAGCCATGGTATTTACCCTTGTTAAGTTTACGATTTAACTCAGGTTTAAACTGAGATCCAGATTAGCAGCCTGTGTACCCACAGATTTCAAGTGCAATAGTAAGAAGGAAGAGGACACACAAATGAAAACTTTTCAGGTCCTCAGTATACTAAAGTAATCAAAAAAGACCCTTTCATAATTTGGCTTACCCTGTAACATCACTACCTGCCTTCGGAGTCCTTGAATATCTAAGAGAGTGGGCCGGCGGCCCTCTGTTCCCAGGGCCCAAGCACTCAGCCAGTCACCAGTAACCTCCAGGCCCCTCCCCCAGCAAGCAACCAGCGCGGCAGTAAATGAAATGTGTTAATTTAAAACCCACAAGTACATAGCGTGACCAAGACTCCTGCTGCTCCAATCTGCCAGAGTTTACGAACAGCAGGAGACAGACAACTTGAGCTCAAGGGAAGCACTTTCTCCTTACCTGGGCTCTGGCGGCACTCTGTGGCGGAACCTCTAGTTTGGGCCAAAAGGAAACGGAAGAATACATGTGGGCCTCAGTCACCCTGATGCCACAAGGGTTTATACAAATGAGGACAGGGACCACGTTAGTGGCAAAGGGTGCCATGAGAAAGGCACGGGTGGCTCAGTTCTCCTGAAAGCCACGTAACAGTTACCAGCTGTGACGGACCATTAGAAAAATATGTCTAAAATTAGAAAACACATTCCCTCTCAGTTAAAAGCAAAGAAGAAGTAAAACTATGTGAGTACATGCTAAAGGCAACTTGCAACTAGTGCCAGGTACTTCTGCAAATGGAAGTTTCCTGAAGGAATCTGCTGGGACAGTGTGCACCTTTGGCAAGGCTGCCCATGCAGGAACACCGTGCAGACAAATGCTCTTTTCTGTCCTCGTACACACCTACAGGCCATCAGGAACTGCAGTTCACGTTCCCAGCAGGGGTGAGAACCACAGCTATAGAGCTCAGAAACCTGGAAGGGCATGCAGAGCCTCTTCTCCAACCAGTTTCTGCTGGGGGAAAAGTGAAGAGTGGTAGGAAGTGTAGTAAATCTCTTCCGAGGACTGAAAAGATGCCAGGCGTCTAAGCAGGCAGCCAGCCACGGTCTCCCAATTCGTTTTCCTTAAGGCCCCAGCACTACCCTTACCCTGTCCAGAGGGCCCGGTCAGCACTTCCACATGGTGATGTCAAAGTAAACAGCTTGCTGGGTCATCACACAAGCTCAGAAAGACTCACAAGTTAGCCTAGTCAACAAGATGGTTTCCAGACCCAAACATCAACCCCCAGAAGAGAAGGCCACTTTCGTTTCTCCCTTTAAGCCCAAAGGCAGATCAGATTTGCTAAGCTCCTCATAACAAGCTGTAGGAGCTTCAGATCCTAATACCCATCCAGATGCCCCCCAGCATGAGGATGGCGAACTCAAGGAGGGAGGTGGGGGAAAGAAGAGAGGGGTCTTATGTCCTTTGGATCTGTGGGCACCAGACACTGTCTCCAACTCATCTGCAGTCTATCTCTGCCCTGTTGTTCCTTTTACTGGTACAATGCAGGGCTGGGACACAGGGGCCCGCCAGCGCCACCCTGCCTTGCTGAGGAGCAGGAGCCTGGCACTGGGACGGTTTCTGTGATGCAGAGAGCCACCCCTCCAGGGAGGAGCCAGACTACCAGTGTTTCATAATGACCCATCCGGGGCTCTCACCCCATTACAGCAAGATCAAAGTCTGCAGCGAAGAGAGCTGCTTTAAAATGCTGCCACAAGGGTGGCTACAGAAAGTAAAATTCCCAGTTGTGTTTCTTCATAAGAGTAAGAGAAAAATCCCCTCCAGGCAAGATTCTTGATGCACAGTGGAACTATTAATGAGCTGCCATAGCCTTTTTTTCCTTCTGTCTTAATTGTTGTGGCTCATTGGATTAAATACATTAATTTCTTTTTTTAACCAGAGCTCATGTTATCACTGCATCCCCCACGTGGCTCCAGCCAGATCCTGTGCTTGTGACATAACAAGCAGCACAAACAGCCAACCATGATGTCAGAGATGCAGGATCCAGATCAGGTGGGGGCAGCTGCAGCAGCCCCTGATCCTCATGAAGCAGAGAGTCCATTCCCATGGAGATATCCCAGTAATAAAAGTTTTCCCTGAGACATCAACAGCTCCTTAAAGGTTTGGGCAGTTGACAGTAAGGCAGAGATGAAAATGTTAAGCTGGCTCCTTACTCCGCAGAGAGATTAGTGACTCTTAAACCCAGGGACTTTTTTCTATTATGATTAGAAAGAAAGTCAATCAATGAACACCTTTCCTGGATACCAAGATACGTCATAAATAGAAGAAAATTCCTGAGAAGACTGTGTGGAGTAAGTACAAGCATCCATCCCCACAGAGCAGTGCAGGCCTCTGGGTCACTGTGACTTAGGTCATCAAAAAGACCAAAATGGGGCCGGCCCGGTGGTGCACTGGATAGTGCGCCGCTTGGGAGGTGCGGCGGCGCTCCCGCCCGAGGGTTTGGATCCCACATACAGACCAGTTCCCGCTCACTGGCTGAGCGAGGCGCGGGAGCAGCAACGAGGGTTGCGATCCCGTTGCCGGTCCCCGGTCCGGTACGGGGGCGACACTGAGGGTTGCGATCCGTTGCCGGACACGGAAAAAAGACAAAAGACAAAAAAAAAAAAAAAAGACCAAAATGCCCAAGACATGACAATCTTGTGAAACTGCATCTTTGGTGCCAGCTCTCCACACGAAGGGGCAGAGGGTGCTGGAGCTGGGCAGTTAGGTCAGAAGATCAAGAACCCCACCCTCACCGCTCCTGACCCAGAGCCTCCCTCTCACTGGACACATGGCCATGAGACAGGTACGAACGGACAGAGTGACAGATATCTTTTTCTTATCCCTCAGCTATTAAAGGAGGCCCTGCTTCTCTGTGGGTGGGGCGGGGTAGTGGTCTGGGTAGGCTCTGTTAGAGCAGAGGAGGCTCCCACAGCCCTATGGCTCTTTCTGAAGAATCCCAACCATATGCCCAGCTTGCCCAAGGTGGCTGTAAGACTGTGCTGTTCAGCCACTAACCACACGTGGCCACTTAAACTTAAGTTTAAATTTAAAAAATTCATTTCCTCAGTCCCACTAGCCACATCTCAAGTGCTCAATGGTCACACATGGCTTGTGGCTACTGTCCTGGAGAGTGCAGATCCAGAGCATTTCCATCACTGCAGAAAGTTCCACTGAGTGGTGCTGCTTAATTAATCCCTTGAGAAACTGTACCAGGAGGCAGGCCACTTGCCGGAAGCCTCCAAGGTGGCCCTTGCTACTGTGAGCCTAGTCTCTGAAACGTCTGGTATCCTGGTGTATACCCGGGACTGTGCTCGGGTGAGACTTGGTTCCTTGCCCACCTGCTCACCCCAATGTTTCTGAACAGACACTCAGTGTGGGAGACCACTTACTTACCCAGCCACCAACTCCGAGAGCCAATTTGTGCAGTGGTCCCCATATAAAACTAACAAACAACCACCAGAAACTTCATACTTAGAAATCTTCATTTATTTTTTATTTTTATATTTAGTGGTTGGTTGGTTTGGGGATCTGAACCTGAGACCTTGGTGTCATAAAGGCTAAAAATTCTCATGTAAATACTATGATGCTTCAACTAGAAAAAGAAAAAAAAAAACCTTCTGATGTAACTAGGGGCAATATAATGAAAATGAGAAAGGGCACTGGTTAGCTCTTGAGAGACGAGTATGTAGCGGCTGCCCTACAGAGTACGCCAGACCACGACCCAAAGTGAATCACAGCTCAGACCCAACATGGACACATTCAGAGGAAGAACGAACGGAAGGCACAGACTAAAACCCAGACTCCCCGAACTGACTGACATTTCAAAGCTCTCCACTTCTTACTGCCTGCTTACGGCTCTGGTCAAGTGGTGCCCCGGCCACCAAGCTGCCCTTCAGTGCACGCACACGTGTGCACACACACACACACACACACACTCTCACACACTCGCTCAGAATCTAATGTTGGCCCCACCATTATTATCCCCGGCCACCAAGCTGCCCTTCAGTGCACGCACACGTGTGCACACACACACACACACACACACACACTCTCACACACTCGCTCAGAATCTAATGTTGGCCCCACCATTATTATCCTTCTGCACCTTTCTTGTTCTTTTTAGCTGCTCCTCCTACAGAAACTTGGAGAGAAAAGGAGAGGGAAGAGGGAAAGGAGGGGGAACATGCTTAAGCAAAAGTCAAGGGAGCCAAAGCAGCTCCCGACAGGAGGGAAGGGGTGAGAGGAACTCTGAGGTCCTGTCCCCGCGTCCCCGCCTGCCGGCCCCTGCGCCACAGACTTTATGCCTCTGGGCCTGTTTCCATCACCTGGTCAGCCATGCCCTCTCCCCTTCCCTGCCAAATCCAAACCAAATCCCAGCTCCTACAGACAGTGCGGTGACCTCTGTGACAGCCCTGTTTCCCTCCTCAGAACCTGGGGAGTGCCCAGAGACAAGCAGCACCACATTGCTTGCTGTGTGCTCATTTCTCTCTCTGTGTTTCTCTCCCTCCAACCCGACTGCCGGCATTATGAGGGTCGGCTGGATGAAGTTCTTAGACACATCTAATGCTCTAAAAGTCACTGGGGAAAACATCCACAGAAGAGACCAAAGTCCACAGAAACAGGAGATTTTCCCGGGTTGTCATAGCTCCGAGTCAGAACTCAAGTCTTCCCCATCGCTGGCTGGATGGTATTTCTCAGACAGAAGGTTTCCCTTCTTTCAACAGTTATCACACTGCAAAACACTGCTCTCACCATCTTAACAGATGGATTGCAACACCCCTTGTGATACTGTGATTTATAAGAAATATATATTTTGGTCTTCATCGCTGGTTCCTGGCACAGAGTTCCTGAAATCCTTGTAATTTCTGAGCACTAGGGGTGCTAGGAGCATCTTTTGTTTTAATCTTTGGTCTTTGACCCTGGTTCCTGATACAGAGCTCCTAATCCCTTGGAATTTACTGGGTGATAAGAGCGTCTTTTGTTCTAATGAAGCAACTCATTAGAGGTGGGCTCCTGGTTGGGGCTGGTCGACAGAAAGACCAAGCCATGATTAGAAGCTTGGAACTTTCAGCTCCAACCCCCGATCCTCCAGGAAGGGGAGAGGAGCTGGAGGTTGAGCCGATAACTGATCATGCCTACGTGTTGAAACCTCCATAAAAATCCCTGAACTTTGGGGGTTTGAAGAGCTTCCAGACTGCTGAACACGTGGAGGTACCTGGAGGGTTGTGCCCAGAGAGGGCATGGAAGCTCTGCCTGCCTTCCCACATACCTGGTCCTATGCATCTCTTCCATCTGGCTGTGCATCTGTATCCTTTATAATAAATGGGTAAGCATAAGTAAAGTGTTTCCCTGAGTTCTGTGAGCTGCTCTAGCACATTAATCTAACCTGAGGAGGTGTTCATGGGAACCCCAATTTCTAGCCGGTCATTCAGAAGCAGAGATCACAACCTGGGGCTTGAGACTGCTGTCTAAGATGGGGGGAGGCAGTCTTGTGGGACTGAGCCCTCAACTTGTGGCATCTGTACTAACTCTAGTTAGTGTCAGAATCGAATTAAACTGCAGAACACCAGTTGGTCTCCACCGAAGAACTGCTTGGTGTGTGGGTTAAAAAACCCACACAACTGGGTCACAGAAATGTATAGTGCTGTGTTGAGTAGTCCCATTTCCTACACAATCCTTCATGACAAAAACGTTCAACAAACTAGGACTAGAAGGGAACTCCCTCAGCTGTATCAAGAAAATCTATGAAAAGCCCACAGCTAACATCATATTTAACTGATAAGGAATAAGACAAGGATGTCAGCCCTCGACACTTCTATCCAACATTTTGCTGGAGGTTTTAGACAGGGCAATTAGGCAAGAAAGATAGATAAAACATATCAATTGGAAAGGAAGAAGTAAAACTATATTTGCAGTTGACATGATTTCATATATAGAAATTCACTATAAAACTATGAGAACTAATCAACAAGCTGAGCAAAGTTGCAGGATATAAGATCAATATACAAAAATCAACTGTATTTCTATATACTCGCAATCCAAAAATTAAGAAAATAATTCCATTTACAATAGCACTAAAAATAATATTTAGGGATAAATTTAACAAAAGAGGTATAAAACCTATACTCTGAAAACTACAAAACACTGTTAAATGAAGATAAAGACCTAAATGGAAAGTCACTGCATGATCATGGTTTGGAAGACACCACGATCATGGTTTGGAAGACACCATTAACAATATTGTTAAGATAACAACTCCCTAAATTCACCTACAGATTCAATGAAATCCCTATCAAAATTTCAACAGCATTTTTTACAGAAATGGATAAGCTAATCTTAAAATTCATATGGCATAGCAAGGGACCCAGAATAGTCAAAACAATTTTGAGAAAAAGAAAATTGGAGAATTCACTTTCCAATTTCTAAACCTATTACAAAGCTACAGTAATCAAGACAGTATAGTACTTGAGAAAGCCCAGAAAGAAGCCCCTACATCCATGGTCAACTGATTTTTTGAAAAAAGTATCAAGATCATTCAATGAGTAAGGAACAGTTCCTTCTACAAATGGTGGTCAACTGATTTTTTGAAAAAAGTATCAAGATCATTCAATGAGTAAGGAACAGTTCCTTCTACAAATGGTGCTAGGACAACTGGATATCCACATGCAAACGAATGAATTTGGATCCCTACTTCATACCAGACTCAAAAATTAACTCAAAATGGGCTGATTTTTTGAAAAAAGTATCAAGATCATTCAATGAGTAAGGAACAGTTCCTTCTACAAATGTTGCTAGGACAACTGGATATCCACATGCAAACGAATGAATTTGGATCCCTACTTCATACCAGACTCAAAAATTAACTCAAAATGGGCCAAAGACATAAATGTAAGAGTTAAAACTATAAAACTCTTATGAAAAAACACCTGTGTAAATCTTAGTGAATTTGGATTAAGCAATGATTTCTTTGAAATGAAACCCAAAGCACAAATGACAACAACAAAACCCAGACAAACTGGACTTCATTCAAAGTAAAAGCTCGTGTGCTTTGAAGGACATTATCAAGAAAGAGAAAAAGATAACTCAGATGGCAAAAAGTATCTGCAAACCATATATCCAGAATTACAAAGAATTCTTAAAACTCAACAATAAAAAGACAACCCAATCTAACATGGGGCAAAGGATCTGAATAGACATTTCTCCAAAGATATACAAATAGCCAATAAGCACATGAAAAGTCGCTCAACAACATTAGTCATTAGGGAAATACAGATCAAAACCACAATGAGATTTCCATTTCACACCCACTGGGATGTCTATAATAAAAAAATAAAAAAATAAAAAGATAACAATAAGTGTTAGGGAGGAGGTGGAGAAATTAGAACCTCATACATTGCTGGTGGGAATGTAAAATAGTATACCCACTTTGGAAAACAGCCTTGCAGTTCCTCAAATGACTGAACAGAGTTACTATATGACCCACTCCTAGGTATATTCCACTCCTAGGTATATACCCAAGAGAACTGAAAACGTGTCCACACAAAGACTTGTATGTGAATATAAGTATTTATACTTGTATATGAAGATAAGTATCTATAGCAGTATTATCATAATGGTCAAAAGGTGGAAACAACCCAAATGCCCATCAACTGATGAACAGATAAATAAAACATGGTATATCCTTTACAATAAAATACTTTTTGGCAATGAAAATGAAGTGGCAATACACGCTACAACATAGATGAACCCTAAAAACATTATGCTAAGTGAAAGAAACCTGTCACAAAAGGCCACATATCGCATGATTGCATTTATACAAAATTCCCAGAGTAGGCAAATCCACACAGACAGAAAGGAGATTAGTGGTTGCCAGGGGTGAGGGGGAGGTGTAAGGAGGTAAGTGACTGCTAATGGGTAGGAGTTTTTTTAAGAGGTGATGAAAATGTCCTAAAATCTATTGTGGTGATGGCTGTACAACTGTATAAATATATACTAAAAACCATTGAATTGTATACTTAAATAAAACTGTTATTAAAAAAATATTACCCCTTCCCTACCTTGTAGTGACCTCTTGGCATTTCTTTATAGTTTACAAATAGAACAGGGTCAGAAGAGACAAAAAGAACTATAAAGAAGGGAAGTAGGGAGAGAATCAAATTGTATGTCCTAACCTTTTGGACAAGGGTCTGTGGTCCCATCTTACCTGCGTCAATGGCACATGGGTAATGGTATCGGAAGGAGCAGCCTTTGTTGTAGCAGCCCAAGGTGGCGCCTGCCTCCTGGCAGTGAGAACATTTCTGAAAAGAAGGAAAAAGTCAGGCATGTCAGAATGTCGGATTCACCCCTCTCCTCCAAGCCTTCCCTGGACTCCACTTGTTAGACCCTAGCACATGTTTCCGTGGTTTGAGGAGTCTGTGGTGGCAGGATGGGCCGGTCAATTTCTAACCATCCCTCAATGACCACACCATGGGAAGAGATCCAGCAATAATGTTCTAGGCCTGGCCTCACAAATGTTCTCAAATCAAATAGAACAACATGGTGAGGCGAGATAAGCAATCCTGCACTGTGGTGGACACTCCAGAGGGTGGGCCCCCCGCTCCACCTCTGCTGTCCTATTGTCCATCCACCCACACTCTCTGCCAGGCATTTCCTTGCTGCTATCGTGAGCCGCCTGAAGATCCTGCCTGTTTACTTCTGCTGTGGAAATCTGGGGTAGGGGGACAGGCTACAGTAACAGAGTTATATATAAAACTTTTAGAATCAAAAGTGGAATTTGGTTTCTAGTTCTTATATCTGTAAGAAAATTTTATTCTTATTTTTGATCTACTTACCCCAAATGCCCAATACAAGTATATATTTCCCTTTTCAGAAAATATGGGCTCCTGCGTGCAAGTGGTATTTTTATACATAAATCTTATTTTAGATGCGCTAGAATTTCTGGCCAAGTGAGACATTATTCTGTAATTGAGATGCTCCTCCTTATATAGTCAGGTTTTCTTAAGTGGGGCATATCTCTGTCATCCCTGTGATGTGGCTGCTGTGAGCGCTCATCCTGTCGACATAAGAAATATGTGTTCTGTCAATAACCATATTTGTAGAATTCAACCACATGTGGCCCTACCGAGGAAGAATGCAGACTCTTTGGGTGACTGAGGGCCACCCAGATAAGGCAAACCACAAGACAAAAACTTATTCCTGCTTCTAGGAAGAATAAAACAAAAGTGTTCCCTATACTTGAGCTGGCCCAAGCCCCCCAATGCCAATGCTGATGGTAAATTACACTAATGCCAGCAACAGTGAAGCCCGGGTGCTTACCATGTGTCAGGCCAGCTGTAGCAACCCATAAAGATGAACTCATTCAGTCCTCCGAGCTACCCTACCTGGTAGGTGCTCCTAACGTCCCCACTCTACAGATGAGAAGATGCCTGAGGCACCAGAAGGAAGTGAATTGTTCTGGGTCGGAGCTGAGATTCAGGTGGCCACCCTTGCTGACCTCCAGAGACAAATGCGGCTGGAAGGGGACTGTACGACGAGTCCTTCAAGAGCTTCGTCAACCTCTGAGAAGACTGAGACCCTTCTGGGTGCCAATAATCAGTAAATGTTTGCCATGTGCCCTCATACTTTTGCCAAGAAAGAAAAGATCACTTGGTCTGGAGTAAACCAAGGACAGTTAACAGCCATCCTGGTAGCCTAGACATTATCTACTTTTGTCAGTGCCAAAGAACATCAGCAGGAAAAAAAGGACTTGCCATCAACCTGAAGGAAGGAAGTGTGGCCAACCTGCAGACATGCCTGCTGCCTTTTGCTCGATAATGGAGCCGTTAACACTCAGCTATCCAGAGGGCTTGTGCTTCAGGCCCTCCCCGCCCTAGGGTTCAATCTCAGTTAGTGGTGGCCATTTAGGAATGGGTGTGTCAGGTATTTCTGGAGTGTGCGAGAGAGGAACAGGCCATCTTCTCACTAAAACTCTGCAAGGACAGGACGGTGGGATCTGTGGCAGCCATCTTATCATCACAAGGGGACAGCCCAGAAAACAAAGCCAACCTGCTGAGGACAGCAGGGTGATTAGATGGAGAGACCTGGACCCATCAAGACACTGCTGAGCACTAAATTAACCAACCCCAGAACTGCCCTAAAAACAGACTTGTTCAAAAAACAATAACAAAACTCCAACTTTTTGGTTTAATCCTGTAACTTACAGTCAAAATATCTGAACTGACACAGGAAGGGACCTACTATTGGAGGCACTGCTGTAGAAGGGGTAAGTAGTATGGGCCCTGGAACCTAAGTAACTGCCTGGTAAGTGACTTGACCACTTTCTAGCTATGCCTTCTTGGCCAAATTCCGAACCTTGGTTTCCTCACCCTGTGAATACGGGACTAACAGCAGCGTTCACTCTGTAGAGGTGTTGTGAGGGTTCGATGTGTCAACCCAGGCTTAGGATAGTGGATGCATCAAAAGTGCTCAGTAAATGCGACCCGAGATGGCCATGTGCTACACACAGCCTAGACACTCTACACAGACAACCTCATGAAAAGTAACCCACAGAGAAGGCCCTGCCAGCACCCCAGGTCACAGATGAGGAAAGAGAAGACATGGAACTTGGATCTGAACCATGTCTTTTTCCTTCCTTCCTTAACACCTGCCTCTCTGTCCCCTGCAGGGCTTCTCAAAGCTGCCTGCTCTGAACCAGCCCACAGACCACATGTCCCATCATTCTTGTGAAGAAAGTGAACTCACCACTCACCATGAGTTATATCAATAAAATAATGCTTGCTTCTTTCAATTAAAAAGCACAATTAATTCACTACACTGCATAAAAGGCGGAAAGACCCTGCAGGGCATATTTGGGCCTTAGAGAAAAGGCCTTAAAGACAGTGAAAGTGTGGTCCCTAGACCAGCAGCATCTGCATCACCTGCGAACTTGTCAGAAATGCAAACTCTCAGGTCCTACCTTAAGCTATACCGTAACGAATCCTCCAGGTGATGTTGGTGCATAATGTAGTTTGAGGACCACTGGTCTAATTCAAACATCTGCATCACCTGCGAACTTGTCAGAAATGCAAACTCTCAGGTCCTACCTTAAGCTATACTGTAACGAATCCTCCAGGTGATGTTGGTGCATAATGTAGTTTGAGGACCACTGGTCTAATTCAAATCCCCAGCTTATTAGATACAGAAAACAGAGATCCAGAGAGATACAATGACTGGCTGAGCTAGGATTCCAAGTTTCTGGAGAGTCATTTAGTGCTTTCCCCACCATACTTCTGTCCCCTACAGATTATGGGGTGTGGCAGACAGAGTTACAGCCCCCCAGAAGTCCATCTGAATCCCCAGAATCTGTAACCTTACACGGCAAAAGGAACTTTTGCAATTGTGATTAAATCAACAACGGGGAGAGTTTGCTGGATTATCCAGGTGGGCCTAATCCAACCACATTGGTCCATAAAAGCAAAGAACCTCTCCCAGAGGGATCAGAGTCACAGGCTTTAGTAAGATGTGATGATGGAAGCAGGACCTGAAGATGGAAGGGGCCATGAGCCAAAGAATGTGGGTGGCCACATAAGCTGGAAAAGGCAAGGGAGCAGATTCTTGCTTAGAGCCTGCAGAAAGGAACACAGCCTGGTTGACACCTTCGTTCTAGCCCAGTGTGACACCTATGTTGGACTTCTAACCTACAGAACTGTAAGATGACAAGTCTGTGCTAATGTGTTATAGCAACGATAGAAAACTAACACACGGGGATTCTGCAGCATCTTATGAGAAGCAACTGTTCATTTTCTTTTTATGTTCTTCAACATAACAAATTTCTCCTGCATGGAAACACCTACAATTCCACTCATTAAAAAAAAAATATTCATTTATTTTTAATTGCACTGACTTCTCATTAGTCAGATTTTGGTACCATGAGATCACTGAGGAAGGGACAACGGGTCTGTCTTTGATGTCCTTTTTTCTAGTTGAAGAAATAGAGGCTAAAGCAAAGTGACCTGCTGAAGATTACATGGCTAGGAAGTAACAGAACTTAGAACTTCAGCCTTTTTTTCTTCCGAATCCCAAGTTCAACATCCTTTATTCTATGGTATTCTGTCTTCTAGTCCCTTCATTCACTCAACTATTCAACATTTGAAAAATACTTCTTATGTGCCAGATGTCAAAGAATATAAAAACTCATCTCTATAATATCTTCCTTATCTATTCTCCCCTTCTATCCCCAAAATCAATACCTAGGCTAGTAACATTTCCAATTAGATTTTTATTCTTTACTTTTTAACTGAAGAAACTATTTGCACTATTATTCTCCCATTCTGCAGAGCATAGTCACTACACAGCTAAATGTCCTTTGTTTTTGACTACACTGTTACAAGTTAATGATATTCACTCCCAGGACAGTCAAGACCATACGATACTGCTCCCCACGCAAAATGAGACACAATGGGGGCTTCCAGCATGGTTTCTAAACCAAGATACGTTTTTCAAACAAGTGACAGCCCAAACTTCTGATGACATAATGATCTTTTAGTAATGAAATTTTCATTCATTATGGAAGGGAATAAAAGCTATTTTTAAACTACTCACAAGGACCCTATATTTCTTGATACTGTAAACTCGGAAAACAAATTATAAAACATATTATTAGTTTTGGGCATATTTAAACAGAGAGTAGCCAGACACCCCGTCTCTTCACCAGCCCTTGTCCCTGTGTCAGAGGCAGGGCTCTCTGACCCGAAGTGGCAAGCTACAGGGGCAGAATCAACTAAGAGCTGTTTGATGCTTATCTGAGGGAACCTCCAAGGGATAATTCTGCATGCATCTTCATTCACAGAAATGCTCTTTCCTATGAGATGTAACAGCGACCTGAATAATCACTCTGTTTAATGAGCATCTTGGAGCAGCCTCAGTGCGTCAAAGCATTTGGGTCACAGTATTATTAGTTTGTCGATGACAACTGGTTCTGTGTGAACTCTGCAGACTTGGACATCACACGTTGTATCACTACTGTTCCCAGATGGCTTTTATCCAGCACTGCACATACTTTTTTGCTCATGCTGACAGTAACTACTTACCTGTGTTTGTCCACCTGCCCTAAAACTGTGAGGCTCATTCCTGCATCCCCAGGGCCAGACACACTGCAGGCGCCATAGATGTGGGCTGATGGAATGAATGCAATGTCTGACAAATTTGAGAGCTTGGGGAAAACTAACGAGGCTACTCTTCAATATGATTAAAAACGCTGATGCTATTAGAGCTTAGAGAATGTGGAACAAGGTGTGTATTAATTTTTGGCCAACAGCAATGTTTTTTATCCCTTTTAATTATGCTTCCTCTATCTAGGACAGAAGGCTCTGCTGTCCCAGCTATCTACTCCAGCTATGTGGCAGTGGCGTGGTCTACATACAAGTAGTGACCCTTTAAGGCCTGGGAGCATCTTTCTTTCATTCAGCTCTGCATCCCATCAATTTTCTTTCAAGATCACATCAAGGTGTTGGACAAGGCAATACATATATAACCCTACATGTTAGGTCCTTACTTCCTTAGAGCCTGACAAGCTCCTGTGTTTCCTCGTGAAAGCTCATGAGCCTGGCTGGAGCATTTTGCTGCTCGTCATTCTCATAAAGACTCGGGAGAGGGCTCTGATGCCAGCCTCTGGGACCCACATCACAGTCCACCTCGGAGAGCCAGAGATGCCGGTTCTTCTTATGTCCACTTACTCATTGCTACTAGAGATATAGTGCACGGATTCAAAAGTTACACCTACGTCCAACAGATGTTCTACCAAAAGTGCCAATTTCAGAAACAATCCATTAGACACAACCTAATAAATTATGATGATACCAGTATAAAAAACATCAGCCAGCCAACTATGTTAGCAGCATTTACTGCATAAAGACTAAGTGTGCTTAAGAGACTGGTTCCAGGTTTGCCTGGCTTTTTAGAATAAATGTGGTTGATCTAATGTGAATATCATCCAGGTGCACAGCAGCACAGGGCTAGCGGAAAAAGAAGAGTGTCAGCACGTGTGAAAGACAAAAGTCACCACATCGATTTTATCATCTGTAAAATGGGGATAATAATATTTGCTTTGCCTTCCTCATATAGTTATTGTGTGAAACAAGTGAATACTTTTTTGGGGGTTGGGGGCCGGGGGGAGATGACCAGTAAGTACTGTGAAAGTGTTTTAATATTTGCTTTGCCTTCCTCATATAGTTATTGTGTGAAACAAGTGAATACTTTTTTGGGGGGTGGGGGCCGGGGGGAGATGACCAGTAAGTACTGTGAAAGTGTTTCTGGCTCTGACCTGCATGAGATTCCTAGCATGGGCATCCACCCTGCAACCCATGCCTGCAGGAACGCCGTGCCCCTCACTCAGCTGGTGACCACCTGGCAAGCTTGCCTCCCTTTTCCTCCACAGTAACGTGAGAAATTCTGAGTACGTCGTTTACTGTCTGTGACACGGGTAAGTTACTTAACCTGCCTGCACCCCAGTTTCCTCAGCCATAACATGAGGACAGTGCTGCCATCTCTCATGTAGGGTTGCTCTGACGATGAACTGGATCGGCGTCTGTAAACTGCTGGAGAGCGGTGCCAGCTCTGGAGGAAGAGACGCCACAAGTAAACACACACACACACACATGCACACGCACACATGCACGTGCACACACACACATGCACACACACACGCACGTGCACATACACACGTGCACACACACACATGCACACACACGTGCACACACACGTGCACAAACACACACACGCACATGCACACACACGTGCACACACACGCACATGCACACACGTGCACACACGTGCACACACACGCACGTGCACACGCACACGTGCGCACACACACGCACATGCACACACACGTGCACACACACGCACGCGCGCGCACACACATGCACACACACATGCACGTGCAAAAACACACACGTGCACGCACACACACGTGCACACACACGTGCACACACACGCACACATGCACACATGCACACACACGCACATGCACACGTGCACACACACATGCACACACACACGCACACACACACGCACGTGCACACACACACACGCACACGCACACATGCACACACACACGTGCACACACACATGCACACACACGTGCACACACACACACACACACGCGCACACACACACACGCACAGGTATGGGTTAAGTTGTGTTCCCCCAAACCTTATATGTTGATGTCATAATCCCCAGGTCCTCAAAATGTACCATCTTTGAGAGAGATAAGTTCATTGCAGATGTAATTAGTTACATTAAGGTGAGGTCACACTGGAGTAAGTTGGAGCCTAGTCCGATATACTGGTATCTTTATAAAAAAGGGGGATTTGGATACAGAGGCATGCACACACAGGGAGAATACTGTGGGGCGATGGGACCAGAGATCGAGTGACACATCTACAAGCCACGGGACGCTGTGGCAGCTGCTTCTGGGCCCCCTACTGCCGCACAGGTCTGAGGCCCAGCAGATGGTACTGCTCCTCACAACACACCTAGAGCCTAACAGCTCTTCTTCTTTGCCTCCTGGGACACAGTCATCTGCTTCCTATCCAAATGAGCAGATGAAAATACAGTTGCACAAACTTTCTTTAATCTGATCATCTTTCAGATATAAAAATAACCTGGAATAAAATTGTCTACTTAGATCCTCATTCCCCTCCCATAAAATCCCAATCAATAAGTGGCTCTGCTGCTGACCCTGAGAAGGCTTTCTTTGGGAAAGCCTTTCAAGCCACATTACAAACCTATAATAAATGTCTCTGGCTAAGTGAGGGGGGTTTGGGTGGTGGCTGGCCCTGGAAGTGGTGAAAAATGCACAGGAAGCATGGCCAAGGTCAAAATCTGAGTGCAGCTGCTCTAGCAGCGTCTCCCAGCTATATCCCTGGCCTCTGTTCTGATCCACAAGGAAAGCCTGTTTTCTTAAATTCCTTCCGAGTGTCTTTGTACCCACAGGTGGGATCAGCCTGTCTGCAGTTTACAGTGAAGTTATGATGCTTTGAATCAGGCTAGAAGGCTTGAGATTATAGGGCTTTCCCCCCTTTGTTAGCGATGTCCTTCCTTGTCCTTCTACACTTCATCTGCCAAACAGTGGACATCAGAATTTAGTCACAACCTTGAACAGATGAAGAATATATTTAGAGTACACATATTTTCATACAATGGGTTTGTTCATTTTATCATACAGCAAGCAAATAATGATTCTAACACATACACCCTTTTGTTGTACTGAGGACCATCTGTTGTACCTCCATCAGATGTAAAGGTAAGCACTGGCAAACAAAGGTAAAAAAACCCAGGCTGGTGGTGCTTTACAGAATCATGAAATGCAAGCTATTCTATGAAATATAAAGAAAGCATTTTTGACTTCGTAATGAGCTATTCTCTGGGACTTTTAATTTGCTTCATTAACATGTCAATTCTGAGTCCACAGTATAAAACTGCAACGTACAAAGTAGAAACCTGGATTGAACATGGGAAGGTTCGTAAGAACTTGACCAGTCTGGTCTTTCAACTCAGTTTCCTCCACTCTTTGTCTTTCCCTCTAACGTGTGGGTTTCTCTAAAGGTTGTGAGAGACTGTACGAACCAAGGGCCTTCTATTCTCAGTGGTCTTTCCTTTGATATTTAAGTTTCCTTATGAGTTGATGGTATAAATCTCAGAAGTGCAATAATCTTTTCTTTATACTCATTCAAAAATTTTTCTTGCACACCTATGTGCAGGGGCTGAAATGGGAAGCCAAAGTTCACCAAGTGTCTGCCCTCAGGGCACCCACAGAGTGGACTGGGAACAAAGCAAAACCTAAATGTGACATAAGTAGTACTTTAGAGCTTAGAGGTAATGTCCCCAACCTAGTTAAAGAGGTCAGGAAAGCATTCTTGAGGGAGTATTGCTTGAGCTGAGTCGGGAAGAATGAGTAAGAGCTACTGGGGGAAGGCATAGCGTCCAGGGAAGAGGAACACGCAAAGGTGTAGGGGACTGACACAATGCAGCTCGATGCAGAAGTGGTGGGGAGCTGATGAGCAGGAATGTGGAGCCACCAATGGTGTTGCTGGGTTAGGGAGGATGGGATGATTGGTGGAAGAAATGCACACAGGAGCCTGTATTTAGACACTCTGAAGATAAAACCAGCAGAAGCTGATGATGACCGACAGCCCTGGGGTCCGGGAGGTGGGTTGCAGTGAGCCCAGGTGTTTGGTGGTGTAAATAGGCACAGCTGAAGGGGAGCCCTACGGGCATCAGTGCAAAAGAATTCTTTTTTTTTTTCCCCCTGACGGGTAAGGGGATCACAAACCTCAGCGCCACGCTCAACCAGCGAGTGCACTGGCCATCCCTATATAGGATCCAAACCTGGCCCAGTGAAACAGGATTCTGATGAGTTGAGCACACATGTGGCACTTACTCCAATGTGACTTTCTCTTGGAAACATTGTATTTACAGAACAGAATGTTTTGGACTTAAAGCAAAATCTCAACTGGAATGGTCAGGAATGGGTTTTACTTTCAAATGACATTTTCTGGGTAACTGAAGGTAATGGTAGAAATCCTTTAAGGAACACAGTCCATCACCTTGCTGCAGTAAATAAGCTCAGTATTTTGAATTAAATTGAATGTCTTCCATTGCCTCAGAGTTATGATTCTATATTAAGAATATTCTGGTAAGACACTACAAAGAGACTAAGCTTTATAAAAGTGATCCCAGGAGATAAACTAAAACTTGCTTTTAAAAATAAATCTTTGCTAGCAAGCTTTTTTCCATATCACTTTGTTTCTCCTAAAGTAGGGTGCAGGAAAAAAACCAAAACAACCCAGTTAAAGAAGTGTTCCAGTTAGTTTAACTGACATCTACTGTATGCGTCTTCCTTATATTCAGTGGGACTTCTTTCTTGGTTTCTACCTCAAGTATAGGCAGCCTAAAAAAGGATGAAGACATAAAATGAGAAAAACAAAGAGAAAACTGGAGTGGAGAGGAGGTTCCTGGAGTCCTTCCCTGGAACCGGCTGTCCACTGCAGCGCTGTGGATGTGGAAGAGCTACAGAGTTGCTCCACGAGGGAAAGAGCTGATACCAGGCTGTGTCTCTCACTAGCTACAGGAGGTCGGGTAAGTTAATTTCTTTAAGTCTTGATGTTCTAAACGGTAAAACGGGGATAATACCCAGGTGGGGAAGAAAAGGAGGGGAGGGAACTTTTGTTATTTAAGGACACTGATGAGGGGAAAAAAAATCTGAGTATGCTTAACAATGAAGAAAAAGAATATTTTAAAAAGGAGAGTTAGGTCATTCCTAAGACCTCCTGTAAAACAACAAGGGGGGAAAAAGTACCAGTAGCGATCATTAGTCAATTTCTGTTACTCTGCATTCCCACGTGGACAGATGGCCCCTGTAACCGCAAGGCCCTCTGAGCTTATCTGCAGTGCCACGGGACATTGGAGACCACATAACAGCACCGACATCCAGGAGGGGCTAGCTTTTAAAACAATCTAATACTAGTGATTAAACTAAACTCCAGAATGTTGCTGCTTATACAAACTCCTTGTGAACATTTACCTTTGTCTATTTACAGTACTATTAATATTTTTTTAACATTTACTTGTACATATTTGTAGGGTACAGAGGGTTGTTTCAATATCTGCATATACTGTACAATGATTGACTTGGGGTAAATAGCATAGTTTTGTACCTATTAGCCCACCACTCCCACCCTACCTGCCTTCCTGGTCTCTGGTAACCATTATTCTACTCTATTTAGAGTATGTCTCACAGGTCAGGCACAGTATTTAACCATTTATTCCCCACTATTTAACCATTTATTCCCCACCATCAGTTATTCACTTTAGTACGCACACTTCACTGATGATAACGTTCTATGAACATGTGTGAGTACGACAAGTACTGGTAATAATTTCTACCAAGGTGTCCACAAAGAGTTCATAATTACCACACTTGGAATGAATTTCAACTGCATATGTGGTAGGCATAGATACTGGCCACTCTGCGGGTTTCAACTGTTCTATCATTCTTAAACTATAAAGCTACAGTAACCAAAACAGCATGGTACTGGCATAAAAACAGACACACGGACCAATGGAACAGAACAGAGAACTCATAAATCAATCCATGTACTTAAAGCCAACTGATCTTCAACAAAGGCACGAACAACATACACTAGGGAAAGGACAGCCTCTTCAATAAAGGATGCTGGGAAAACTGGATATCCATATGTAGAAGAATGAAACCTCATATACCAAAATCAACTCAAGATGCATTAAAGACTTAAAATATAAGACCTGAAATATAAAATTCCTAGGAGAAAACATAGTGGAAACACTTCAGGATGTAGGACTGGGCAAAGACTTTCTGAATAAGAATACAAAAGGATAGGCAACAAAAGAAAAAATAAATAAATGGGGTTATACAAAACGAAAAAGCTTCTGAACAGCAAAGGAAACAATCAACAATGAAAAAAGACAATCTTGAACAGCAAAGGAAACAATCAACAATGAAAAAAGACAATCTACAAAATGGGAGAAAATATTTGCAAACTGCACATCCAACAAGGGACTAATATCCAAAATACAAAAAGAACTCGAACAACTTAACAGTAAAAAACCAAATAATCTGATTTAAAAATGGGCAAAGGAGCTGAATAGACATTTTTCAAAGAAAGACATACAAATGGCCAACAGACACATGAAAAAGTGCTCCCTATCACTAATCATAAGGGAAATGCAAATTAAAACCACACTGAGATATCATGTTACCCCAGTCAGACTGCTTATTATCAAAAAGATGGAGAATAACAAATGCTGGCAGGGATCTGAAGAAAGGGGAACCCTTCTACACTGTTGGTAGGAATGTAAATTGGTATAGCCATTACGGAAAATAGTATGAAGGCTTCTTAAACAACTACAGATAGAAATGCCATACGATCCAGCAATCCCACTACTGGGTATACATCCAAAGGAATGGAAATCATGTTGAAGGGATACCTGCACTCCCATATTTATCACAGCCCTATTTACAACAGCCAATATATGGAACCAACCTAAATGTCCATCAGCAGATGACTGGATAAGGAAAATGTTGTACATACACACAATGGAATACTGCTCAGCCATAAAAAGGAATGAAATTCTGTCATTCACAGCAACACAGATGAGCTTGGAGAAAATTATGTTAAGTGAAATAAGCCAGGGACAGGAAAAGAAATACTGCATGTCCTCACTCATAAGTGGGAGCTAAAAAAGAAAGCGAGAAAGACAGAGAGAAAGAAAAGAAAGAACAATAATATACTGAACTTTCAGAAGGAGAGAAGACAACTATAGTTATTAGAGGTGGGAAAATGGGAGGGGGAGGGGAGTAAGTGAGAAATTGGTTAATGGACACAAAGAATGATTATGTTTTGTAATGACGAATATGCTAATTTTACTGAACTGATCATCACATATTGTATACGACTATTGACAGTCAACTCTGTACCCCACAAATACGTATAATCAATCATGTTTCAATTAAAAAAATAAAATTTACATACTAAAGACAATTTTTTAAAAATTCCATCATTCCCTAACTAATTCTCCTGGGTTTACAGTTTTCAGGTTCAGCAATAACAAATTTAGGGAGGCAATATAAAGCAATGTCTCAAGTGAAATGCATCCACTTGCCACAATTTAACTTAAAATCAGTCTTTGTCTCCATTCTAGATTATTAAAGAAGGCTTGGTTTAATCATTTTTCTCTTGCACAAAATGCATACATATTGTTTGTTAAAATGTTAATACATATTGTCATAACTCTGCTTATCAAAAAAGTCAGCATAGGTTTTCACTAATGATACTTCTTTGGGATAACCAAACTTGATTTTTTTCTGAAACACAATTCGCATTTTATCTTACCCACAGGTATATATACTCCATTAAAATAATTCTAATCAGAGGATTTCTTTTACAGGCCAAGAAGGAAACTGTGCAACTTTGTTGAAAACATACATTTTGTCTAAGGAAGTCTTTCCATGTTAAGAAGAAAGGGGGCTTGAGCCCTTTAAGAAGTTAGAAAGGAGGGGCTCAGAGTGTTAAGAGTAAAGGGACCAGGTTTAAGCCAGTTAATTAGCATTTCCCTCTGAAAAGAAGCTGGGAACCTGAGAAAAGGCTGCACCTAGCAGTAGTAGGAGCCCTACAGCAGCCTTATGATGAAGAAACAGAGCAGCTTTTTCTCTAATAAGCACAGAGAGAGAAATGCCTCTAGACAGGGTTTAAAACACTGAAATCTTAGTTGCACGAGACCATGCACGTACTAGCTTATTTTCATTTTACCCTTTGTTTAAACAGTAGATTGGCCTATAAAGAGAAATGATTACATTTTGTGCTTTCTGAATATAAAAAGGCATCTTTTTAAAGAAAGTGCCCTCCAGGGTACTCGGTGTAAGCCTGCTCTCTCCATGGCTCATCCCACCCAGGAGTTGGGTCTGTGTTTCCAATTACTGGAAGCTACGAGGCATCCATACTGAAATGTTTATGATTTCAGTAGCAGAAATGACAAACCTGTTGCCACAATAGGACTCCTTTAACACAATTTCAAATCTGTAAAGATCAGAGTGAAACCGAAACCTCCAAAGCCGTTCCAAACACTTGGCTCTGGAGGTCTTTTTCCTTATTTTTACTGCCTACTTATTTTTCTTCCTACTTGCATATATATTTAAACCCCCCTTTCTTGCCCATATCTGCTTCTACCTCACCAACCCTCTCATCTTTCCGTCTCAAACTGAACTGAGCATTTACCGGGCAAGGCCATCCTATTCCTGGAAGTGGCAAGTGTTTCAAGGGCAGCGGCAACCTGAAAACTGAAAAGGGGCAGACAGCAGAAGCACTTTATACAGGGGCAGAGTTCCAGCAGAAAAAAACTTTTAAAAACTGGGATGTCTTGGTATTTAAGCAACTGCCAAGGCAGCTACCCTAGGATCACTGGTCCCCACACCACTTAATGAAGTAACCCTAACCCTAACCTTTATAGCACTTTTCAGGTTGCTCCCATAGGTCACGCTTGACCCAGGCCTTTTCTCCCTGGAAACCTTGTACTGGAAGGAAAAAGTTGGCCCAAATCTAGAATGGAAACTTTGGCACCGAGATCTGTGACTAGCTTATGAACCATGAGTTTTCAGAGTTGATTTTAGTGTTTCTCAAAATATAACTCTATGTCACCTGCACCAGCATCACCTGAGGTGTGTGTTAAGAATGTGGACTGAGGGCACCACCCTAGGAGAGGCTGCATGCGGGTGCCCTAGGGCCTCTTATCCCCAAGGTTTAAAAACTATAGGTTCAATTCATCTTCAGCAGTATGGACAGTTTCTTCTTCACGTCCGTTCTAGTAAAGTGTTCCCAGAGAAGGAAGATACTCAGCAAGAGGCCAATCCTCACAACAGATGAGGAAACGGAGACTTGGAAGTAATAAGACCAAGATTAGAAATCTGGAATAATTTCAATACTTCTCCACCTCCGATTTTTAAATGTCTATTGACTATTAGGATAGATCGTATTTATCCAATAACTTGAGAAGGCAGTCCAGTTATTATCCCCATTTTACAGGTTAAAAAACTGGGCTGAAGGACTAAGTGCCATTACAGTTTTCCAAGAAGCCAATTCTTATGAACATTTGGATGAAGAATAAAAAGAGTTCTACAAGGTTCTCTAATCATTACTCCTTGCCAACAATCTCCTCTAGCGTCGTCAAAGAAGGTTGCTGGTAAATCCCAGAGCCTCTGGGCTGTCCTTCTGGCCCTGACCTCTGGGCAGTGTGGTTAGAGCACAGTGGTTATGGTGAAGGGTGGTTCCATCACGTGGGTTTTCTTTCATGAGTGAGATGATAAAGCAGCAACAGAGGATTGGATTAGCCAAATTATTGAAACTGTCTGAAAATATAATGATGATTAAGGGATTTCAGAATTCCCAAGTCAAATTAAGAAGCTAAAGTCAACAACTGGTGTTTGCTGGCAGTCTCAGAGCCCCTTGAAAGTCCATGATGGGTGTGTGGCTGAACCATTTCCTGGGGTTCTCTACAGCTAATCTGGAAGGTCCTGAACATGGAATCTTCTAAAACCAAGCAACAAGATCATATTGGCATATTCACCTTAAATAGAATTCTTTTTTTTTCTAAAGGAGGAATAGGACTACGTGGGTCTGGAAGAACAGAATGCTGGGTCAGCAGCCAGCGAGACTCCATTACTAGAAGATGCTGTGCTTTACTTTAATAACAAGAAAGCATTTCTGCGGCACTGCTAAAAAGCCTTGCCCTGCCAGGAGGCAACATTGATACAACAGTAGTTTATATAAAGACACATCCTTGAAGATGATCATACCTCAGTATGACCCTTTCTTGGTTAAAACACAAGAGAATGCCTATCAAAAACATTAACAACGTTTACATTTTTTGACCTAGCAGTTGCACAGCCGGAAGTTTTTCTCCAAATAAAGCTTCACAAATAAAAATGTTTAATGTTGCACAAAAAGTAGTAAATTAACTGGAAACAACTTCAATGGCCAAAAGTGCAGGAATACTTGGATAAACTACATTACAACCACATTAAATTAAAACAAAAAAAATTACAGAGTAACATGAAAATTAAAATTACAAAATTAAATGAAAAAAGCAACATACAGAATTGTATCCACAGTGTAATGATGAAGACTCGCTGGTTTTGAATCTTAGACAAGTTCCTCTCTGGACCTCAGTCTCTTCATCAAGAATGTAATAAGACCCAACTCAGAGGGTTGTTTTGAGGTTTAAACATAATTAATGTACAGTGCTTATAAAGTACTCAATACATGATAGCAGTAATTATTACACTATTATTATGTCTAGTAAGATGATAAAGCACGTGGAGAAAATCTAGAAGAGGCAAATGTGTTGGGTTATCAGGATCGTGACTGTCTTTTACTAACAGTCCCATTAGCTTTACAATATAAATACGGTTATTTATCTTTACGTAAATAATATGTAATTCCTTTAGAAAAGATATTTCTTCTTTTTCATAACCCAGGAGTATGACTGTGAACTAGACTACCATCGGCCATGCCACATACCTCATCTAGACACCGTGCCATTCTGTCCTTGTCTGGTCTTCTGCCTTTTCTCATGTTTCCTGCCGCCTGCTGTGAGTGAAACTGCCTAGGACCTCAGAATAAGTGTCCATCCACAGAAAGTCTCCACTTCAGAGCCCATTTGACTAGAGAGCGAAGTGCATGCACTTTGTCCAGCCTTAATTCAACGCACAAAGGCCTTAAACTCCATTCTGGAGCTCTGAGAAAATGGGGTGCTACTGTTTACAAAACAGAGAGGTTTTTTAGGGTTCACAAAGTAATGTTTCCTATCTGCTCTTTCTCAGTGTAATTAAACACAATCTTGGTTTTCCGCCATGTTGTCAATATCTTGGGAAAATATTTAGCTTTATCCTTGACTTCCTCACTTTATCTGCCACAACTAATCAGTGTTTAAATTCTATCAACTTTGAATCCCAAAATGTTCCACTCCTTCTGATTCCCTTTTTCACCATGCATTCAGCTGTTATCAGCTCTTGCACATATTAATCCCACAGCCTCTTAACTGATCTGCTTACTTTCCATCTCTTCCTCTTTTCTGAGTTCCCTTTATGTGTTTAAACCTCATGTGTTATACATGCTTAGATCATGTGATTTACAAGCTTAGAAACCACTAGTGGTTTCACATTGCCCAAAAATTTAATGTTAAATCCTTCAATTACAGTAGAGACCTTTGGAGTTCATATATTCTCCATATATTAACTCTGTTTTGGAAAGGTGGTGGAGTGTGGTAGGTTAAGTATTTGCTCTGAGTCATTCCAAGGTATACAACACAAACTCAGAATTCTTAATTATTTTGTGTCTCCCACATGGTGCTGACGTGTCAAAAATTTACCTAAAAAATAATTTTACTACCTGGTAGACTCTTTCGCCTTAGGTAATCACTATAAAAATTTACCAACTCACAAGAATATTAATGCTTTTACTTAACATGCCCTTCCTTTGCCTCCTCTCCTTTGAGGAATATAATTCCTGAGAGTGTCTATGTTGGCTGATGCTATTTCATAAGACATAAATTAATACTTCAGATGACATACCCCACACCCTACTCCTCCCCCGCAATCTTGAGTTTCTAACAAGAGTAAAAATGAGAAGATGTTTATTTCATAAGCAGGACAACTTTCCCATTAAAGAGAATAAGTTCTGGAAACTACTGGGAAGACCCACTAACTGTGCTAGGATGGAACAATAACACAAGCTACAGCTTATTGAGTGAGCTTAATGACAGGAACCATCTTTACTAAGACAACATATGAGGACACCCACTGTTCCAGGGCAGACACCAGCACACAGTATGTATTTACTTTAAAACCATCTCAAATGTTGAAATGTGCCAAACATTTCTCTAAATATTTTCCAAAGAGCAACTCATTTAATGTTTCAATAACCCTCTTTACAGTAGGTACAATCAGTTTTCATATTTTGTAGATGAAGAAAGTGAAGCACAGAGAGGGTAAGTGACTTGAGCAAGTGATTCTAGGAAATGGCAAGCTCCGGAATTTATACGAAACAGTGTGACTCTGGGGCTCTCACCCACTACACAGCTGTTGAACAGAATGGCAAGAACCAGGAAGGTGAGAACCTTTGAGGGCAACCATTAAAATGACTTGATTTTCCCTTATCATACTTCTTTACAATAAATGGGAAGATGGGAAGAAATTGGTCTGCAGTCACAGGGCTTCAGAGTCCAGCAAAATTGGCACTGGATTGAAATGAGGAGGAACCTCCATTTTTCTAATAGTACTGGATAAAGGAGGTTGTTATATCTCCTAAAAAAATTCAAAGCCCTCATGTAGGACCTGTGTGGGGCAAGGTGCTGCTTTCTGCATGAATGACACAAACCTTCCTGCACAAAGTTTAGGAGCCTTGACACAGTGCTTCTCTAACTACCTACCAGCGAGGGGACCTGAGGCTTAGGCTGACTCACCCGGGAAGTGGCCTCACAGCACTCTAACTTCAGGTTTCTATTGGTTTTCTAGTAGGGACTCAGATATTTGTTGAATTAAAATGAAAGCCTACTTTTACATGCTATCTGATCATGTTAGCTCTTTAACAGATTAGCAGTAACTGCTTGTACATCTCAGAGATGAATTATTTGGCCTAATATACACTGACTTGTTTACAGTCACTTGTTTATCAACATTCTTGTTTATGGTCCTTTAGCATTTTCAAAGAATAGTCTATTCCTCATAAATTTTACTTTAAAATCAGGTGTAATGCTACCCCCCATCATCCTCCCTCCTCTTAAAAAAAAACTCGAGAAATAGATTGTAGGAAAATTAGAGTCCTTTAATTTGTCATGATTTATTCTGTAAGGTAATATATCGGAGCCCACCCGGGGACCCGGGGCAAGGAGAAGGGGACTGAACCTCTCTCCCACAACCAGGCACAACATGCCAGCAACTTGGAGCCAACCCAGGGACCTGGGGCAAGGAGAAGAGGAATGGTCCTCACACCCACAACCAGGCACATCGCTCTAGTCCTTCAGGGCCGGCCCAGGGACCCAAGGCATGGACAAGGGGACTGGACCTCTCTCCCACAACCAGGCAAACCAAGCCAGCGCCTTGGGGCCCGCCCATAGTCCCAGGGCATGGAGAAGGGGACCGGACCACCCTCCCACAACCAAGCACACCACGCCAGCACCTTGGGGCCTGCCCAGGGACCCGAGGCAAGGAGAAGGAGAATGGACCTCTCTCCTACAACCCAGCACACAGAGCCAGCGCTTCAGGGCCCACCCAGGGACCTGAGGCATGGAGAAGGGGACTGTACCTCTCTCCCACAACCAGGCACACCGCACCAGCACCTTGAGCCCTGACCACGGACCCAGGGCATGGAGAAGGGGACCAGACCACCCTCCCACAGCCAGGCACACTGAGCCAGTGCGTTAGGGCCCACCCAGGGACCTGGGGTATGGAGTTGGGGACTGGGCTACCCTCTCACAACCAGGCACAACATGCTAGCACCTCAGAGCCCACTCGGGGACCCAGGGCATGGAGAAGGGGACTGCACCTCTCTCCCACAACCAGGCACACTGCACCAGTGCCTCAGGGCCTGCCCGGGGACCTGAGGCATGGAGAAGGGCACTGGACCCTCCTCCCACAACCAGGCACACTGCGCCAGTACCTTGGGGCCCGTCCAGGGACCCAGGACATGGAGAAGGGGACCAAACACACCCCACAACCAGCCATACCACCAGTGCCAAGGAGCATGTCAAAAACAGTATCTCTATTTGGGTGACCCACCACAGCCACCACAACAACCATGACTGCTGCAAAAGCGGCTAGACGCTACAGCCACCACGCAGATGGTCCACCAACCACTGGAGTGCATTCACACAAGAAGAGTCACCAGCAGAGACAAAGAAAAGAAGAGGATGTCTCTTTCCACAAAACCCATTTCAGAGTGACAGAAGAAGCATCTGCTCTATGATAATATTGGGGGACCTGAACACACCTCTCAGCATTGGACAGATCATCTAGGCAGCAAATCGAGAGAGTAACCATTACTCTTTCAGAGAGAGAGAAGCAATCTAGGGTTATCAGAGGTGGGAGCGGGGAGGGAGAGAGGGATGGGGAGAGATTGGACAAGGGGCATAAAGAATAAGTACAATTTGTAACAATACATATGCTAGTAATATTGATTTAATCAACATATCTCAATGTTCAACCCCAAAAATATGTATAATCAATTTTGATTCAATAAATAAAATTTTTTAAAAAATTCAAAACTGAAAATTTCACTTGAGAGATTCCTCAGATTTTTGAAAAACAAAATCTTGAAAAAATAACTCTTTCTCTGGAAGTTCAGTATTAATGTCATCATGTAGTGATATAAAAAGAGATACCACACAGTGTTAAGAAAAATAGGTAATGAGAACACAACTTTCTACTATACGCTGAAAGTCACGGGAACAGAAAGATGAACAGGCCTTGGTGCCTGCCCTCAGAGAATGTGGCACAGACAGGCTGTGACCAAAGTATGAGATGAGATAACAAAGAGCAAGTGATTGGACGAATGAACGGGACACACGGGGATTGAAGGGATGTGAGAGAGGGCTGGGGAGAGGAGTGCAGAGGAGGAACAATCTCTGGGGGTGGGGGTATGTGTTGGGGGCACTGGAGTTAAGAGCAGAGAACAGGAGTGGAAGGGAGGCTTTGGCAGGACCAGGACCAGGGCTGGTGGCAGCAGTCTTGCCAGGCTTTGAGAGCTACCAACTTTATTATTTTTTTTTTCTGAAAAAGATGACCGGTAAGGGGATCTTAACCCTTGACTTTGTGTTGTCAGTACCACAGTGTCCGTACCATGCTTTCCTAAGTGAGTGAACCGGCCATCTCTATGTAGGGATCGTGAGCCTGTGGCCTTGGTGTTATCAGCACCACACTCTCCCAAGTGAGCCACGGGCTGGCCCTTTTGTCACAATTTAAAAGTAAATTAAGGAGGACGTTTGCCTGGTAGATGGGAGGAAATAAACGATTATTCATTATTTAAACTAATATTAAAAATAAATCTTAAATATAATCTTTAATATATTGATTCAAAAAATTTTTTAAAATGTCAACCTAAAGCCAGTTCTTTAATATACAGTGTGGGGTGAAAAAAGAAAAAAAAAGAGATTAAAAATTCCCCAAGGGGGCTAGCAAGAACATATTTGGGAGGTTACTGTCCACACGGGTGGTGAATGAGGGAAGGGAAGTGAAGGCTGCTCTCCCAACTGCAGGGCAAAGCTGGGATGTGCAGCCTCAAGGGATTCATGGCCACCAGATCCTCCTCTTCTGCCACAACTCTGCAGGCCTTCACATACCTCAGTGTCTCAAACATGACTTGTGTATATCAAGTTATTTGTATGCCTGTATATAGGCATTATCTCTGTAACAACATTCATGGCAGAGGTCATTGTAGCTTTGCCCACACAATTACACCAAGGCAAATAAACAGAGGTCAAAGTTGGACAGAAGCAAAGAAACTAAGCAGAAATGAATGAACTACAAGTCTCACATTCAGAAAAGGAAGGGGAGTGAAAGCCATTTTTAAATACAGGAATGTTCTGATTTTCAGCACTTTTTATAGTAGTGTGACACTTACTGGGAGAGGAGCTTCTGTCTCTTAAGGACTTCATATTATTTTGTTATAATATCACGCTTGTCAAAACACCTGACAAATATATAGGCCAAAATGGATTTCTAATGAAATATATGTGGCCTTATCTTACATGATAGGATTGAGAGCACGCTCATTAAGCAAGGCCAAAATTGAATGCAACTAGTAAAACCCAAGTAGATAAAACTAGACTCAAAGTGACCTTGACAATTTGAAACGCCATCTATCAAATTAAATAAAAGAAGCCAAGTTAGTGTAATTTTAATTTATTCTTGAGTACATTAAGAAAAGGAGAATAAAAGCTCCAATAAATAAAACAGAAAAGGATCTTATAGTCATAGTGGAACAACAGCTTAAAGAGCTAAAATGAAACTTAATTTCATTTTTGGAGGCTGGCTGGTATGGGGAATCCAAACCCCCGACCTTGATATTACCTTACCAGCACCATGCTCTCCCAAGTGAGCTAACCAGCCAGTCCAGCACAACTTTTTTTCCCCCCCCTTTTTTTACTGACCGGTAACGGGATCACAACCCTTGGTGTCGCGCCCACCGGTCTGTATGTGGGATCCGAACCCTCGGGCGGGAGCGCCGCGCTTCCCAAGCGGCGCACTTATCCAGTGCGCCACCGGGCTGGCCCCAGGGGGATCTTAACCCTTGACTTGGTGTTGTCAGCACCACGCTCACCCAGTGAACAATCCAGCCATCCCTATATGGGATCCGAACCCGCGGCCTTGGTGTTATCAGCACTGCACTCTCCCGAGTGAGCCACAGGCCGGCCCTAAATGTAGTTTTTTTTTTTTGTGTGACCGATAAGGGGATCGTAACCCTTGGTGTGGTGTCGCCCGCACCATGCTCAGCCAGTGAGCGCACGGCCATCCCTATATAGGATCCGAACCCACGGCCTCGGTGCCACTGCTGCGCTCCCAGCGCCGCACTCTCCCGAGTGAGCCACGGGGTTGGCCCATAAACCACTTTTAAAACCAACACATCACTGGGCTATACTAACTGTGCATGTGTCACTAACGTTGCCTTTTATTCTGAGGGTAATGGAATATCTTCTTCTCCCGTCCTATCTCAGCAGGATCTTGTGAGAATAAGAGATGTGCAAGTATTCTGAAAAATTAAATTCAAAATATAATGCTAGTATTCTATTCTTAAAGAGGGATGTAAAATAAATAAAATAGAACAGAGGGAAGAGAAAGTTAAAACAATTTAAGAGCATTTCCCAATATCTATGGATGAAGAGAAGAAAAAAATAAATTTAAGGGCACTGGCACAGTGAGTACGATAAAAAGAAGTAAGCTGAAAGCTGCAGTATGAGATTTACTTAAGACTGGTCAACTGTTATTGTTCTGAACTTGTTATTAAAGGAGATGGTGAAATCTACAGCCCCTTGTGGAGCAGTGGCAAAGGCCAAAAATCTAAGTTTAGAGCCTCTATATAGAGCAGTGTAGGGTCAAAACTACCTGTTTTTATACCTTTTGCCTTTAAATGAAACATCCCAACTTCTTATCCCTTAGAGAATATTATTAATTAGAAGCACTATTGAGACAGTTAAGACTGCAACTTGTATTTTAAAAAACAAAAAATACATTCAGTATTCGTTACCTAAAGTGCTCGCCTCATGTTATTTTAACCAGTCAGTCATTGGAAAGCTGTGGGGGGTGGGTTTAAGAAAGAGACTCTTTTATCATATTCGGTGTATCTGTTCCAGTTATAACAGTCCAGATTTTATTTTGGGATCAAACCTGACAAGTAGTAAATAGTCACTTTCTGAAAACATGGACTCCTGATTAGACATTTTATAAGGCCCACTGTTCACCAACCTTTCAGAGATAGAACTGTGATTTAGGGTGGCTGCACTATTTTAGGGTGCTTTTTTACTTCCTATAAACTAAACTTGGATTGAGACACAGGATCTAGGGATTTGCTTGACAGGATTTAGCCTGATTACTGGTTAACAATTACAGTCACGTGCCGCATAATGACATTTCAGACAACAACAGACTGCATATACGACATTGCTCCCATCGAATTATAATGGAGCTGAAAAATTTCCATCGCCTAGGGACAGTAATGGTCATCGTAACGTTGTAGCATTGCTCACTTAGGAGCAATAGGCTGTACCATATAGCCTAGTGTGTAGTGCGCTATACCATCTAGATTTGTCTAAATATACTCTCTGATGTTCGCACACTGACGAAATCACCTAATGAGGCATTTCTAAGAAAGTGCCCATCCTTAAATGACTCAGGACTGTATGGCTATAGAATGCTCGAAAGTTCAGACATTGCACTGAGAGATGTTAATAAAATTAAATGCCGAAATAAAGAAAACACTGGCAGATGGTCACGCACACACCAAAAAGCAACAAATAAACAACTATAACTTCCAGAGGAAAGTTGGCAAGCAGGCCATCAACTTGGGCAAGATGATGATTCATGGATTATTATGAGTGCTCAAATTTGACTATTTAAAGAAGTTTGTACTTTAGGGTCTAAAATGTCACATCCCTTTAGGACCTTTGCATTTTAAAATGTCATTGTATCTAAACTTCTAAGGGGAAGTAAATCTTCTACTTGTATTTCAAATTTGAGGTTTCACAGTGATGTTGACAATGGAAAGAGGGAAGAAGGGAGAAAAAGACTGTGTCTGTGTGTGTGGGGGGGGTGTTAAGAGTAAAGGACAAGTTCCTTGTGTAACTGAATTAGAATGTTGTAATTTCAAATAAGAGGGTACTTCAAAAAGCTTGTGAAAAAATTTGTATTATCTTTCAATTCTATTTTTCCACGAACTTTCTAAAGTGCCCTTTTGTGTGTGTGTGTGTGTATCACATTACATATATTTTTGACTATTGTCTATGAGTACTTCCTTTTTGCCAGATACTGTTACAAATTCTAGGGATAATATAATGATAAAATAAAGTATTTTAAGGGAAGATGTATGGGGGAGAGAGAGGCTAATATGAGGTGTCCAAGAATACTATGATCCTGACTGATAAGATCCTTATAAACTGTGCTTAAAAGTCATTTATATATTTGTCAAGTATGGTTAAGTTTTAAAGATAATCATCTGATTAAATACGGCAGACTGAACATACATTTATACATGTTCTTTTCCCACATAAAAAGGAGAGAAACTTGCAACAACTCCTGAGGACATGGAGAATGAGAGAGGAGACAAATAACATACAAGAGATGTCCAAATTCTGGATGCTGGAGACAGGATAAACAGAGAGTAAGTGACTCAGCAGACTGAGAGGAAGCAGAGAGTGATGGCAGCAGTGCAGGAGTCCCTAGCAAGCCAGTCACGTGGCAGAGTCCCAGGAAGACCGGGTGCCTTAGAAGGGGATGGGGGTGTGCAAGATGAGGCTGGAAAATGGAGCTCAAAGTTTATAAGAGGAGTTAGATTCCTAACTCAATCCAATTTAACCAGGTAACTGTCCCCACCAGAGAGGCACGGGGTGTGCTGCAAACAGGTGGGGGGATATTAAAGTCTGCACACTGAATGATAAGACCACATCCCCATCCACACAAGCCTACCATCCCCTTCTCCAGTCAGCTTTTGGGATGCTAGCAGCCAAGCTCATACCCCCAGACAGGAAATCTCAAGATTTTTCTCTGGGAAAACCGAACTCAGACCACAGGCCAACAAGCCTTGCCCACACTGTAACACCGAGCTTCAAATCATTTTTTAGCATCCCTTTCTCTCCTAAAAATATAAATAAATGGCCAAAGATAACCAGGCATTTGAAGAACCCCTAACAAGAAAGAGGAAATAGGAAACAGTCAAAAGGACTTCAGATAATTACAAAAAAACACCCTATAATGTGCTCAAAAGTAAGAGCAACTGTAAACCAGGCTCCAATTTTCTAAAAATGAGTACATTCAGAGAAGAAAATGTACTTCCAAATATCAGAAAAATAAAAGCTAAGGGCCGGCCCGTGGCTCACGTGGGCGAGTGTGGTGCTGATAACACCAAGGCCATGAGTTCGGATCTCCTTACTGGTCATCTTTAAAAAAAAAAGAAAGAAAAAGAAAAGCTAAAGGTTAGATGATAAAGTTGAAGAAAGCATGGAGAATTTGGAACAAAGAGACAAGGAAAGAGAACACAGAACAGAGGAGAAAAGAGAAAAATCCAGAGGATCAATCCAGGAGGTACAATACCTTATTAACAGTCATTACAGAAAGAGAAATGCAGAGAAAACACAGGGAAGGAAATTATCAAGAACTAACACATGACGAAATTCCTGCAAGATGTGAGTGTACAGCTGGAAAGTTCTCACAGAGCAGCCAGCAGAAAAAAATGAAAAGGGACCTACTCAAGGTCTATCATTTTGAAATCTCAGAACCCTAGGGAAAATGAGAAGATCCTCAAACCTTCCAGAAGGAAAACAAACAAACAAACAAACAAACAAACAAACAGAACACACATAAAGGACTGAAAATCAGAACAGTTCCAGTCCTCTCAAATGCACACTGGAAGCTAAAGGACAAGTCGGGAGCAATGACTTCCAGATAATGCAGAGAATTATTTCAAATCTAGAATTCCACATCCAGCCAATTATCAATTAAGCATGAGAGCAGAATGAAGACATGTTCAAATATACAAGATCTCAATATACTCACCCCCATGCACCCTTTCTCAGGAAACTATGAAGGATAATGCACTCCCTTAAATGAAGGCCCATTTTAAGAAGGGGAAGACATGGGATTCAGGAAACGCATTCAACAGAGAGAAGTGGTGAGGCTGATGAAGTGCCCCAGGGTTACAGTTATGAAACAGATCTGAAGAATAATAAACACCTAACTGGAAGGGTGGATTACAAAGACGTTGCCCAGGAAAGTAAAAAGCAAATGAAAACACAAATAGATATGAAAACAGCATCCCAGAGAAACGAAACATTTTAGAAGGAAATATAATCACAGTGTATTTCACGGTATTATAGATGTCAGAAAATAAAAAATGACTTTAAAAAATAAATAAAATAAATAGCAGTAAAAATCCATTATTTAGAAACAAAAGAAACTGGCCGTGAAAGCAACTTTTGAAAACTGAAACTGTTGAAAGTGAATAGCTCTTGGAAGCAGGAATCAGGTTCGAGGACAGAGAGAGTGGGAGGGAACAGTTTCTCAAAAAGCTTTACAGAAGCGGCATCACTTTGTAACCTATGGACATGTGTAACTGATGAAGATAAAAGTTAAACAAATCTGCCATATTACCTACTTCATTTTCTGTCCATCATTTGGGCCTGAAGGCTTTAATTTGGAGGAATAATTATATGATATGTAAGAATAAGAAATAAGGTAGAAGAAACATAACCAAAATGAAGTAACAAAAATCCCGAGCCGGTACGGGATTCCTCATACTCACCATCTCTCTGGCTATTTCCAGCGCTTCCTGCAGGCCGTAGAGCCTGCCACAGACCAGGTAGATTCCATTGGCCCAGAGAATACAACCCTCATGGACCCAAAATTCATTGCTGTCAAGAGGTAGTTCAGGGATTTGTAACTCCAGCTCAGGGCCAGCTTCTGAAGTGGTGGGCACGGAGGGCTTTGAGTCCAAAATAGTCTTTTCACTGCTGCCCTCAGTGGCTGCTTTTTTACAAGGGAGCCCCCTGGACAGGGACCGAGGGCCTCCACCACAGTCCTCGGAGCGGTGGCGCCGCTTGAACCTGGGGTGTGCAGCCAGGCTCCTCTGCTCCTTCTGCTGCTGCTGCTCTTCTTCCTCCTCAGTGTCCGTCTTGGAGCCGTTAGAAGCGCTTTTGTGCCGTACCTTAACTTTGCTCTGCATTTCTGTGGCCCTCTTAGGAGGCGGATTCTTCGGGAGAGTGGCTGCATAATCTTGGGGATAAAAGGGTCCAAAGAGGTCACCCATGTTCCGGTAACTGGCCCACTTGCCACACAGACAACAAACCAGGTGCCCCATAACAGAAGACTCTGTCACAACAGGTCCCTGCAGCATGAAGGATGAAGCTGGGAGCACCTTGCTTTCAGTGCTGCTGGGTGGAGGGGTCAGTGCTCTCTGACCCTTCCGACCCCTCACCAATTTGGTCTGCTCTTCTTCTTCAGCATTGATGATTGTACAAACGGCTCCAAGCTCACACTTATTTACTACATGGATATAAGGGAAAAAAGACTTGTTCTTGGCATCAGTTTTATCCAGTGGCTGGGTGGCATACTTCAGTTTGATCTCAGGTTCTTGAGGTTCTACGATGGGAACTGCCTGTTTGGTTTTTCGCTTCCTTGGCTGGGCCCCAGTCTTCCTTCTCTCCCTCCTTTGCCTCTGCTTTTTCGGCTTTGGCTCTCCATCTGCAGAACCTTCTGGTATCGGAGGGGGTGGAGGGGGCGGAGGTGGTGGCTGCTGTTGTTTCTTTTGCTTATTCACGCTACCAATGGGTCTTCCCTTCTTCTTTCCCGATGGGAAATATCCCTTAGGAGGGAAACCCTCTTGTTTGGGTGAAATTGTAACTGTTTCGTTCTCTTTCTCTTCAGCCTTGGGGTTTGCCTCAGGGGCCAATATGCCCACTGGAGGTACATTCTTTGAGTCAGGAAAGATTAAAGGTGCTGTCCCACCCAGGGAACCATCTGGTCTCCCTTGGTTACTGCCAGGCTTCTGTGAGGTTGCAGGTGTCATGGCACCAGGGGGTTCCTTTCCAGTAGTAACCACTTCTGGAAGTGTCTCTGTCTTCACTTTGTCGTCCCCACTGCCACGCCACTCTTCTGAAGACCTTGGAAGAGACTTTTCAATGTTCAACTCCTGGTTTGTCGGAATGACTAGGTCAGATACCACCTCACCTTTTCTCTTCTCCATCTCGGCATCCTGAACAGCGACACTCCCACCTTCAGGAGGCCCACTCTTCAAAGACAGTATGTCATCCAGCGTCACTGTGTCTCCCCCTGCCTCTGCACTATTCGAGGATGCACTCCTCCTAATATTTGGGGATGTGATCTTCTGAACTATAGCCTCCAATTTCAACCCCCGTCCTTTCCGTGGGGGCAGTATCTTGGTCTTACCCGGGCTTGTGAGGGTAACAGCAGGGCAGTTTCTATTATCTGGACTTTGAAGGTCCTTGGCAGAATCTCTCTTGGGGATAGACTTGATATCCTGACTATGAGAAAGATGGGCATAGGAATTGAATGCTTTATCAGCGCCTTCTTTTGATGGGTGAAGGAGGCGCCCTTTATCTTCAGTATTACTGTTCTTTACATCTTGTGACTGTCTCTTACTGGGAATGGGGGAGATAAAAGAACGCACACGCCTCCTCATGATTAAGGGGTTTTGAGAAGAATGGTCTTCTTGACCTGGAAGCCTTAGCATAACATTACTAGGTTTGGATGACTGTGTGGACTCAACTAGTCCATGTCCATCACCCTCATGGGGTGGTCCATACCTTTTTTGATTGGACATTCCTGGAGGACCACTGCTTTTGGCTGGAGAAGTTTGCCGGGAAAGATCCCAACAAGATTCTTGTAACTTCTGGGAGCCATGCTTCAATTCCATGCCTTTGTTAGGCAGACCATCACTAGACATGAGGCAGCGCCCAGCTTCCTGAGTGCTGGGGTCATGGTAAGTTCCTACGGGTGGGCCATACATCATACCATCTTTGTCATTTTTCAGAGGGCTCCGAACTCTGTCAAGAAACTGCTGCTGCCTTGGGCTCTTCCGCGGCCCCTCCTGCCTGTGCTGTGCTGCGGCAATTACTCCCTGAGCAGAACTGCTGCTCCAGTCTTTATACTCCTCTTGTTGCTGTTGGTACATCTGTCTCTTATAATGGAGCTGAGAATTCAACCCTGCGTTAGGATCCCCATAAGCATGAGCCCGAGTGTTTGTGTGATAAGCAGAGGCCAGGCTTTCTGAGTTGGGAGAAAATGGGGCATGTAAAGAACTCCTGTTAGCCCTCTCTGAAAAGGTCATATGTGGGTTCATGTGATGTGGGTCTCCCCCTGGGCCTCTGCTTCTCCCAGGAGACATCTTCAATTTTTCTGCAAAGTCATGATACTGAGAAGGAGATCGACCCCTCATGCCCTCCCGACCACCAATTCTGCCAGGGACACGCCGCATGGGTGTGGGTCTGCTGTCCTGTGAGCTGTAGTCTGCAAGGGAATCGTGGGTGGCTGCTCCAGGGTTGGCATTGCCACGGTAAGACTCATGTTTGATGCTAGTAGGATGACAATGGTCTCCAGATTTCTTATTGTTGAAACTAGCCTGGGATTTGGATTGTTCAAAGTCTTCCTCTTTTATCTGCCCACTCTGGGATTTCAGCTTTGCTTCCATGGACACCAATCCACCTGGAAGAATGACTGACTGACTTAAACTTGGATTGAGACGTTCATTCCTCCCAATTCTGGTGTCAGCACCCATGTGTCCCAGTGAGTGAGCCCCTGGGTCTCTGACAATCTGTCTTAGTGGAGAAATATCACAGATCACTGACCTTCTTTCAGAGAGGGAACCCCCAGGCTCATGGGCTGATGACTGAGGCTCTATTTCAAACTTTCTGGGAATTGGATAGTCCGCCAAATTGATCTGTTTCATTTCAGAAGCTGTGCTGCTTGATTTCCTTTCCCAGGGGCCCCAATGGGGGTTTTCTAATAGGGACCCAATGCTTTTGTTCAGAAGGCCCCTACTAGCTAATTCATTGGTTTGACTAACTAAGACATTGGGTCTTGTAGTTCCTTCTAGGCCACCAGCCATCCCTTGATGCTCCTGAGTACTCCTTGAATATCTCCGGTCAGGGTGGTGGTGATAACCCTGAAGTACTTCCTGCAGGAGGCTGGGGAACTTCTCGTTTCTACCTTTTCGTTCCCCATGGCCAGTGAAATCCCCCTTTTCTTGCCCTGTAGGATACTGAGGAAAGCCACCGACATTTCGTGGCACAGCTGACCCAAAACTATCCTTGTAACTATAGCGCAGGCTTCCAGGAGACTTGCTAGGTTCAGTTCTGCCTGTAAAGCCAGAGCCTGCTGCAGAGTGGCCACTCTGGCTGTTTCCCTCTCCACTGTGGTTGGAGTTATTATCTCCGTTCTTGTTTCCTTTGCTCCCTACTCCAAGAGGCTCTGGCTGTGGAAGGGATGTGTGACTGGTTTCCTTTGCCCCACCATTGCTAGGTGGCCTTTGAGAGGCTGCAGGATCATCCTCTTGGGAGCCTTTATCTTGTCCACCAGGCTTTTCTACCCGACTTGTCATGGCTTCCCGGGAGACAATCACCCCAACTGTTTTCTCATTGACTTTTGGGTTCCCCTCGGATGCCAATGGTGTGTCCTTAGTGCCTGGTGAGGTGGCCTCCTCTCCTGCTGCAGGACTGGCACTGAGTCTGGCAGGTTCATTCTGAGCACCTTGTGCTGGTGAGGAGCTAGCCTTCTCTGAGGTGCCACCCTTGGAGGTGGTGTCAGAGCTGGTGCTCTGGCCACTTAGTTGCCTCACTCTCTCACCTTGATCCTCTGAACTGCTAGAGCAGCCTCCATCCAGTGACTCTGCCATAGGGGACTTCAGCTGTTCTTCAGGCTGTGAGGAGCCTTCAGAGTTTGTACAACTGTCTGCTTTCTTAGAAGATGAGGAGGGCCTCTTGGAGGTCTTCTTCTGAGGTGTCAGGGCATCAGAAAGTAACATGTGCTGAACGGTATTAGGAAGGTTGGCCACTTGAGTACTCAGGGCACTCAAACTGCTCAACCCAGGATCTGTCAGTCGCTTTTCTGGCACTCCTTCTAGTCCAAACCCTTTGAAACCTGCAGCATGAGAATTAGGACTGGGCATCATTGACGGGGTTGGACTGAGTTGAGGCATTAACTGTAAAATTCTGTTTCTGGAACCCATGGGCACACTGCTTTGTCCACACTGGAGACTCTCCCCACTCTGCATGAGAGGAGATGGGGTAGAGCTACAGCTTGGAGACTGAACCACAGAGGCAGCTGGAGAAGGGTTAGAAATGGGGCTGAAATTCTGGTGGAACTGCATGGGAGACCTCACAGGAACCTCGGGCTGGTTGTACTGCCCCACCTGGCCTTGCAGGGGCAGCTTGGTGGCAGCATTGGTATACTGCATCACATGCTGAGGGGGATGTTGCTGCTGCTGCTGCTGTTGCTGCTGCTGCCCCTGCTGGGACCCTTGTGGAATCTTTGCCTGTTCAAAGTTTTTCATAGATTGAGGCTGATAGCTATAATTTGATTGTGTTCCATAAGCCTGGGCATTAGAACCTACATTATGTCCTTCATACTGGGATCCAGCGTTCACACTGTAACTGCCATCGTAGCTCTGTCCAGACTGACTAAAACGTTGTGGTGAAGGGAAAGAGGAGGAGGAGGAGGAAGAAGCAGAAGACTGGTAGTGTTGGCCAAACTGACCCACTCTTAACTGGTAACCCGCAGCAGATGAGGGCAGAGTTGAGGGCCGCTGCATTGGCTGTAGATGAGATGAGCCCGATGCTGGCTGGCCAGTGGCTTGTGGTAGAGGCTGATGGGACTGGTAAAGCTGTTGTCTCAACTGCTGTACTTGCTGCTGCTGCTGCTGACTGGAAGCCTGCTGCTGGTACTGAGCACTCCCTGGAGAGAAAGGCCCTGTGTAATCCTGCTGATAATGAGACACACCACTAAGGGCAGAGTGCTGTGCTTGAAATTGGCCCACATGACCCTCACTCCCATACTGATTACTGAAGCTGCTCCCCTGGGGGGGTCCATAGCTCTGCACAGGCCCAGAAGGCCTTCGCTGAGGAGGCTGTGGGGTTCCTGTCGCCACAGGGTCTTTGTTGCCTGCCATGTAGTAAAAATCTCCAGCCTCTTTTCTGAAACCCTGGTAACTCTGATGGCCAGAGGTTTCGCTAGCCATTGCTGCAGCAGTAGCTGCTGTTCCTCGTCGTCCACCTCCACTGCCACTGCCACTGCTGCCACTACTGCCACCTGCACCCCCAAAACTCTGGAACATCTGGGCCTGCCGAGGGCTGAACTCTTCCATCCGGGCTGAGCCGTGCACTTCCTGTGGGTAGCTCTGCTGGTTTCCGTGGTAACTGCTCTGCTCCCGGAAGGACTGCATAGTGCTCAGCAGCGCAGCAGCAGGCCAGCAGCCCTCCTGGAAACGGGAGAAAAGGAAGAAAAGTATTAGACATGCAGCACAAGTAAAGTCAAGTCCAGGTGACGGAGAGGACAAGATCACTGAGATGCCCAGATGACGCTGACTGGTTTGAATTCTGTCTACTCTTGTATCCATTTCTGAAAATGCAAATATTCAGAGAAATGGCCTAAAGAGTGAGGCAGGAGACTGTCGTAGGATGAAAACATTCTGGGTGTATACAAATTTAATATAGCAAAAACTTTACTATTAGACAAACAAGCCCCCCAAATTTAATTGGGTTAAAATATGGGACTGTGTTATTGCTGTCAATAAAAAACAGCAATTTTTATATGAGTCTTCCAGTTATGGTGGGGGAGGGGTGAAAAAACACTTTAATTTCTTTGTTTTTATGTATTAGACTGATCACTGCACTGACAGTCTTAAATAATGGGAGGCAGTCACTCCACTGGCTCCCCACTCCTGTCCCCTGACACCGAGAAAAAGAACTGGTCTGAGAACAGATGCCAGTTCCTTACGTCCAAATGCACACAGTACTAGAGGTTTACTGTAATTACCAACTACCTGTGATGACTGGTGACCCCAGGACACTCAACCTTTATTATGAATTCCTTATGCTGTAGTCATCCACACCAACTTCAGGGCCAACCTCTTCTTGACACATAATCGTGTCCAGAGACCCCTTCTCAACCACCCACCCTCAATTCCCAGGTACAAACGGCTAGATAGACTTCAGCCAGAGAGTAGCAGTGACTATTCTTCCAGATTCATTTTGGAGATTTATAAGAAGTTCTAGAACCTTTAAACCTTCAACCCCCACGTGGTTTTTTTACCTGGCAATCTACTATTCACAGAGTTATCACTGGCCATTACTGTTAAAGAAGGAATTGAAACGGTCACTTGGGAGAACAGCAAAATATAGAGAGGAAAATAACAATTCATCAAGCCTAGGATCCAGACTCTTCCCAAAGTCTTCTGACTGGGTTACCACTTTGCATTACCTTTGCTAATGCATCATCCTCTTGAACAATTAAGCAAGAGGTGATTTTATTTTTCCTTTTGCCTGGGCCTATCTCCTTCTCAGAGTCAGAGATGAATAGGACAAGGCCAAACTGCTCTGGATGGCTTTAAAATCAATTATTTAAAAAAGAAGCTATGAAACACATATGGGCTAGGTCAAGATACTAATGCAAAGCTTTCCTATAATGGTTTATGAAGCTCATTTCTTAGTTCCTCTCAAGGGGAGCTGAAAATGGAGCTGCCCCCAGGAAAGTCAGATTCATCACCTCCAAGCCCGCCAGGCTCTCCCATCTCATCTCATTCCATGGGAAGCCGTTCTCAGAACTACCCCACCCTACACATACTCTAGCCCCACTATCTCCTTGGGGCCATCCACACTTCTACACAGGAACTCTGCTCTCAGTGCTCACCTGCCATGCTCTTCCCCCACAGTCACACAGCTTGTCCATCTCACCTCCTTCCATTTTTTTTTTTTTTTTGTCTTTTGTCTTTTTCCGTGTCCGGCAACAGATCGCAACCCTCAGTGTTGCCCCTGTACCGGACCGGGGACCGGCGACAGGATTGCAACCCTCGGTGTTGCCCCTGTACCGGACCGGGGACCGGCAACGGGATTGCAATCCTCGGTGTTGCTCCAGCGCCTCGCTCAGCCAGTGAGCGGGAACCGGTCCGTATGTGGGATCCGAACCCTCGGGCGGGAGCGCCGCCACGCTTCCCAAGCGGCGCACTTATCCAGTGCGCCACCGGGCCGGCCCCTCACCTCCTTCCATTCTCTAGGTAAATGTCACTTGATTGGTAAGGCCTTCCATGGCCATCCTATTAAAAACAGTTAACTCCACACCCTCCCCCTGGCTTTCCCCTGCCCCCACCCCCATCCCCTACAGATGCATATATGCTACTGGGTTTACTGTCTGTCCATCCCTCACTAGAATGTGAACTCCTTAAAGGGCAGAGGCCTCCTGTTCCTTGCTGTAATCCTCCTACCATTAAAACAGTAAGGAGCACACAGATAGGCATTCTGTGTGAACAACTGAAAGGTATAGAACTAGGCCTTTTTGTTTAGAGTGCAATGTTATAACACCAAGATCAAGTGTTCAGATCCCTGTACTGACCAGCCACCAAAAATTAAAAACACAAAACAAATAACTAGGCCTTAGAGAACTAGGCTAGAATGTATATATTCAGAGATGGTGCTGTGAGGGTGAGATGGGAGAAATGCAGGAAGAGAAAACAGAATATGGTTGATCTAAAAGCAGGGGTGGAGGATGCTGAAGACTTTGCCTGTAAAATCCTCTGGGTCCAATTCTAAGAGGAAAAAAACCCAACTTGGGTCCATATGAGAACTGAGGAGAGACTTCAGAAAGTAAATATGATCATAGCAGAAGATGGTCAGTATCCTCAAACTCTGAAACTTGACCCACTTCTTCCTGAAATATCTTAAGCCTGAAATAGCTAGATAAGGGTCTAATTCTTTGATATTAAGTTTGATTATATAGTCACAGACCCAAACTACCTTTAAACATTCACATACAAATAATGTCATAATCTAAAGGAAACTGCTCCTCATTCTCTTCAAAATGCCTCTGAGACAGACTGCTGTTTCTTTGTTCCAACGAAAGTGCTAGACAACAGATAATAGCTATTTAAATGTTTATTATAAGCTTGACGCCGTTCTAGCACTTGACATGCACTAACTCATTTAACCCTCACGACACTAACACCTTCATTTTACAGATGAGGAAACGGAAGCACAGAGTTCATGAAGCTCTTAAGCAGCGGGGCGAGGACCCAGTGTGGCAGTCACCAAAGGCCATGGTCTTAACACTGTACTACCCAGAGGACCTTCCTCATGGTCTGTAACAGATGCCATTTGTCCTGTCAGAGGTCAGCCTTGAAAGTGGGTGGCCACCAACATACTTTTAAGCATGTCCCTTCTCTGCTGCCCTCTCACAGGGACCGACTTCCACCTCCTCCATCCTTTCCAGAACTATCAAGAACAACTCTGTCCACACACGTATTTTTCCTATTTGTGGTGTTCATAGTTCTAAGTGCCAGTGGCTTTCCACAGAAGATAAAAGAAGGCTGAATGGGGGCTAAATTGAACAAAAACAGTAAATCTGGCAGTTTAAACTAATGAAAAGCTACCTCAAGAGAGATTATCTCTCTATAAATAAATACTTTACATGCCGTTTACTTCTTCTGGAAATAAAACCAGGCTTCTGATGATCTGAGTGTATAAATAATGTTGTCAGTTGCTCCATATTTTTCCTAAATAGGAGCCAATAAGAGCTAAAGAACACTTTAAACACCACCAAATTGTGCTTCGAGCTGTCCGGTTCCTGAGAGAACCCTGTCTCTAGATAGAGAAGACAGGTAGGAAAACAAGTCCTTCTCTGTTCTGCTCTCAGCCCTTCCCAGTAGATTCCCTGTCCATATGATGCCTTTCTCCCTGCTGTTACAGTTCTAGTTTATGGACTACAAGAAAAAGAAAAAAAGCAAAACCCACAGCCAAATACCTTCAAATCCTTTGTATACATGAAGTATATGAGTACTAGAGTGCTGTTGCAAGTTCATCTTTTTTAGGAGTTCCAAGTAAAACAATTAGGAAAACCAAGTATACCAACAATAGAAAATATAAACCTGGAGTGTTTGTAATTTTACCATTAGCATATAAAATAAGGTAATAATAGAGATCATTCCAATACTATTCACCACTTTTTTTTTTTTAAAAGCATCAGTGTAATCAGTTCTAAAGCATTGTGATTAAAAATGACAAATGCCTGAACTCCCTTGTTTAAATGGAAGTAGGTCACTCACAGGAATTGCATACATACTCTGAAAAAGAGGTTTACCAACTCATTCCCCCCCCCCCCCCCCCCCCCCC
>NW_007726166.1:1064084-1101079 GCF_000696425.1 Galeopterus variegatus
CCCCCCCCCCCCCCCCCCCCCCGCTGTTTGCAGATTCCTAACTTTCTGCATGCTTTCAGAAGGGCTGTGGAGGTATACAAGCAGAGTCCAGAACGTCATGCCTGTCCATTCCCGAGTCCACATGCCGACCTCACTACAGCCACTGCCTCCGGGCTGCAGCAGCACTCTCCATCCTATAGAAGGGCTGGGGACCTTTTTCTTATAGAAAACCAACATTAGCTCCTTCTTCCTCTACATGTCCATCATCTTCCCACTCCCAGTCCATTCTCTTCAAAGTTCTCCAAACTGTCTTCAAGACAATTTCCTCTCATCTTTCCAATTATCTGCATCTTCTCTCATTTCAGGTTTAACCACTGATTTTCTGCTTATTCCCCTTCCTCGCAAAAAATGATTCAACCCTCAAGATCTTAACCTATATGCTTCCTGTTATGGCCCCTGTGTGTGTGGGATATTCTGTTTGCTCCCAGGCTCACTCCTCACCCATCTCTACCCTACTCTATGCCTGGAAGGGGCACCGGAGGGACTATCAAACGGCTCCTCCACCCACTGGCTTCTGGCCCAGTTTGGCTGGTAAGAGGCAGCAGAGGACAGTGAGACAGAAATTCACTCTCCTAGCTCCTACTATGCGATTACCAAGGCTGGCTGAGACTTCACCAATAGCTACAACCCCAGTGGGCAACCCAAATATTTAGCCACTTTTTCCAGGCTCCAGGAACCACTTCCTCCTCTTGCCCTCCAGCCTAGGAGGTAATAACAACTTCCTGCTATTGCCAGCCCAGAAGACTCCACTTTCCCAGTGGTTTCCCCAAACCCTGCTCACCCTTCGCAAATAACCCCTTTATTGTCATTAATTGTTGTCAACTCAGCATTGTGATCATTCTCTTTCTAAGTTCTACTCTGCAGATCAGAAGCTGGGAACTACCTTTCCAGAACCCTTTTCCCGCATGGTTTGGGTTAGGGTTTGCAAAGAGATGCACAAGAAAGATTTGGAAGGTAGAAGAAAAGGAGAGGTCAATACTCCCTGGAGGTACGTACAGCAAACATAGATTCACAGCAGCTTCCCCATGAACTCATGAGAACCCCCACTGCGATGCTTCAGTCTGAGATCATCAGGTATAGTTTGCCTGACCTTCCCAATCCCAGTTTTTACAAGGTTGGGTAAATTCTTAATTCCTATATTCAAACCCTTCATACCTGGAACAGAATACATTTCTTTTCCTGAGTGATAAAATTAAACACTCCTCACATTACCCAGTTTGAGTATGCCATCTGTTTTCTATTGGGATTCTGAATGATAATAGTTCTTCTCTCATTCCTAGGATTTCAGAGTGGACTATCATCACTTGGGGAGTAAGAGACTCCTATTTCATGCAGTGTGGCATACAACAGGGACAGGAATCCTCCCTCAACAAAATGCCTAGACATGTCAGACAAAATGCACAGCCAAGCTTCAAGAAAGCAAGAAATGCCCAAGGTTCAATATTGGATGAGATACTAAAAATAGTAGCAAACAGGTACTGGGCTCTGAACGCCAGGGCTGGGGAGGTATGGGGTCTGCAGAACTTATTAACCATACAGCAAAGGTTTTAACGACCATGCAGAGACAGAAGACAAGACCTCCAGCCCTCTTTAGTTGGTAGTGGCAAGACAGATCAGGCACTTCTGGCATGTAAGGACTCTGGGCAGAGTCACTTATGGCTGGAATAATTTCTACAAAGATGACAAAAAGTATTTATTCTTAGGCAGTCACCAATGCATTTTAACAACAAAGATAAAGCTGTTCTTTCCTCAACTGACCCAACTTCCTATCCTCAAGGAAAACCACAATCACCCTAAGCAAGAAGCTTCAGAATAACCTCGCACTCATCCCTTTAACTCTTTGTATTTAAGATGTTACCTAATCACGATGACACTGCTCTTCCCTATATTTGCCCTTTACCTCTCCATCCTCGTCACTGCCACTTTGACCTTTCTTGGGTTAGAATAACAACTCCAAAAGTTCTCTTTCCCAGCACCAGAAATCGGTAAAGAAGAGAAGAGCTTGTCTTCACCTGCCATTTTGACAGTGTCGTGCTCTCCACAAACCCTGAAACCCTCTGGTATCTTCAACACAATTTCTGCTCCTCCCCACGCTCTCAAATAAGCTCGCTCAGTCCCCTCTGTGCCATCGCCCCACTCTCACTTTGGTCGGCCTGTCCTTGAAACTTTCTCTGAAGCATCCCATAGTCCATAAATTCCCTCCTGTCATGTCAGGTCATATGGCTCTCGGAATCTTAGAGCTTCTGAAATGGGATCTTCTCTATAAGTAAGTCTTTCTTAATGCAGAGAATTTGTTGGCTTTACCTTAGTAAAAACAAACTTAGTAAAGTGCATTTACCTTCAGCCAGTACCTAAGATATCTTCTGCTGATATCATAATAATTACCATTTATTAAGCAACTTCTACATGTCAGGTACTATATGGTTTTACATAACTCAATTAATGCATGAGAAAAAAACCCAGATAAATTATGTAATTTTCCAAAAGTCACTCTTCTAAGACAAGTTGGAGCTGATATTCTATAACTCCAATTCTTTTGATTCTAAAGTCCATGATCCTTTCTTTCACTGCACCACAAATTGAGAAAGGAACATCCAAATCTTTTGAAAATCCTGACAAACACTTGGGTCAGATCTATAATAACTGTGGCTATCCCTTATTTACTACATGCCTAACACAGGCCACACACTCTACCAGGTACTTTACATAAATGTTAATGTATTTAATCCTCACCATGATCTAAGAAGTGTTAGTATGCCTTTTTTCAAACTGAGGCTCAGAGAAATTAAACAACCAAAACATTCGGAGTAAACAGAGAGATGGGATATGGTATGTCCACCCCAGAACCCAGTCTGCACTTCTCGCAGAAGACTTCCTTCAGCCAGCAACAAGACAATGCTGCTACTTTCACAGATTGGGAAGCATTTTAGAAAGGAATCTTGAAATCTGCTAGGATTAAGTTGACTGCTTGTACCTGGATATATGAGGGTACTTCAAAAAGTTCATAGAAAAATTTGTATTATCTTTTAATTCTATTTTCCCACAAACTGTTTGAAATACCCTCATATCTGTATCATTTGTTTTATGTGTGTGCAAACATGGGATCCTCCCAAGTACAGCAGACACATAGATCTGCCCGATGACTTAGTTTGATATTTCATGTTCTATATCCTGTTTGGACATGGGCAGAGCCTAGATTTTTCAGTGACTGACAGGAGTCTCAGTACAATTAGTTCTTCTGAATAAGATGACGTGCTCATGGTGCTGGCCTGCTCCACCTTGGGAGCACAGCAAGGAGACTGAAAGCAGCTTAAGGAACAACTCAGTCTGAATTTGCAAATCAGTTCATTGTCTAGAGGAAAAGAAATCCACCAGAATATTGCTGAAATAAGAAGTTTGCTCTCTGAGAGTTAAAACCATAGCACATCAGCCATGTAAGCTATAAAAAATATCCACTTTCAACCATGACCAAATACATGCAGGCAAAAAGTGGGGGAGAAAAAAAAAACAGAAAAAAAAAAAAAAAAAAGAAAAGAAACACAACAATAACAAAAGTGGGGGAACAAATTTATTGCTATCAAATTTTCCAAAAAATTTATGAGATGATATCCCATCTGGTGAGGTCAGGCTGAAGCTGGTACGAAAAGTAATAAAAGCAGCATAAATTATTACCACCCTTTGGAAAAGCAAACTGGTAATAAAATCTCAAAACAAACAACCAGACGAAACATAAAATACCAAATATTCACACCAGTGTTATCTAGAAGAAAAAAACTGACAACAACCTAACTCTTTATCATTTGAAGATGATTAAGCAAATTATGGTACAACCACTCAAAGAAATAGTAAATAATCATTAAAATAATTGCAAAGATTCTAGCACCATGGAAAATGCTTATGACGAAGCATCAGACAAAAAACAGCAGCATATAAAGTCATAACTGTGCTATGATTACAAATATCTGGAAATTAGGCATTCATTTAGTTCGGGGCCAAAGGGAATAATATGGAAAAATGAAAACCTTGTGACAACCCACAGTAGCAGGATTGTGGATGTATCTTCTCCCTTTTCATATCTATTTACATTAATGTTTGTGTGGAAAATAATCACGCTAAAAGTTTCATTAACCTCATTTAAAAAAAAAAGATCCCTGACACTATTTCAACGTCTTTGCTCTGTCTGTTCCAATGGACAGTAGAGTGCTTCTCAGCCCAGGGGGAGGAAAGGGAGGCCAGAGGCAGGAAGGGGAGGGAAGAACTTGCCAGAGAAAACCTCTGCTCCAGGAAACCTGGAGCCAATACCACACAGGCACCTTTAGACACTGTGGTGCCCAAGCGAGTGTGCACATAGAATCACTGGCTCGGAACGATTTTTCAGAATCATGCCTAAAAACAGCTGAATTCCATCCCCCAGTGGCACACCTATTTTTAGACATAATCTCAAATAGCCAAGAGGCTGTAGCATCTTATCAACTGTATGCTTCTGTAACACTGCACTTAAGTGCCATAAATCTGCTCCTGGACAGCCCCATGTCCACTCAGTGGCTACCTGACTTTTATTCACAGGGGCACCCGAAGATCTCTTTAGATGACCACATCTGTGAGCAGGATGGCCAAGCAGTTCGCCGAAAGGAGGCAGGAGGGTGAGGCCAGTGGTATCTCAGGGGTTAGCTGGGGTCCCTGTGGGTTTTTTCCTAACTCTTGAGCTTAAGGGCTTTTGAGATGTCACTGAATTTTTTTTTCTCATCATTTTAAGGTTGTATGAGTACATAATTTCTAAACCTTCCCAGACAAAAGGATTACAGAAAGCAATCAGTGTTGCCACTTACAGGCAAAAAGTGTGTTTCATTTTATAATTCATTCAAATATAATTCTGAATTAAAATTCAAAAGATACTAAGGACGAATCCAAAGTAGAAGTGGGCAAAAGCTATAAAATAAAAATTATAAACTTTACTGAGGAACCCAAGAGAAGAGTTCAAAACAAAATAAACAAACCAGAAGAACACGCAGTTTACATAGACGAAAAAGACTAGTATCATAAAAAAGGTCACACCTAGGGCCGGTCCAGTGGCGCACTGCTACAGTACGCCGCTTGGGAGTGCGGCGGCGCTCCCGCCAAGGGTTCAGATCCCACATACAGACCCGTTCCCGCTCACTGGCTGAGCGAGGTGTGGGCGCAGCACCGAGGGTTGTGATCCCGTTGCCGGTCCCGGTCCGGTACGGGCGTGACACTGAGGGTTGCGATCTGCTGCCGGACACGAAAAAAGACAAAAAGGAAAAAAAAAAAAAAAAAAAAAAGGTCACACCTAGATTAGTTTATAAAACCTAGATAGATTTATATAAACCTAGTTTATAAAACCTTAAGAGTTCCAATCAAAATCTCAATAGGTACTTGAAAAAGTTTATTTTGAAATAATTTCAAATGTACAGAAAAGCGCAAGAACAGTTCAGAGGACTCACACCCTTCAACAAGATTCCTCAGCTGTTAATGTTTTTTTATATCATTTGCTCCATTATCTCTATATACTCAGTACCATCAGTCTTTTTCTGACCCCTCTGCAAGCAGGCTGAAGATATGAAGCCCCACTGTCCCTAAATACCCCAGAGAATATTTCCCAAAATAAGGACATTCTCCTACATAACCAGCATACAAGCCTCTACATTAGGGGATCAACACTGACACCACATTACCAATCCAATCCACAAACATCATCTGAATTTTGTCAACTGTCCCAACAATATGTTTTCCTTTCTGGCCCAGGATTCCATTCAGAAACCATGTCCCACCAGCATCTGTCAACTGGGATAGTTCCTCAGTCCTTTTTCCTGACTTTCATGTCCCTGCCATAGCATGATCCTTTAATTCTGTCAGATGACCCTCAGCCTGAGTCTGGTCTGTATTTCCTAGTGACCAGACTCAGGCCATGCTTCCTTGGCAGCAACACCAGACGCATGGTGCTGTGCTCTTCCCAGGGCACTGCATCAAGAGGGCGCTGGTGGAGACCCACCCCACTCCTGGAGATAACCATATTCATCTGGTCAAGCCCATGGCTGCCAGGTTTCTCCACCATAATGTTGCCATTTTCCTCTTTGTAAATGGTGAGTATTTTGTTGGAGAAATTCTGAGATTACCCCAGATCATCTTGTTCTTCGTCAAATATCCACCCACAGTCAGCATCCACTGATGACTCCCACATCAATCAACCATCTCTATCACGGCTACCAAATGGTGATACTCCTTATCCATCATTTCTTCTGCATTCGTTAGTAGGCAGAGCTTTCCTCCACTTATTAATTCATTTATTTGACACTGTAATTGTCCCAGATTTGGCCAGTGGAAACCTCTTTTGTGTCCATTCGATGTATTCCATTTTTTGAGTACTCCCTTACTTCCTGGCCCAAGATGCTTTGAATTCATCACGTACTTTCTCCACCCAAACCCCCACCCCGACACTTCTCCAAGGATACCTGAATTCCTTTTAGAGAAGAATAACATTTAGAAACAAAGATCTGGGTGCTAGGATTGTTCATTGCTGCTGGGCTATCATTATCTCTAGCTAGAAAATATTACGCATATACAGGAACACCCACACTTTTATATTTCTACATATAAAGTGTATATACGTTAAAGAACCATGACTTCATACTGAAACCTCCAATTCCAACCCAACACTTCAAGGTTCTTTGCAGCCGTCCATATTTCTGTATTTGTAATTCCCTCCTCAGAGAGTAAGAAACCTGGCTCCCATTATCCTCAACATATACTTACATGCTTGCTTAACCAATTTATTTATTTTGCTCAACGTAACCAGTCTCCTAAGCTCTTCAGCTCCATCCTTCACACCCCTGCTCTCCATCACCTCCTCAGCCATGGGACCCACCACTGCCTCTGCGTGGCACACTCCTATTAGGTTCTGGTAAACTAATTCTAAAGTTCATCTAATGAAAATATTTAAAACTAGTCAAGAATTTTGAAAAACTATGAGAAGTCAGAAGATATTTGCCCTACCACATCTCAAAACTTTTTCTAAATTTAATTAAAATAATTAAAGGGTGTTGCAATTACACACTACCTTTTTGGGAGAAAAATAATTGTTAGATCCCGCCTCACGATATCCATGAAAATTAATTCCTGGTGAATTAAAGAGCTAAACATCACCCCCCAAAAGCACAGTAGTTTTAGAAGAAAACACAAAAACACTTACATAATCCTATGAACCAAGGTGACACTCAATATTGGGTTTCTAAATGTTGCTTCTTACTAACGGAACCTGGGCTTCTTGGAAAAATGGCTGATTTTCCAAGGCAAAGTACATGGTATAAGCCTGTGATACTTTATTGTGCCAGAAAGCCAGGATATGCTTGAGCAGAGCATAACCAGCCTGAGGAGCTAATTGTGATTTTGTTGGACCAGGTTTTGTGTGTGTGTGTGTTGTGTGTGTGTGTGTGTGTTTTTACTATAATAGATTGAATTAACAATGGAATTTTTCCAAACTAGATCTCTAGCTGAGTTTATGGAAAAGGATAAATCTCAGTAACAATGTAAGTGAAAAAGGCATGGTATTTGGAAGAGTGGGTCTGAGTGGGATAAGGATGTTAGTCAGGAAGCTCCCACAGTGACATTTGTTAAATCTACGTGATGGGTAGATAGGTGCCATTAGTTTCTCTGTTTTCTGTATGTTTGACATATTTTACCAAAAAACAAAACAAAAACAAAAACAAAAACAAACAAAAACACCACCAGAATTCTGGTTCCCCACTTAACCAGTTTGAGAAAGACCAGAGTTCATAACATGGAATTCAAGACCCTTAAGCTTCTGACATCAACAGAATTTCCACCCTCCACTCTCATGACCTCACTTCAGACCTCCTGCTCCAGTGACACTAAACTTCTCTCCATTCCCCAAATGTGCTTCAGACCTTCAGGCCCTTTCCCAGGCTGTGTCCGTGTCTGGAATGCTAGCACCTTGCCCACTTTCACCACATGATTAATCCAGACACTTCCATGAAGACCTGCTCAAACACACCTTCTTTTGGGAGCCTCCTTCCAGTGAGTTAGTCACTCCTGTCTCAGTCCCCACAGCTCCTGGCAGCATGGAGTCATGGAAAGGGTGTGCATGGACTTTGAACCCAGACACATTCAGAGTGTGAACTGGATCTTGCAGCTTACTGATAGTGAGATCTTCAGGAAATTATTCACTTCTTTAAGACTCAGTTTCCTTGGCCACAGAACAGAAATACCCTTGTAGTTTGACCTTGGTAAGGCGAATACTACATTGCACTATTCTGCTGAGACTGCTCCTCATTCTGGAAGCAAACATCATATTTTCTTTTGTTACCAGTAAATTTCAAAACAGTAAGTCCAGAAATGGTTGGAAAGGGCACATACTAAAACTTTTATCAGGGGAGGGATGACTTTTTACTTGTTTCATATATATATATATTTTTTAATGAGACTATAGCCATGTGTTACTTGTGTAATAAATTTTTTTTTTTTTTTTTTTGGTCTTTTGTCTTTTTTCCGTGTCCGGCAACGGATCGCAACCCTCAGTGTTGCCCCCGCACCGGACCGGGGACCGGCAACGGGATCGCAAGCCTCGGCGTTGCTCCCGCACCTCGCTCAGCCAGTGAGCGGGAGCCGGTCTGTATGTGGGATCCGAACCCTCGGACGGGAGCGCCGCCGCGCTTCCCAAGCGGCGCACTATCCAGTGCGCCACCGGGCCGGCCCAATTTAAAGAAAAATTAAATAAGGTTTAAAGCCCCTGGCAGAATAGCCTGGATGAACAACAGCTAACAATCAGTGAGGGCTGAAGCGATGAGGCTATGAGGAGGGGTAGGAAAGGACCAGAGTGAGGATTAAGGCTAAACACCTGAAATGTTTAAAAAGAAAGAAAGAAAGAAAAAAGGAATAAGGAAGGTCTCTGTCCTAAAGGAAAGAGGACATGTCTAACAGGAAAGACATCTGTACACATGCATATTCATTATTCAATACACATTTGAGCAAATACTACATTCTAGGCATTTAGGCACTGATTCTAGGCTCTGGCGATGCTGCTGTAAACAAGAGGTACAAAATCTGACCCCCACCCCCCTCCATGAAAATAACATTCAAATAAAGCAAAACAATTAACAAATAAATATACACCAGGAACTAAGAAAAGCTTGAAGAGAGAAATAAGGGAGCATAAGGGGACAGAGAAAGGTATTTTTTTTTTGGGGGGGGGGGGGGGCAGGAAATGTAGGATTTGGATAGGATGGTAGAGGCCAGGAGGAGATGGGAACAGAGACCCAAATGAGCTGAGGGAATAGACCACGGAAGACCTGAGGAAAAGCAAGAGCAAAGGCCAGAGGCAGTAATGAGCTCAATGAGAAGAATAGCAAAGTTCCAAGTGCAGGGAGAATGGAGAAAGACGCAGCCAGAGAAAGGGGCCCTGAGTACACCAGCCTTGCTCTTGTGTGGCCCACAGACAGGAAGCACTGCTGATACCTGGGAGCTCATAGCAATGCAGGGTCTCAGGCCCAGTGGACCTACATAATCAGGTGCCATATGCTAATGAGCTCACCAGTCAGGCACACACTCGTTACTGTTTGAGAAGTGTCAAGGAAGGGCCCTATCAAAGTAAGGGCCATGTGGGAAGCTTGGATTTTATTAGAAGCCTTTGGAGGGTTTTGAGCTAAGTGACATGCTCTGGTTTCAGTTCTCAAAGGGCTACTCTGGCTGTTTTGTGGAAAACACCGTGGGAGGGGCAAGAGCAGAAGCAGGGAGTTGGTGAAGAAGCTATTTTGGCAGGCTGGGTAAGGGACGCTGGCCGCATGGATGAATGTGGTGTTGATGGGGGTGGTGATATGTGGTCAAATAAAGCACACATTTTGAAGTTAGAGCCAATGGAAATTGCTTATGGGTCAGAAGTGGATGTGAGGGACACAACACAATGACAAACAACAGCAGCCAACACTAGTTGAGCATCATGTCTCAGCCACTGCTCTATGTCCTTTACAGGTGAAAATTTATTCAGTCTTCACAATAATCCTATGAGGTGGATACAGTTGACAAGTCTACTTTATTAAATGAAGACAATGTGGCAGAGAGAGGTTTAGTAACTGTCCAAGGTCTAAAAGACAGTCACCAGACCTGAGCCCAGGCAGTGGGCTCGGGAACCTGTACTCCACACCATCCGTTACAGAGCAACTGCAAACGTGGCACCATTTATGGAGAGGGATGAAGCCAGGAGTGGGACAGGCTGAGGGAATCAAGAGTGCTCTGCCAGACACGTTAATTCTGAGATTCCTACCAGACATCCAAGTGGAGACACCAGGTAGACAGTGGGTGTGACTCAATCTCAGGAGAAAAGTAGAGATGGAGATAAAGATGGGAAGGTCATCAGTACAGAGAAACTATTTAAATCCAAAGGAGTAGATGAGATCACCCGCAGCAGTTTTTCAAACTGCAGGTTGTGAAATCAATTTAGTGGGTTGTAAACAGCACTTAAAAAAAAAAGAGCAGAATGGAAAATAACAGAGTTCATGGTTCACAGTAAGATGAAGTATAACAACTGTTTTGTGAAACTTTTCAGTTGTGAGTGTGTGCGTGCGTGCATAAGCTGGTGTCGTACGTTTGGACCAAGTTGGCATTTGGTATGGTCAAAAAAAGGCTAAAGCTGCTGGTCTAGGGATTAAGTGTAGAATTGATACCTGAATCATTCCAACATTTAGAGTTTGGGGGAGAGTTGAAGCCAGAAGAGGAGAGTAAAGGGAAAAACAATTAGTGAGGAAGGAGAAAAGGTAGCATGAGGTCCCCAGAGCCAAGTGAATGTGACCTGCCGGACACTCAATATGCTGCTGAGGGTCCTGCGGTATGCCCATAAGAGAGCTGCACACAAATAAGTATGGAATGGCGAGGTAAGCACACAGTATTGTGGGAGCACAGGAGAGGGTGACCCGTTTAAGCTGAGCACAGAATGAAAGGGGGAAGGAAGAGAGGTGAGATTAGGATTTTATTTTAGACCCAGGTTTTCAGGGGACAGCAGGATATCCAGTCTATAAATTCCATAAACAGCAAATATCCAGTCACTTGATTTTTTTCAGCATCTATTATGTGCTGGGCCCTTTACTAGGCCTGGAAAAATGACTAAGGCTCTGCTCTGTCTTGAAAATGCTCACACTCTGCAAGAGAAGAAACACAATTGCAGTCTAGTGAGATCAGGGTCACAAGACAGAGTATGCAACAGGTTTGGTAAGGGCACCGGCAATTTTCCTTTCCAACTATATCGCTCACCAGTAGCCAACCAAAACCCACCACTCCATCCAGACTATGTACTTGGCACCTGCACTCCTACTTTTTGATTTGTGTTTTGCCCCTCCCCAAAATGCCTCCCAAATCTGAGTCAATCTTCAAGGCCATCTGGCCTCCTCACTGAAGCCTCCAGGAAAAAGCTCAGCTCGGTGATCTTGCCTTCCCTGAACAGCTACAGCATTTCTTGTCCACACACCACTATCTGGGTGCCTGGTCCCCTGTGGCAGTTGCCCTTACTTCCCTACTTCATATGAATGCCTCATCTCCCCAACTAGGCTGTACTTGCTCAAGGCATGTTACAAACATTCTGACATCTACATGGTCCTCTAATGTAGCCAACCAAATACTTGTTGCCCTGCTGCAAGACTTCTCTCCAATCCAACTTACATTTCAAAATTCTTACCGAAACAGGTCTGATCAATTCACCCCTCCACCATTGTAAAAACTTCACTGGCTCTTAATGATTAGCACAGCATGCAGACTGCTCAGTCTTGTCTTCCAGGCACGCCACACAGCCTTCACTGTCCCTGCCTCCCAAACACCCTAAAGCTGGGGCAATGGCAATCAAAACATACAAAAACAAACAAACAAAGATGCACAGAGATGAAATAAAAAAGGAGACCAATAGTCATCAAACTGTTGACAAAGATATCTTTGGGGTGGGATTATGGTGGATAGTCACCTTCTAGAAACTGGCTTAACCAACATGTTCATTTTAAAACAAGAAATAGAAATAAAAAGAAAAGAAATTTAATAATTGCAGCTACTTTTTACTGATTAACTTTTTACTGCTTAAACTGCGTGCCAGGCAATATACTATATTCTCATTTAATCTTAACTCTGTGATATAGTTACTAGCCATTCTACAGATAAGAATACTAAGGCTCAGAAAGTTTAAGTAACTCACAAGGTTACACAGCTAGACAGTGAAGACAACAGGCTGGGACTGAAGCCCAGGTCTAATACAAAATGCACCTCTAACCTCTACTGTTGTTAGTAATGTTCTGTGTACTCCCCAGTGCACCTAGCACGCACTGTTTACAGGCTTTCCTTTGTTAGAGCTGGTCCTTCTGCCTAAATAATATTATCTTTGCTGACATACCATTCATCTTTAAAGTCCAGCGCAAACCCACTTCTCTCCTAACACCTCCCTAGAGCACAAATCATGGTTGCATTATCAGAGTTATTTACCCCTCTGTTTCCCCCACAGCGTGGGACCTTGGTTCTCCTACTGCCATGCACAGCAAGCATTCAATGCTGGGTGAATTAAGTTGACAATATAAATTCTCCTTCTGACAAAATAAAAAATAACAGATAAAGACCAAAGTTTTAATCTGTGAGGGAAATTAATACTTACAGTAAGGCTTTCTATAATCCCCCCCTCATCCTCTGCTTTGAACCTCGCCTCTCACTGAAGAATAGGGAATGGTTGATTTTCAACTCTTCTATAAAATGGCTGAATAGATCACTATTTTTGATAAATAAAAACTACTTAACTTACTGTTAAAATTGTAAATAGTATAATCAACTGTTTCAATAAAAAAGAAAAATGTAAATAATATGAATCAAAAGGGTTTTTAGAAAGATTTTTAAAGAGTTTTGAAAATTAGTTATTTTCCAAAGCCTCTCTGACCCTTGAAAAAAAGCACATAAGTTCAGTACAATGAAATGTAAAAATGCTAAGTTACTTTACAGATACATAAAACAGAGACATAAAACTAGTGCAACAGACATGTCTGAATTCAAAAGGCTCTTTTAACATCAACTGACCACATCTGAATTTATGTACAGAAGTTGAGTCCAAACAAATAACATACTGTAAAACAAAAGTGCTGGCTAATAACCTTAGAAAGGACATATAGGATGGGACAAACAGATTTTAATGTGTCCTTGGCCTTCTTTGGCAAACCAATGAGAAATGCAGTCAACCAAAGCATTCAGACTTGATTTTATTGGAGGTACCAACACCATAGGTCAACCTGTCAAATGAAGCAAAAGGCAGAACTGAGTTCTATGGGTATAGTCCACTCCAGATAAAAGCCAATGGACCTTTTTACAGTTTATGGGGTCTTCTCCCTATGGCTGGGGATGCAGGCATGGGAGGCAAATTGTCTGGACGATTAAATCCTGTGAAACGAACATAGGAGTTAGGAAGAGCAGAGGTGAGTCGACACGTTCTATAACTTCCACTGTTGCCTCAAACTCACCACACTCCAAAATATGCTGAGGAACAATGTGTTCTAGTTCTTTTAAAAACTTCTATAAGCTAAACAACCTTCTAAAGACTGAGTTTGCCACTTAAAAAACAAAATAAAACTCAACACATCTGTATCTATAAATAGTTCAAAGGAATATCTTAAACATGTTATAAACATCAAAACTCTAACTCCAAACTAAAGAGAAATAGTCATCCCTAAATATCCAAGCGCATAAAGAATTAGCAAATTAACTTGGGGTTAGATCTTAAAAAACAAAAAGGCAAATCATTTCAGTAGCATTAGGACCTTTGTGAAAGGCTTTAGCTCTAGACACTATTTTAGAGGTTCTCTTTTCACTTAAAAGAAAGAGCAGGGGGAGCCAAAACCATAACAAGGATGGTACCAGATAGAAATATAATAGACACTAAGACAAAAGAAAACTACTCCTGACAACTGTTTGCTATCTTTCCCAAGAGATTAGAGGAGCAGTAACCATAAAGCCGTCTTCCTCCCCTCCTCAAATGGGGTCTCCTTTGATACATTGTATTAATAAGAGCAAGGCAAACTGGGTACCAACCAGTTCATGCCTCTCTCTCCTGAAGGGACAGGGAGAACACTGAGCACTGCTGTCTTACCTAGAGTCTTAAAGAAAGAGATCAAGAAAAACATGTTTAAAAAAATCATCTGGAAATAGAATTTTATTTTGGTAAGCAAAATGTGCAAAAATACAAATTTTATTTTAGCAAGGTACAATTGCTTTCCCTATTAAACTTGTTTTCTATTGATTCTTCTGAGTGACGTGTTGGAAAAAGTAGTATATTTAGAATCAGAAAACCTAACTTTAAATACTTACTACTTTTGCCACTTGTTCTGTGACATGGGCAAGTTGTTTAACTCACAAGTCCTACTATCCTCATTTGCAAAAATGGAGTTAACTTACCTCCTTGCCACCTCACAGGAATGTCTCCTAATAAACTTGTAAGCTGCCAAGTACCACATAAATTAAAATGATCATTATTAATATTATCACCCTCTTCTCATCTCCCAGGTAAAAATTTGAACCAATAAACAAAATATGCAAACGACAAGCAACAAGGGGGGGAAAAAAGGAAAAGAGGTTAGCTATCAATCAAACAAACATAAAACAAACTCTAAAAAACACAATAAATAACTATTGATTGGTAGAAGACCACTCTGTGACAATTTCTATGTCATTCTCTAATTAGCAAAGCTCCCACACCCTGGGATCTATAGTCCATTCATAAAAAAATCAGAGCAAGGTTAAATCCTCATCAGTCCTCTAATTCACAATCAAGAATGCCAACAAAGCACATTCTTACTCTACATGGCCAGAGCCACAAGCCACAAAACCAACCCCCACCCTCCCCACTGAGGGACAGTGGCCCGACTGTTGGAGCCCCACTCAAAGGCAGATGGCTTCTAAAGTGCAAGAGTTTCTCTTCCTTCCCTGACCTCTGGCATGAAACTACCAAACGCCCTAACCTCAGTCATTCTAAAATAAGCCCACAGAGAACAGGTGGCTGATGTGAAGGCATAACACCTGCAATCCTAAAGTCTGAAAATAAAAGAGCCAAAAGAAACATTTTATGAAAACTCAGCTGTTTTCAAATTTTCTAGGTGGCCAGAATTATAGCTAAAATTTATATAGTGATTACTATGAGTCAGTTAATGTTCTAAAAGCTTTGGTTATTAACTAATCAGCACAATCACCCAATGAGGTAAGTACAATTATTATTTCTATTTTCTAGAAAAGGAAACAGAGGCACAGAATAGTTAAGTCATGATCCTATTCTGTAAGTATAGTGCCACAGTTAATTAAACAAACACCTATTGCAATCCTACCAGGGGCCAGACATAGGGTATATATAGACAAATCTGTACAAAGTCAAGTACTTACTTAGAAGAGATATGTTATCTTGTAATGATCTCCCTTCCTGTGTGCTCCCCAAAAGAAAAAGAAAATGGCAGGAACAAAATACTGGAGAGAAGTATTTAAAAGGAAAAGGAGTTAAACCTAAAAAAAGCAATAAAACTAAAAGATACCTGTAGGAGTAACAACAGAGATACTACAATGTTATCCAACGGTGCAGGCCTAGAAGCTATCTGCATCCCTTTTGTTGTGCTAAGCACCCCGCACAATCTCAACTGCAAGTCCTTGGCATGAGAACTCAAGAGACCTTTTCTTCATATTCCCTCATCCCTACCTAATGAAAATTTTTTAATAAATGACAAATCTAAATAGGCAATTCTTATACTTAGCTCTATTCAGGGTGACGTAAAATAATTCTAATGAATACCTTTTCCTATATTACTTGAGCCAGCAAGGAGAAGCTGGTTCTTGGAGGAGTAGGCAAAGGAGGAAAGAGAATTCCACCAGGAACTAGCTGAGGAACGAGTAATCACTGGGGAGCAGAGAATACCTACAGCAGATGATCAGGAAACAAGTGCATATAATACATGGAATCCTCAAGCTATATCAAAATCAATCTTGCGAAAAGCCTAAGAATGTCTGCCTTCTCAAACTGCTAAATGAACCCTCTTACCTAAGGAAGTAAAACACAGGAAAGTGGCTTCTGTTGTTGCTCTTTCCTCAAGGTTTCTGTAACACGCTACAGCCCCAGACAGAGAATCAAGTGGGAGAGGAACTGGCTGAAAGGTAAGCATTAACACACAAAAACCTGCTCCCAAGTGCAAAGTAGACATGAAAAGAAGCAATGTGCTGATGAAATAAAAGGAACCCTTTCTCCAGCAAAGTTCTACTGAAGTTTCAAGATAGGCTGTCCATCATGTGGAAGCATTCTTAGAATTCTGGGTTTGGAATATGCCCTTCAGACTTTCAAACATAGGAGACATGATCAATATATATCACTAAATGTCTGTCTTAGGAATAGTGTTGGTTACAAATTTTTATGTACACTGGGACTGACTCTCAAAACTTGGTTTTTCCAGAAATCATGAGTCTTTTGAGCTGTATAGTTTTGAGAGATCATAAAAAATAAAATAAAATAAAAGACTAAATAAAAACACAGGCACGGGTACCTAACAAATTTCAAAATCATTCAAAATTTCTTCTAGCTCTGAGATTCCACTATTGTGCAAACCTGCATAAGCCTTACTCATATCTAAACTAACCTGGGGCTGGCTGGTTAGCTCAGTTGTTTAGAGTGCTGTGTTATAACACCAAGGTTAAGGGTTTGGATCTCCATACCAGCCAGCCACCAATTAATAAAATAAAATAACTTGTTCAAATGATACTAGCAGAAAATAACTCCAAATTCCCAGACAATATAAATCTGATATCTGATAAGGGTCTAGGATCCAAAATATATAAAGAACTCTTATAACTCAACAATAAGACAAACCCAATTAAAAAATAGGCAAAGGACTTAAATAGACATTTTTCTGAGGAAGATATAAAAATGACCAACAAGTACATGAAAAGATATTCAACACGATTTGTCATTAGAGAAATGCAAATCAAAACCACAATGAGATCACTTCACACATACTAAGATAACTATAATCAAAAAATGGAAAATTCCAAGTGTTGGCCAGGATGTGGAGAAACTGGAATTCACTTATATTGCTGGTAGGAATGTAAAACAGTGCAGCCACTTTGCAAAACAGTCTTGCGGTTCTTCAAAAAGTTACACATAGAATTACCATATGACCAGCAATTCCACCCTTGTTATATACCCCAAAGAACTAAAAACAATGACTCAAACAGATTACCTGTATGCCAATGTTCACTGCAATACTATTCAAAATAGCCAAAAGGTGGAAACAACCAAAGTGTCATCAACAGATGAATGGATAAACAAATCTGGTATATAAATACAATGGAATATTATTTAGTCACAAAAAGGAATGAAGTTCTGACACATGGATGAACCTTGAAAATATTATGCTAAATGAAATAAGCCACACATGAAAGGACAAATATTGTTTGATTCCACTTATATTAAATATCTAGGCAAATTCATAAAGACAAAGTAGATTAGAGGTTACAAGAGCCAGCAGGGAGGAGGAAATGGGGAGTTATTGCTTAACGGGTACAGAGTCTGTTTGGGGTGATGAAAATGTTTTGGAAACAGTGGTGATGGTTGCAGAACACTATGAATGTAATCAATGCCCCTTAATTGTACACTTAAAAATGGCTAACATGGTTATACACACACACTCACACACATACATACACACACACAAACACATACATATATCTACAATTTTTTAAAAAGAGAAGTTAATGTATAGTCTCTCTACAAGACAGTTTGGCAGTTTCTTACAAGCTAAGTCTTATCACACCATTCAGAAGCTGTGCTTCTACATATTTACCCAAATGAGTTGAAAACTTATCTAAACACAAAAACCTGAACATTAATGTTTATAGCAACTTTCTTTACAATTGTAAGCAACACATATGTCCTTCGATAGGTAAATGGATAAACTGTGGTACATCCATACAATAAAATATTATTCAGATAAGAAGATATGAGCTATCAAGCCACAAAAAGACATGGAGGAAGCTTCAATGTGTATTACTAAGTGAAAGAAGCCAGTCTGAAAAGGCTACATACAATATGATTCCAACTATGTGACATTCAAGAAAAGGCAAAAATGTAGAGACAGTAAAAAGATCAGTGGTTGACAAGGATCCAAGGGGAGAGAGGGAGGGATGAACAGGTGGAGAGCACAGGCGGCTTTGAGGCTAGTGATAATGTAATGGTGGATACATGACTTTATGCATGTCAGACCCACAGAATGCACAACACAGAGTGAACTCAAATATGAACTATGGACTTTAGTTAATAACAAGGTACTGATATCGGTTCATCAATTGTAGCCAATGCACCACACTAATGTGAGATGTTAATAATAGGGGAAACTGATTGGGGGTTAGGGAGGGGTATTTAGGAACTCTGTACTTAATCCCCATTTTCTAAAACTGCTCTAAAAAATGAAGTCTATTAATTTGGAGGGGGAGGGAAAGTTAACATATTAGAAAAAAAGAACCACAATGAGATACCACTTCATACCCACAAGGACGACTATAATAAAGAAAACAAAAGAGTACAAGTGTTGGCAAGGATGTGATGAAATTGGAACCCTCATATATTGCTGATGGGAATGTAGAACAGTACAGCCAAAGTGAAACCCCCTGGAGTGGCTCCTAAAAAGCTGAATATACAAGTACCATGACCCAGTAATTCCACTCCTAGGAATATACCCAAAATAATAAGCAACAGGTATCCAAACAAATACATGTATACCCATGTTTACAGCAGCACTATTCAAAACAGCCAAAGGGTGGGAACAACCCAAGTGTCCATCGACAGATGAATGGATAAACAGATTGTGGTATGTACACAATATGGAATACTATTCAACCATAAGAAGGAATGAAGTACTCACACACACTACAATGTGGACAAACCGCAAAAACATTATGCTAAGTGAAAGAAGCCAGATACAAAAGGTCACACATTGGATGATTCCACTTACATGAAATATCCAAAAGAGACAGAAAGCAGACTGGTGGCTGCCAGGAACTGGGAGAAGGGGCAATAGAGGTGTACTTGTTTGACAGGTACCAGGTTTATTTTTGGACTGATGAAAATGTTTTGGAACTAGAGAGAGGTTGTGAGTGCACAGCATGTGAATATACTAAATGCCACTTAATTGTGTGTTTAAAATGGTTTTTGTTATGTGAGTTTCATATCAATAAAAAAGAAAAAAAAAATCTCAAAGGAGGGTACCTTAATCTAAAAGAACCCAGGACACCCAAGAGTGAGTAATTTCATCACTTGTTCTTCCCTTTTACTCATCTCCTTTACTCCTGGCTCATTCCATGACTGTCAATCTCCGCTGTGCAAACACATGAGCCAAGGAAGTAGAACAAGATGCTAGCTATATGGGTTTCAAACACTAAATTCACTATTGTTCCTTTGAACAAAGACCTACTTCTCCCTTAAGATCTGAGTGCAAATACTAAAAGCTAACTTTTCACTGTGATCTCCCTAAAATATCCTTGTGATACCTTCTGCAGTGCTCATTTAAGGGAGACATGACAATTCGTGTCTTGACCCTAAGACAGTCTCCTCCCTGGTCAAATTTTTACAATGTATTATCAACTGATCTAGTTGTTTTCCTCACTATAGTACTCCACCCTGGGGACAAGTACAGGGACTAATCACTGAACTCTGAAAAATGGTGCTCCTCACCTAGTCATTTCCCCACCTGGTTTTTTGTCTTCTACTCCAAATTACTAGACACAATACACTTTTTTTTTTTTTTGGCAGCTGGCCAGTACAGGGATTGAACCCTTGACCTTGGTGTTGGCCAGTCCCTTCATTCTTTACCTAAAAAAATTTTTTTTGCCCCCAGCTTCTCTTCAAAAAGGTTCCTAACCACTAAAACAATCCTTGGCTAAGGATACATTTTCTCTGTGCCAAAACTAAATATTGTACTATTAATTTTGTTTTTTTTTCTACAATTTGTTCTTCTCTACCTCAAACACTATTCAGTTTGCTCATGTGTTCAATGCATTGCAGAGGATACAGAGAGTGATAAAACTACAATCTTGTCCTCAAAGAGGACTGTGGAAGGAGGGCAAGAATATGTTTAGAAAAGTTTAACAAAAGGTGAAGATTAAAGGTAATTACAAAATACCAAGAAAGAAATACCCAGTTAAGGGAATGTTAGGTTTCATGGAAGAAAGAACATTTACAAAGGCCTTGGAAAGATAATGGTCTCAACAGATGTAGAATGGGAAAAGAGGGCATGGACCCAGGCATGGAAATGGGAACAACTCTGGGGACACCAAGCTGCAGTGTAGGATACATGTAGGGAAACTGGGAGATAAGGCTGGAGAGGCAGGACCCCCCGAATACCAAGGCAAGGTGTCTATATTTAATTCAACACACAAATGAGAGGGATATGACAAGAGCTGTATTTTAGAAAATTTCCTGGCAGTAGTTAGGAAGCGACTGGACCAGGAACTGAGGACCAAGGGTTACTATTCGAGAGGCTGCAACAGCAGCTTAGGCAGGTCTACCACTGCGTTTGTCCAAACTACTTCTCACCTCTACTTCTCAACAGCCTTGACTTGTCTCCTACTTAACTGGTTCCTCAGCAACTCCTCAAGGCGCCTGTCTTCAATTCCCTCACTTAAATCACTGACTAGAAAGAAAAAAATAACTTAAAAGCTTGCCCTACAAAAGTAATTAAAAGCAAATATTATAGACTGATATAACCTCATGGTTCATGTTCTTTACAATAAATATGCTCCTACTGTGTGCCAGGCACTACTCTAGGCCACAGGGATGAAGTCAGCAAAGTTTCTATCCCATAGTGGTAGAACACAAAAAAGACAAAAATGTCAGATAAATGCTGTGAAAAAGAGAGAAGGGGGAAGAGGAGGAGTGAGCATGCAAGTGGAGGCTGCCCGAGCTCGGACAGGTGGGGAAGGCCCTTCTGGTGTAGGGAGAAGGGAGCAGCCATCAGTGTGCACTGTAACAAAGCACACGTTTTACATTAAAAGGAGGAAACAGGTTTTGGAGCCACAAAGAACTGGGTTCCGGCCCAGGCTCTATCACTTAGTGGCTGAGTAACCTCTTCCAAATTACTGAATCTCTCTTAAATTTCTTTACCCCCATTTTACAGATAAAATGCTAATTTTATAGGGCCGTTTTGTGAAAATTAAATAATGAATAAAAACACTGTGCACTGTGCCTGGCACTTGGTAAGGGATCTATAAATATTAGCCACTGACTTATTACATCAGTGGTTTAATATACATAGAAATTATTTTGCTGCAATATCTAAACACCAGATAATAATTTAGCATAAGCCATCTGAAACAGAAGTCTTTGGGAGATGGACCACCTGCAAACAGAAGCCTGGGGAATATTTTGTAAAACAGTATTAAGAATCACCTTCATCTAGGGCCGGCCCGGTGGCACACTGGAGAGTGCCCCGCTTGGGGGCGCGGCGGCGCTCCCGCCGAGGGTTCGGATCCCATGTGGAGACCAGTTCCCGCTCACTGGCTGAGCTCGGTGCGGGCGCAACACCGAGGGTTGCGATCCCGTTACCGGTCAGTAAAAAAGACAAAAAGGAAAAAAAAAATCACCTTCATCTACACAAAAGACAGTTCTAAAAGTTGTTTTAACTAAAATACTAGGCAAGCATTCTTGACATTTTTTCTTTAATATATAATTATTTCCATGCATAACTACTTCAACAAAAATAACTACTTTCATATGACTTTTAAGTCTAGAATAAAATACTGTTAGAGTGGATTTTTCCAAATTTTTAATTTAGTATGGTAAAATCTTTAACAAACAATGAGATATTATGAGGTATATGTTTTAATAAAAGGCTAATAAGCCTTTTGTTTCAGGTCAACAAAAGAAACAAGATATTGGCTTAGAAAACTAAATCTTTATTCATCTACAGACATAAAGATGAAATTTCCCATTTTCCTATTCCCAAATGACTGAATTCAGAATGAGCCAAAGCAAAAAAGAAAACATTACTCCATTCTTCCTTAGGAACCTACATCTATTAATCTGCTAATGAAATTAGATATATGACTTCTACATGATCAATGTTGTGACGTTATATCAGCAGACACTTCTTGAGTTATATTATCACTGGTTTCCTGGAAGAGAATTTCTTAATGAATCACTCACTAAGGAAGGTTTTTCAGCAGATAAATATGGGCCAGTATCAAATATTAAGAATACTGGCAAAAAAAAAAACCCAACCCCAACCCCCCCACCCCCCGCCAAGCAGAAGTAGATACAATGCTTGGTCTGTTGAGAAATGTTTATTAAACTCTAAAAAAGACTACATAAATATATTATCTCAATTTCTATAATTAGAAGTCAATTCCAATTCTTTAATAATATTTTCTTTACATCTTAAATCTAGGCATATGAAAAACCAAAAGCATCAATATAGAAATCTTATTTATATAAAAATATTTCTGCTGAAATATTAAAGCCTAATATTTTGATTTTGAAAATAAGTTGATTTTGAAAATCCAGAAAAACGTACATTGAGCTGGCATCTTTTTAAGCTGAGCAAGATAAGTTCAGTAAAAATAAGCAGGTTATAAACTCACAGAACTCATTAATTCAGAAAGGATCTTGAACAGCAAACCAGAGGGGAAAAAAGCAACTGAACCTTCCATGGCATATTCCTTCAAGAGCTGGCAACAAAATTCTTCATTTACTGATTCAGTCAAAAAATATTTGCTGAGCACTAACTACATACCAAACACTGGTCTAGATGCTAGCGATACTGTGGGGAACAGTCCTTGCCCTCACACAGACAATGTTCTCACAGGCAGATCCCAGAATGACAATTCCTGGGCTCCACTCCAATCTTGCTACAATCCCACACCAAACTTTTCCCCTTCAAAGGGGCCACAAACTTATTCTGCAAGTTATCTCCCAGCTCATTCAAAGTAAACACAGATCTGTGCTGGGTACAGGTGAAAGACAGAGTCCAGAGCCAGGGTTCTAGTCGGATGACCAGCAACCTCTCTCTGAGATTCAGTTTTCTCATTGGAAAATGGAGATAACAACACTACCTCCTAATTTTTATAAGAATTAAGTGAGTTAATATTTGCTCAATGTTTAGAACAATATTGGGCCCTTAGAATTTAGTATTTATATAAATATAATTATTTATTTATATTATTATTAAAGTTTTGGTAAATAAAATATATTTGCCTATCTCTTTTGGAAATGAAGTAGGTTGATGCCAAAATTTCCTGTAAATCCATTTTATTTAAACCAGTTGCTGCAATTTACAGATCCTCATATGCAGACTAGGGCTTTGGTCACTGGAAAACCAGAACAGGAAGAGGCAAAGATGATCAATTCATCATTTGATTCCAGCCCTCCCATCTCCTTCCCACTCCCATCCTCCTCACAGTCAGAACAATTCTCTCAACTATATATCACATCTTTCTTCACAAAACCTTGTTCCATTTATGACAGTCAAATGTCCTAGCCCCAGGTTCAAGGCCCATCACCAAGATATTCCCCTACCTTGCTCTTGTACTGCTCAGCCCATGCTTCCTTCTGACTTTCCCCTCCCTGTCATCTCCAGGTCCCCCTAAGAGCCCACACTTTGCTAGGTAATATGCCACATACTTTTGAGCCCTGCTTCTTAAAGGACCTCCCCTTGGCATGCTCCTTCCCCACTCCTCCACTCTCCCATCCATCCTTCAATGTCTACCCAAATGCCCCTCCTCTACAGCCCTCTCCAATACCCTTCCCATACTTAATCAGGAGTAATAGTTTCTTCCCTAGCACATGGCTACACCACTATTATAGCCTTATAGATCCTTTATAGATTTTACAAATGTTAATTTTCCATGTCTGACTCTCCCACAGACACTGAACTCTAGGGAAAGAGAAAATGTTCTATTATTTTTGTATTTCTCGTGCTTAGCATGGTATCTACATAGCAACCTTGGCTGAACTGAAATAGAAATTTTCTTTTATTTTCTCGTATATGTTTCTTTCCCATAGGCTTCATTTGGCCTGTGTCCCTTATCTCTAGTTGAGGCAAACTTTCAGCACATGTGCTAGCCAAAGTAGCAAAGTTGAAGTTTTTATTTATCTATCTATTTACTTATTTTATTTTTTTCTAAATTTTATTTTACTTCTCAATATACATTGTAGATGATTTTCATGCCCCTTCACCCGTTCCTCTCCATCCCCTCCCCCCCACATCATATATGTTCACTTGACTTAAAAAGTTCAAGGAATTTTTGTGATTGTTGTATCTTCTTCCCCCCCAACCCTTTATTTGTCTGTTTGTTTATTTATTTATTTGTTTGTTTGTTCATTTATTTATAGCTCCCACAAATAAGTGAGAACATGTGGTATTTCTCTTTCTGTGCCTGACTTGTTTCACTTAACATAATTTTCTCTAAGTCCATCCATATTGTTGTGAATGGTGGTATTTCATTCTTTTTTATACCAGAGTAGTATTCCATTGTGTAGATATACCAGTTTCCTTATCCACTCATCTGATGATGGACATCTGGGCTCGTTCCAACTCTTGGCTATAGTTAATAGAGCTGCAATAAACACTGGAGTACAAGTATCCCTTTGGCATTTAATAAATGATGCAGGCAGCAATGTCCTTCACTCCAAACCAAACTTCTATTGAGTATGCTACAACTCAAATCCGTTTCCACAAAGTCTTCTTCAACTCAAAGATGAAAATCTTACTCCCATTATGTTTAAATTCACTTATCCACTAGGAAAAAAAACCAAAAGCATAGCACTAAATTCAATCCAATGTGTAATTTTTCATTTATGTCTGTTCACTAATGCACAGATACCTGTAAATCTGTATAGGTTAATTTACATTGACTGTACATGTTGAGTTTATAGGAGTAATTTGGCTGGAATCTTGGGGACATGTTCTCCATACTTCTGCCATCAAATAGGACTTATTGAACACAAATGAGTCTGTTCTATTGTTCTAAAACTCTCCAGGAAAAATTCCCAGCATTACTCACAGCATAGGGAGTTCTCCAGTTTCTTCATCTAAACCACTAACATTCCATCTGACCTCATCTTCTGTTGTGTTCCACAGCTGAACAATTAGTTGGCCATCATTCTTTAACATACACTAAGACCAAGACTCCCATCAACTCATTGCTTAGAGTACTTTACCAGGCTAAATTAACTCAATTCTTTAGCATGTATTTCCTCTGGATTCTCCTGCACCTCGATTCTTTATCAATTTTAGTCACTCTCAGGAGTGCTTTGCAAGTTTTCTACAATGAATCCGAATTTAACCTCTCTATAATACCTACTCTGTGAGGGGAACATAAAGACATACTGATTAACAACGCTTGGTGGGCTTCTAAGAACATGCAACCTTGTGGTGAAACAGACACATTCTATATTAGCTACAATATATAACATACATGAACTATAATACATGGATAACGACAGAGGAGGGTAGGGCATTCCAGAGCAAAGGATCAGAGGCAAAACGGTACATTCACTCTCAACGCACTGACAGGCAGTGATACAGATGCTAGAGCTAGAAAATAAAGCAAAACAGCCCTAAATGTAAGGACCTTAGAGCCTAGAGAAGTGGTGTTTGAAAATATTTTGCAAGTTTTTTTTAGAGCAAAAATCTTACGTAGATACCCAAAAGATGAGAGAGAGAAGACAAGAGTCGCCCTGGCTGGAGTTGGGAAGAGGATGGCCCTCACTTCAGCCCCAGCCAGGCTGCACAGGCCCTGAGATGCCTCTTGAGGATCTGGGGCAGCCCAGCACCAAGGTGATAAGAGCGCCGCCCACCTTATCATGCTGTTTTGATGCAACACTTAGTACACTGCCACCTACCTACATAGTGAGTTCTCGGCTGGCTAGTAGCTCAACTGGTTAGAGCATAACTTTATAACACCAAGATCCAGGGTTCAGATCCCCAGGCTAGCCAGCAGCCAAAAAAAACCCCCCCCCAAAACAAAAAACATACCACAGTGAGTTCTACATTAAGTGTTTGTTAAATAAAACATGAAACCTCTGGAATAATTTACGAGTCACTGGTATAATGAATGAAAATGGCAGAGGTGTATGGGGAAGGAGTGGAATTGTCAGACACAAGGCACAAAAAACTGAACCCAAATCACCAGAATCTAAAACTAGACAAAGAACTGTAAAGGTCTGACCAGTTTCTCTACAATCCCATGAGGTAGGAGGCTCATTCTATCTACTTTTTACTTTTCTCTGCAATTCTTATTTCCTTAGTCAGCTCTCTCCCTCATCAGAGCAGTTTCTTCACATCTTTCCTGCTTTCTTCAACTTCCAACTCCTCACCTCCCCCTTCTCCCTCCACAGGACTTTCCCAAAACACACAGAAAAGCACTCTTGACTTTCCCCATGTGCATCCTGTTTCCCACCCACACACCTCTGCTTTCCTCTGGGTGGGGAGTATTCCTACTATCCAAAACCAATCACCCTGGATCACAATGAGTCCTGAGTTCCCCAGGAAGGTCCTCAATCCAATACCCTCTCCTCTATACTCTCTGTCCTCTGTGCTGGCTCCTTCTGATCAGGATTCACACATGCTCAAGTTTCTCACAGACAGACCTGACTTACAATGGTCCTATGATGTGAGAAAGTGAAGTGCATTCAGTCGAAAACATACTTTGAGGACCCACATGATCATTCTGGTTTTCACTTTCAGGATAGTATTCAATAAATTACATGAGATATTCAATACTTTGTTATAAAATATGCTTTGTGTTAGATTATTTTGCCCAACTGTAGGCTAATGTAAGTGTTCTGAGCGCATTTAAGGTAGGCTAGGCTAAGCAGTGACAGTCAGTAGGTTAGATGTATTAACTGCATTTTTGACAACGATATTTTCAACTTATGATAGGTTTATTGGGACATGAACACCATAAGTGGAGGAGCATCTGTATTTTTAAAAAAAAAGTCTTTTCTTGACCCCAGATTCTTCCTGTGGCTATTTCTTACTTTCCTTTAACAGCTGAATTTTAGGAAAGTTTGACTCCAAACTTACTGTCTCCACCTCTTCGTCTCACTCTCTCATCAATATACAACAATCTGGCTTTTGTTACTACTACTCCCCAGAAGCTGCCCCCGTCCCTACCTGACGTTTCTCAATAGTCTTTACTACAGACTCTGATGTGAAAAGCTCACTTTCCTCATGCCATGCTCTCTGACTTTTCCTCCTACCTGTTTGGTTGCATCTCTTCTGCTCTTTAGACACCACTCTCCCTACTCCCCTAAATGTTCACATTCCTCAGAGTTTTGTCCTGGACCCTTGAGCACTTGTCATTGTTAGCTAGAATAACATAACTCCCTAGGGGGTTCTGAAACTACTAAATCTTCTAGAGGCTGAGCTTCAATAAGTCCTATTTACTGGCAGGAGATGCCCATCACTCAGGCAGGAAACAAAGAAGGAACTCCTTCTCTACATACCCACATTCCTTATTTACCCCTGAGAGCAATTTCATCTATCCCTAGGCTGCAATTACTACATATATGCTAACCTCCAAGACTTAATCTACAGTCCAGTTCCCTCTCCTAAATGTCAGATCTGTGCTCAAACACTTGATGCCTTACAAGCACCTCAAATTTTAATTCAAAACTAAATCCATCACTTTATATCCCACCTCAATCTTCTTTTCCTCCATTGTATTCTATTTCAGTGAATGACACCATCACCTGGTTTCCCAAACCAGAAGTCTTGCCTCTCCCTGGCTCCTTCACCCTCACCAAGTCTACCTTCAACAGGCTCATCCTATCACTGCCATCCTCAATGACTTCACTTAGTAACACATCTGGCCCAGTGTGTGTCAAATACTGCTGCAGGTATCAAGTATACAGCAGTGACTAAGACAAGCTTAATCCTAGAGGGAGGAGACAGGTGAACAAATAAAAGGACAAGATAATTTCAGACTGCGATAAAAGCTATGAACAAAACAAGTCCTAAAAGCTATGATGTGAAGGGACACTACTGTTTCTGTTGCTTATAACAAAATACCTGAAACTGGGTAATATGTAAGAAAATGAAACTTATTGCTTATAGTGTCAGAGGCTGGGATGTCCAAAGTCTGGGGAACACGTTTGGTAAAGACACTGGTGCTGGTGACAGTGACGCAGGGGTCTCACATAGCAAAATGGCAAAGCAGAGAGAGACTAACCTCCTCACTCACTGTTTTTAAAGCCACGAGAACCACGCCCATTATTCCAAGAATGGACCAATCCATTCACAAGGGTGCAGTCCTCACAATCCAATCACCTCTCCAAGGCCCCACCCTCTAACTTCCACAGGAGGATTTCCCACCCTCTTAACACTGTCACAGAGAGATCCAAGCCTCCAACACATTAAACTCTGGAGGGACACAATTCAATCCATAGTAGATGGGAAAAGTCAGAGAAAACCTCTCAGAGAAGGTTACATTTCAACTGAACCTGAATGACAAACAGAAACAAGTCTCACAAAGATTTGGGAGGTGGAGTGTTCCAGACTAAGCGAGGAGTCAAGTGTAAAGGTCCTAAAGATGAAAGAAAAGAGCTTGAGATGTTCAAGAAACAGACGGAATGCCAATGAGGCTGGAACTTAGGAAATAAGGAAGAGACCAGGTCAAATGGGCTCAGGAGGAGGCATGGGTCAGGTAGAGCCTTGTTGGCCACAGTGAAAGCTACTAGAGCATTTTGAGAAGGCAACCGACATAATCCAATTTGAATTTCTAAAAGGTCACCTCAGCTGGTAAGTGGAAAAAATGGCTTGGGAAGAGGGCAAAAAGAAGGAGTAGGAAAACCAATCAGGAGGCTAATGATACAGTAAGTCCAGATAAGAGGGGATGGTGCTTGAGATGGGAGGGAAAAAATTCAGGATATATTTTGGATAGAAGGTGAACAGAACTTGCTAGGGGATTAAATGTTGAGAATGAGAAGAAAAAAGGAATCTAGGACAATTTCTAGCTTGTTTTTAGGTATGATTTAGATATAGTAAAATTACATAAAGTATATGATTTAATCAGTTTCGATGAATGCCTATTAAGACTCAGAACAATTCCATCACTCAAAAAAGTTCTCTCATGTCCCCTCCCAGTCAATCCCCTTCCACCCAAAAAACATTAACCTGATTTCTAATACCATATATAGGTCAGTTTTGCCTATTCTGGAATGTCCTATAAATGGGATCACCCATTATGTACTATTTTTGTGTGTGGCTGTTCACTAAGCATATTTGTGAGATGAATCCTTACTACATGTATCAGTAGTTTGTTCCTTTCTACTGCTGAGTGGTCTTCCATTGCATGAACACACCAGTTTGTTTATCCATTCTCCTGCTGATGTACATCTGGACTGTTTCTAGTTTTGGGGAATTAGGAATACAACTGCTATGAACATAGAAGGCTTATCTGTGGACATTTTCAATTCTCTTGGATAAATACCTAGAAATGAAACTGCTGGGTCATAGGGGAGATATATGCTCAACTTTTAAAGAAATTGCCAGTCTTTCAATGTGGTTGCATCACTTTATACTCCCATCAGCAGTGTATCTGAGTTCCAGCTGTCTGACTCGTAGTTGTTTTGCTTGAATAACTCCACCTATACCACAACCAAACTCACATTCTTTCAGCTCTTCGAACACATTTCTTTCTACATTTTTTAAGACCTTTATAGATTTACTCCAAGGACATTCTTCCTCTGCAACTCCATCCTTTTTGCTGCTTATCTCCTGCTACTTAGTCATTCAATAAAAATTCTGAAGGATGAGAAAAGGCTGGGGCTGGCCAGAGTATTCTAGATAGAGGAAGTAGCATATAAAAAAGTTCCTGAGGTGGAAAAGAGCTTGCCACCTTTGGGGAACTGAAAGAAGTGAATGTGCCTGGAGGACAGTGAGCAAAAGTAGCAGGAGAGACGGGTCAGAGAGGCAGGCAGGAGCCAGGTTACTCAGGGCCTTGTGAACCCTGGGAAGGAGTCTGGATTCTCTCCTAAGTGCTAAGGAAACTATTAAAAGATTTTAAGCAGGGGAGAGACAGATGACTTTTGGTGGCTCTGGGCAAAGTAGAACAGAAGCAGACCAGAGTAGAAACGGGGAGCCCATCATAGCGTTCCAGTCAGGAGATGATGGCAGCTTGGAGGGTAGTGGCAGCAGAGATGAAAGAAGTGGCATATTATGGAAACAGCACTGACAGTAACTTGGATAAGATGTAGAGTAGTGAGAAAAAAGGAAGAATTTGATTTGAGAAACTGGGTAGATGGTAGAGCCACTTATGGAGAAGGGGACAAATGAAAGAGAAAGAGTTTGTGAGGAGTGAGTGTTCAGTTTTGGACTTATGAAGCTCAAGATACCAGTGAGATATCCAAGCAGCTGTGTCAAGCAGGAGTTCTAGGAACAAGAAGAGATCAAGCTAAAGATATAAATGTGGGGGTCATCAGCTTATGGACAGCCATGAAAGCCCAGAGATGCACAAGATCACCCAGGGAGAGAGCACAGTTAGACAAGAGGGTCCAGAATGCCAACGGTCCAGCACAATTGGAAGACTGAGCCAGAGGTGGGAAGAGACAGCCAAGACAAGCAGGTTGATGAGGAAGCTCGTCGTCCTCCTCTGAGAAGTAAACTTGCAGTCAACTTTCAGTTCAGGGTTATACACCTGGTACAGCACCTGTACTCCCCCTATCAGAGCACTTTTGATGCCCCTGTTTAACTGCCCTTCTCTACTGAGCAGACATCCGAGGACATACAATTAATAGGGTCAGCAGGAACCAGCCCTGCTCTAGTCCATTGTCTTGGTTCACAGCACAACATGGAATGTTGGTTTAATGGATAGCTACCATTCGCGGACTGCCACCCACAGGTGGTGCGCCCCCTCATATACTTTTCCTATTTCAGTTCCTTTTCCCAACAGCCCAGAGGAAGGTATACCTTCATTTCACAAATGAGGAAACTATGGCTCAGGCAAAATGCCCAAAGTCATTGCTAGTAAGTGATGGAGCCAGGATGAGGTCACACATCCTTCACGTGCTCTGCTGCCTCCATAAAGTCCATCATATTGACTTTCTACAGCAAGAGTACCCTCTCACATTGCTGCCAAAGGGATACAGTATCTGTCCCCAGGTAACTGACCTGCCACAGCACTAAGTCAGGGAAACACCCAGGGAAGTATCCCTGCTCCTCTTCTCAAGAATCCCCTACTCGTCAGGCACAGTGACCATTCTCCAGGCTCCTGAAGTAATGCTTCATACTTAGGGCACTTCTAAATATAGCAGTGAAATCTGGGCTTCCCTGAAACTGAGGTCTGGAGGTGAAAGAACTTAGAACTACTGGGGCTTAAACTCTTTTAAATTCTAGAACCCAATTTTCATTACATATCAGAAGTTCCCCCTGACTCTAACTGAAGAACTAATGCTGACCAGCAAAGGAAGAGTTTGTCTATGTCACCCATTCTGGAGCAAGACATAATCGGGATGAGAGAAGCCAGTAGGGTGAGCCTAAGAAGAAGCCAACACTACACATCTTCATGAAAAGTAACGGTAGTACGATTTTCTTTGTCCATACTCTGCTTTCAAAATTGATGTGCTGTCTCCCTCTTGATTTCTTAAGACTGGAACTATATGGGCATTTTCCTAAGTAAGTACATTGGCACCCAGAAGCTTCCTTCCTTTTTCCACTCAGAAGCCACTGTCAACTATCAATCCTTTGGTGAAAGCATGGGATATAGCTGGTAAATAACAAGGTCCTACCCTTGATTCTGTCAGCATAAAGCTGCATAACTCTGGGCAGTCACCATCCTCTCGGCATCTTTCTGGAGTTGTAAAGCCAAGGGGTTAGACTAGACAATTTCTTAGGTTTCTTCCAGCTCTAAAATTCTATGATCAGAGAGTATGGAAAGGGTTAGAGAACCCATTCATGCTGGATGCCAGCTGCCTGGGAAATACTGAGAGGATGAACCCCCCTGGCTATGGTTAACAAAGCCTGTCTGGGGGCTGGCGATTAGCTCAGTTGGTTAGAGCGCAGCCTTATAACACCCAGATCACCAGTTTGGATCCCCTGTACTGGCCAGCACCCCGCCCCCCAAAAAAAGCCTGTCTGACCTGCACTCTTCCCTCCACTTAGAGCTATCTTTACTTCCCTCAACACCTCCCCCCCACGCCCAAGTTCCACTCAGTCACTTGGGATCCTCTATTTGAAGCAATCTCTAGCAAAATGCCCTACATACAGAATTCACTAATATTTGCTGGCTTCATTTGAAACTTAAACAAAGTATGCTAACACTCTAATCCAACTCCCCAATGAAGAAACATGAACATAACCAAATGATGTTTCCTACGCTGCCTAGCACTCACCAATATTATAACACATCTCTATATTTTTTATCAGTACAATTTTTTAAAAAGTAAACAACATTCCTTTATCTTAGCCTTTACAAGGTACCACTAATCTCCCTTAAGCTTTTTTTTTTTTTTTTTCCCGTGACTGGCAACAGATCGCAACCCTCAGTGTCGCGCCCGTACCGGACCGGGACCGGCAACGGAATCGCAACCCTTGGTGTCGTTCCCGCACCTTGCTCAGCCAGTGAGCGGCCGGTCTGTATGTGGGATCCGAACCCTCGGCGGGAGCGCCGCCGCGCTTCCCAAGCGGCGCACTGTAGCAGTGCGCCACCGGCCCGGCCCGATCCCTTAAGCTTTTTTGAGCCAGGTTCCTAGTCACAAAGCATAAAGATATGAACAGATGAAAGATTTCAACCAGCCCACTTGCCATCCTTGTATTAACTACCAAGATGCTCAGGGCTGAAGCAAATTATTTACTTTGTTTAATGTTATTTTCTTCTAATCCCACAGATTAAGTTTGACTGCCCTGATGGCAGAAAAGGCTTCAAAACAGGGAACACCTTTGTGACCATTCTGAAGTAGCACTCCTTGAGTCACTATCATGTTGTTTCTTAATTCTCTTCACAGGTATTAACACTACTTGACATTCTTATTTATTTACTGTTTACAGTCCATCCCCAGAACAGGCTTTTACTCTATCTCGTCCACCACTGCATCTCCCTTGCTTAGAACAGCACCTATAAATACTTGTTAATGAAAATTAGAACACACACACACGAGGACCTTATCCACATTCAGGGATGTGATGTTCAAACGTGCAAACCATCTTCCAATTAGGCTGATATTCAAGTGTTCCAACAAACTTCTACCCTTTCCTATATTAAAGCTTACATGTGCACACTGCAATAAGGATATTTTCCCCAGTAGCTAATGTTTTCTCTTTCTTAACTCCATACAATGAGACATCAGATAACAAGCCACAGATTTACCAACAACTCACGTTATAGTTCATTATCTTGCTGGGTCGTGTGCATTACCCACAAAGCAAACATAGCTCTAATGTAGAAAGTACTGATTGTGTTTGTTGCCATGAGAACCTTTTCACTATATTGCAGGTACCATGAGTATTAAAAAAATTTCAACAACCTAACTAATAATCTAAAACTATCCAGTTTAAGAGCAATGTGACCAAGTTATGCTCTACTATGAAAGGCTTAATTTCAGTATATTTCAAATGCATAACTTTGATGTTTTGTTTTACTCCGATATATATAGGATTGTATTGTTTTATTTTGTTACTTTTTAATCTCCACAGAAAGAAAATGAAGGCAGCAGAGTTGGAAGCCCCAGACAGATCTAATGAGCACTAAGGTGCTATGAATACAAAGACCCCATGAGGAAGAGTGCTCAAGGAATACTGGGGAAAGGACAGTCTTTCCTAAATATATCTTTTGAGTCCCACCTGCTCAAACTGAGAGGAGCCACCTACAATATGATTCCTGTGCATTTGTAAACCAGTAACACAGACAGAAAGAGGGACAGTCCTCTACGTATTATATCACTCTTTGAGCTGATATGAAAGTTTTCAGTTCAAGATAGAACGGCAGAATTGGGTACCAAAGAGAAACTTTTATAGATTAAATCTCAGGCCCACTGGCAAAACTGGCGAGGTATAGGTAAAGTGAAAGTTTAGAAAACTCTCAGGGGTCCCAAAAGCACAAGCACAGTCACGAAAACCACACTTTTCAGTATTTCACCAGAGTCCAGACTTTGGGTTCGTCACAGCTTTAAAAAAAAAAAAAAAGAGAGAGGGTCATAGCAGGAAGATACAGATTCCAGGGACACACCTACCACTAGCTGATTTATACCTTGAGCAGGCAGTGTACCGTAAGGAACCTAATGCAGGCTTTAGAACCAAGGGGAGGAAGGTTACATCCAAGCCCTGATTTTCACTAGCTCTGTCACCTGTCAGGAAAAGGAAAGATGACCTACCTCTCAGGTCTGCTGGGTGGATGTTTTAAGATAATTTAAAATACCTTGGGGCCGGCCCGTGGCTCACTCGGGAGAGTGCGGTGCTGATAATACCAAGGCCGTGGGTTCGGATCCCATATAGGGATGGCCGGTTAGCTCACTGGGTGAGCGTGGTGCTGACAACACCAAGTCAAGGGTTAAGATGACTTACCGGTCATCTTTTTTAAAAGTACCTTGGAGTCTAGCATAAAGGATTGTTTGTGTTTTATACAGATGTTAGCATCCTTTCCTATGCATATGGAGAGAAGGTTGAACTCATCAGAAGAAGATTTCTTGGTCAAAATAGATGTGATCATTTCAACTACATTCCATTTCATTTTATAGAGTTAAAAAAAGTATACTTCTAGAAAAAAAAAAGCATACTATTAGAAGCTAAAAGCCATGTCTCATGACAACTTATGAACTTGGCAACTTTCTCTTGCATGCATACATACAAATCACCTCAGTAGAATAGAAGTTTTATAATAATTTTTTCCTCGTAAGTTACAAGACACGTGTAACATACACGTGAGTATGATAAAGGCTTACAATTTGAGTGAGGTTTTTAAAATTCCACAATGAACACATGGTCATAATACAAATCATAACTTAGAATAAATAGCTTAAGTTTGGGAATCCCCAAATAATTAACAATGTAGCCATATAAAAGTGTCTACCTATATACATGATAGGTAGGGCTGATGTTAGCACACAAGAAAACTTCTAAAACTTCTACCAAAGTCAACATTATAAGCACACACACACCCCCACCCATGTTGAGACCCTTTCTGAAAACGTTTGTATAGACTGAAAAAAGTGACTTAAGAAAGACATATTACACCACATTAGGCACAGGTCCATCAAGCATCATAGTACTAGAAATTTAAGACAAGATCAAATTCAGAGGTTGGTGTAGAAGTACTTACCAGTCAACAGCATTGTCTAAGGCCCTCATATACCATAAAATCAGTGAAACTAATTGGGGTTCTTCAGCATCTGACAGGAAGCATTGGCTATCATTAAGGGATCAATCGGGGATGCAAATAATTACTGCACCCTGAGGTGATAGTTAATTCCACTAGCATACCATTTCACAGGAGATATTATGAAATTCCACTTCATCCCTACTCTGAAAATACTAAAGCTGGACGTTTCAAGTTAGCCAAATGCCTTTGGAAACAACTTTAAAGATCCCTCCAGAATCCCCTGCATAGAAAGATCTTGGAAACACCTTTCAGCCAACCAACATACACAGACCCAATCACACATTTTCCAAGTAGTCAAAGGTTCTCTGCAATCTTTTTTCTGGTAACTTCTTCCATGAAGACAAAAAAAAAAAAAAGGCACATTCAGGATAGGTTGGAATAATATAATTCACCTTCTTTTCCAAAGCGCACAACAGCACCGGGGATTTGAGAAAAGACTGTATTCTGACCAAGTTTTATGCTCTGTTGGGAAAGGAAGAGACTGGAAACTAAAAGGCTGCTTTTAAAAGCCAGATAAGGAGGGAATGGCCGGTTGGCTCAGTTGGTTAGAGAGCAGCCTTACAACAGGTTCGGATCCCTGTGCTGGCCAGCCACCCCCTCCCCCCATAATAAATAAAAACCAGGTAAGGTACAGCCTGCCTTTCTCAGGAAAGTTGCCTATGGCTAAAACGAGTGCACAAGATGGGAGACAAAAAATAAAACAACCCCAAACCCCCGTAATTTGACCTGGAAGGGAGTCCTCAATGGGTAACTTGCCGAGGGCTACAGTTTATTTGCTGGCAAAGCTGGAAGTAGATTCCTAGTCTCGCAGGTCACAATTCAGTAGAGTTTCCCCATCCACCAAGCTGCCACCCCATATTAAGATGTTTTATGAAACTCTCCACTTTTACTGGGGCTGTTAACATAAGGGTCCAATTATCATTCAAAGATCAGCCTGTTAAGATAATAACTCGAAAATTCCATCCATTTCACAGCAGTTACCAGAGTCATCTAATCTTCAAGGGAAAAAAGCAAAAAGGAAAGGGGGGGAAATCCTAATTTTCATCTGTCCCCTAAGGGCAAACTAAAGGGTGGAGTACCGACAGGCACAGTGCTAGCTAGCATCCACAACCACAGACAACAATCCCCACCCACAAGACAAGGAGGGCGGCCGCTCCTCTGCACCGTCCCCTCCCCAAACTCAATTCCACTCCCATCCCCGCGCCCAGGACATTCCACCCGCCGCCGCAGCCAGGGTGGTGGTGGCCACTCTCCCTCAACCACCACTCTCCCCCGAAAAAAGGGATGAGAAGCTTGGAGACTCTGGTCCCCAAAGAGCGCCCGCTCGCACAGAGACCCCCGGACCGCACACCCCGCCCTGCTGCTCACACACCGCGGCGGGGGAGGGGAGAGAGCCCCACACAGGAAGCGTGTCCTGCCCTCCTGCTCCCCCGCCCAGGCGAGCAACAGCCGCGTCCACATGGCCTCAGGTGTTCACACGGCAGTAAACGGGCCCCCGTCCCGCCCGCGGCCCGAGGCGCGCTCCGATGCCCGGGCGCCCCAGCGCGGCTCCCTCCCGCCCGGCTCCTCCCACACCCGCCAAAGCC